>NW_028227256.1:80845131-81347631 GCF_978045245.1 Mus caroli | reverse complement strand
GGAACAACAATATGAACTAACCAGTACCCCCTGGAGCTTGTGTCTCTAGCTGCATATGTATCAGAAGATAGCCTAGTAGGCCATCAGTGGAAAGAGAGGCCCATTGGACATGCAAACTTTATATGCCTCAGTACAGGGGAACTCCAGGGCCAAGAAGTGGGAGTGGGTGGGTAGGGGAGTGGGGGGGGAGAGTATGGGGGACTTTTGGGATAGCACTGGAAATGTAAATGAAGAAAATACCTAATTAAAAAAAAGAGAAGTAACTGACTCAAAGGTCCTGATTTTCTCTGTAGATGAATCCATTGATAAGGAGTCAGGTAGTAGTTGCTGGGGTCTGATTGGCAGAATTGGGTGGCTTTGTGCTTGCCTTTGCAAGGTATATCCGTCTCCTGCCCATTTCTGTCTCTCAATTTGCATGCTGCTTGCATGAGGTGAGCTGTCTCTTGGTAGGAAACAGAGAGCCATGGAGCCAGAATCTGTTTAGACAACATGGCATTGAGAAGGAGATCCAGAAAGGGGTCTGGCTAACACAAGGTGTCCAGGGGACCCCAAAGCAAACAGCGATGCAATCTACTGCATGACTATTTTGGCAGAGTGCCATTTTTGTGTGACTTTGTATATACATGGCTTTGAGGTTTTAGTCTTCTTTACCTTTGCAGGCCTGTGGCTAGTCTGTATGTACCTGTGCCTAACTGTGGGTAGCCCGTATGTGCCAGCATTTGCCTGGGTGCCTGATGGCAGCTGCCTGCCTAACATCCTTCATGTTGAGTGAATAAAGTATGCTTTTACTAAGGCTTCTTGATTTCATTGCAACCTCTCTGGCCTCCCACGACCTTCTTCCTTTCTTGGCACAGAGCTTGGACCTCACACTAGTCTCCTGCAGGCTCCTGTTCCCACAATGTTTTACCTTACTTCTGGCCTCTAATAACAGAGCCAGGGATCACAGACTGAAAGCTTAGAAACCATGAACCAAAACAAGTCTTTCTTCAAGTTCTCAGGTGTTTTTTTTGTTGCCTGATGGAGAGGCTGGCTAACATAGATGGAGCTCTTGTCCAGAGACACTGGGAAAGGCAACAGATAAAGGAACAGATAACACCACATGCACCGAAATTCATACCAGAAAGAAAATTCTGCTTGGCCATTCTGTGGCCCAGGCTCAGCTCACTCTCTGTCTTCCTTAGGAGAGGTCAGCTGGGGAGTTAAACTGGTGGGACCTGGATGTTTGACCCTCTGGACTACAGACTGGGTTAGAAGTGTGGATGCAGGGGGATTAGGAGAGCAGAACTGAACCAAGAAGGAAAGAGTTTCTCTGTGGACTCCAATTACCAATACTCCTCTCCTTTTCTGTTTCTATTCACTGCTGGGAAATGTTGGGATGAATGAGAGGAAAGTTTCTTGTTGGCAATGCTTTCTCCATTACTTGTCTTTTACTAACTGACAAACAACCCCAGCACTGATGCCTTGAAGAATCTCTGAGTTTCCTGCTCATTATTCTAAGCCATAACTTGGTCTGGGTAATTCTAATGCTGTCATGCCTGGGGTCACTCTTGTGGCTCTTCTAAGAGCTCGAGCTGTGTACTCTAAACCAAGCTTGTACATGTTTGGGTGTGAATGGTCCCTTTTGGCCTGGCCTCCCACTGTGGTTCCCATTGTAAAATGGCTTGTCTTGGCTTCCTTACAATATAGTTGTGGGTTCCAATAGGTGAGAGCAGGGCTTTCAGGTCTTTGAAGCCTCTGTTTGGACGTCCCATATAGACACTGTTTAAGATGGCCAACTAGATCACACATGCAGTGCAGAAGGAGGGTGGGCTGATTGCATCTTATGAAAAGATTGACAGTCAGTATGGCTCCTCCAAAACTCATGAGAAGTTGGGCATAGTAGCCCATGTGTCTGTGATCCCAGTTCATGCCTACAAAGAGGTAGAAGGTAAGGCAGAAAAATCCCCAGAATTTTGGTTGCCAGCTAGTGTGGCTTCCACAGCAGCAAACAACAGAGACCTTAGCTTTGCCCTCTGGGAAGAGAGTGATCGTCAGTCATCTTTGGAAATTGTCACATGATTAAGGCTGATGAGAGAAGAATGGAATCATGTGTTACAGCATACATATGAACTAGTCCTTAATTTTTACCAAGTACAAAAGATGAACAACGAATGTTTCCTTTTAAAGGAAGAAAAGACCACCATACAATTTTAATAAACACCTTGCACTAATGTGGGAATAAAAGCTCTGTCACTACAGGGAGGTTTTAATGGTTTAATAAATCTTATTAATCTTTTAAGATTTATTTTTATGTATGTATATATATGTGTGTGTTTATGTGAGTGTATGGCCTCTGTATGCTCCCATATCTAAGAAGACCAGAGAAGGTGTCAGATTCTTTGGAGCTAAAGTTACAGGCAGTTGCCAGCCATCAGATGTAGGTGCTGGGAACTGAACTCGGGTCCTCAGGGAAAGCAGCGAGTGCTCTTAACTGCTGAGGCATCTCTCCAGCCCCTGAATGTTCTGATTTTTAAAGTTTGACTATCTAAAGCTATTTTAGTAACTCGGAAATAAGATCAGCAAAGCCCCAATAAAGACTTTCTTAGGCTTGCTCTGCTAAATAGACTACCATAGTAGATTTCACTGGCCATCTGCTTAAATTAGAACTGTAAGTTAGCTTTTATATGGCTTGTTGTTTTTATTTGATAAACTAAATGGAAGAATGAAATCTACAAATATTTCAGGTGGAAATAACCCCAGGACACATGGGATAGTTCATGAGAATCTTATCACTCTAGTTACAAATGAAGGATAGAACTGTGATAGGGACACAAACTGATATTTTCTGCATGTCTACCGTGGCTGGGCAGATTATAAATTATAATCCTAAGTATTGGGTAATATTATTACTCTTTTGCAGATGCGCCATCTGCGTCTCTGCAAGGCAAATGACTCACTTTGGATGGACAGTTAGGAAGTCGGGATTCAGCTCGGGACTTCCCCTTGCCCTAGCTTATTTCTAATGTTTATGGTGATTCACATGTATTTCTACAAATGCATTTAACTTGCACATTTTATTTAGCCCACTTTGAAAAGATAATTGTATCCTAAATACCTTCCACTTCCATACTTCACTGTCATGGTTTTAGTGACTGCATGGCATTTTAATTAATGCATTTTTGGTATGTTGGACCAAAATTTGCTTACCATTATCCTGCTGTGAACATTTTGCTTGCTTAGATAAGGGCTTAAGACTCTGAATTAGATAAAATCCGGTTTAATAAAATCGCTGAAGAGGTTTGTAACGATTTTATGGATCACATATGTCTCTTCCCCCTTCGTGATTTTCCTTGAACTTGTATTTATTAACATGATTTGACCTGCTTGGATAGTTGGCAGTGATTAAATACATGGAATTAGGCACGTACTTATATGTGTCTGATGTTTTAATTCACAGCAACCAAACCCTTTTTGTGTAATCCAGGAATGGTTCCTTGCCAAGAACACAACTGTTTGCCCCTTAAAAGAGCATTTTCTGAATGACCACACAGATATCCCTTAGAAGTAGGGCCTTGCTGGGAGGGACCTACATGCACATCCCAACTCTGACCAGTAGATGGCTCTATTTCATTCACCCTCTACTGCAGGTTCCTCCTGAATGGGAACACTTGGAAAACCTAAGAGTGGGAGGCATCCCCCAATGCCTGGCCTCTCTTCCGAGTCACCTACTTTTCTATTTACTGCCTAGGGGAAGTCGGGACAAGTGATTTGGGTCCAAATGCATCCTCTGCTTCACAGAGTGGGACCTGGTGGTGACTGCAAGCAATCTACCCTGAGCTGAAAGCGAAGCCTCCTTTTCTTTAAATAGCACCGTGCTCACAACTAGAGGCTGTATTAACTGAGTCATAACAATTAATTACATTCGGGGAGGCGAGAAGACGGGATTTAATGCTCTAATGCGATTTGAATTTAGGCTGTTATCTCATCCCGCTGCTATTTAAAACAAAATCCTTTTTTTCTCCTCCTATGAAAGTATCTGCAGCTAAGGATGGTTTCAAAGCTTGTCTGAAGACATCCTTGGCAACTGAAGATTCCTATTTTAGCTGCCTGAGGGGTTTCATGTGTACGTTTGGAGTTGCTAGATTTTATTAAATGAAGTGCATCTCTTTCAATTTGGGGATGTGATTAAAGAGAAGTAGGAGACAGGGAAGACATATTGCATCAGGAATTTTTTAAGGCGTTAAAGTACACAGGGGAACTAGTTGTTAGGAAAAGGGGAAGGGGGGGAATCTTATCTGAAAGTGGCAGGGACCATATCAGCAAAGCTGGAAGGTATGTTTCTATACAGGGTGAATTTTCTTTTCTTTTTTTTTTTTTTCAAGAGTATGTATCTGGGACCCAGAAAGGGCTGAAAAGGTCCTAGTTAGCAGGAGAGCCCTGTGGATATCTGGTGAGATAAAGACCAGCTTGTGTCATCCCTGTGGCCTTACCATTGTCCAGAAGTCCTGGATTTAAGAGAGAGAGAGAGAGAGAGAGAGAGAGAGAGAGAGAGAGAGAGAGAGAGAGAGAGAGAGAGAGAGAGAATATGAATCACAGCAACTTAAAGATCCAAAGGCCTGGAACATTGGTTGTGAATATCCACTGTGCTCCTCCTGTGGCAATGTGTACCTTGGGAAATGGGCTTCTGCCCAGTTGAGGAGTAGACTCTGGAGTACTTTGTTTTGTGGACAGCACTCCACCTATGAAGGACGAGGACAAGGACGAGGACGAGGACCGGCTTGTCCCAGGCCAGGGCTGACATTGATTTTGCACGGGCTGTGCGAGGTCTCATAATGCTTTCCTACCAGCCCGGTTGAGCTCTGGACCTTGCCTGGCAGTAGTTTGGGTCCATGTTCTCCCTTCGCCCCTCTCTGTATTTGTTTTGCCTCCTAAAGTCTTCCACACATCTGTCCCACCCTCTTCCTTCAGTTCTGCGACCCAGGTTTCCAATCCAACTCTGTCAAGCTCCCCCAGAGCCCCTGTCTTAGATGGGTTTGCTTCCTGTGACATATCCTTGGTCAAGAACTTCCTCCTTCATACCATCCATGTGCATTGTTGAAGCCAGTCTCTGGCCTTGTGATTTGGACAAGTGACCCAAATTCAAAATACCTCATTTGTATCCCTGACACTCTAGGGATAGTCACTTTTATCACCGCAGAAGGGCCTAGAGGATGGGAACAGGCTTACACAGGTGCTTTCTGAAGGTTAGCACTAGCCTGGGTACCTCCAGACCTGGGAGGTCGGTATGGTGGCCCTATGGGTTCTCAGAGTCCCGTTAATATCTGGAAGATCTGGAAGATGCTTGTTGGTGAGCTATGTGCCCTCTCTCTTAAGGCTCTCCAGACCCTATATCCTGCACAGAGTCCCGCGCATGCCAATGCCTCCCAATGGCTTTGTGTCTTAAGATTGTACTCCTATGCTTTTCTCTATACACCAGCTCTTTTGCTTTTCTTCCCAACATTTACTACCAGCAGGTCTTTCCTCCATCACCATCTCCCTCATGTAATATAAGCTCAGCAGAGGGGTGTGTTCTTGTCCTTTACTGAGCACCAGTGTATCTCCAGAACTTGGTGAAGCAGGTGGAGCGATCCCTCAGTTAACCCAAGGGATCGAAGCTCTCCCAAGCATGTCCCAAGTGATTCAGAGACTCTCACTGAATGAACCCCGGGAGGGGCAGCACTATCTTTCTACCAGGCCCTTTCTCCCCGGGCCACTTTGAGCCTTCTCCCAGATCCGGTACCAACTTAGGGGCTTGGTCAGCTTCTAGCCTCTTCAGGGTTTGCAGGACGCCAGGGTCTGAGGGGTACAGACCCACAGCCCCGGGCGCCGGTCCCCCCCCACCCCCACCCCCGGGCAGAAGCCCGCCCGGGCATGCTCAGACCGCGCAGGTCCGGGCGGCGGCGGGGGGAGGAGGGAGCGGCCGCGGCGCTGGGGCCCGGGCGGAGCTGCGCAATCGTCTGAGCTGCGCACCGACTGGCGGCCGGAGCGGAGCCCACAAGTTGCCGGCAGCGGAGCGCCGCCTCGTCCCGCTCTCAGCCCTTGCGCCCACCGGGCTGAGGCCGGCGCCAGGACGCTCAGCCTGCAGACGCTGACCCCAGATGTGACAGCGGGACCGCAGCTCCCTCTCCTTCCGGGCGCAACCCACAGAGTCTCGCCAGCGTCTTCTCTGCCAAAACCCCACGGCTGGAAGATGTGGCAGCCGGCTACTGAGCGTCTGCAGGTAAGGGACACCGGAGAGGCCCCGGGGCCAGCCTGGAAGAGGAGGTGCTGGGTTGAAGTAGCCAAGGTGATGTTTTGGCTCATTTTCAGGGATTTACACCCCCATTTTTCCCCTCCCTAAGACCCCTCATCTCCACAATCCTGTAAAATTCATCTATGGGAACTGGATGCTTGTGTGCTCAGCCCAGAGCTCGGAAACCCATCCAGGGTCAAAGGAAGACGAAATTCATTAGGGGGCTGTCTCCAGCCTTACAACTTTTGTCCTGAAGGTGTTGGTGTTGGTGCGCGTGTTGATATAAATAACATTAGACTTTCTGAACAACATTAAAGATTGCATCTCACTGACATAATTTACTGGTCTGGGGCTAGGATATTTGAATTCAGATCCCCCCCCCTTCTTTTTGTCTCTAGGAAAAGACAGAACAAATGATTTGTGAAAGCATGCATTTGCCAATATAATTTGGAAATGTCAGGCTTGGTTTGGCTTGGTCGTGGTATGCGACGTATTTTCTTTTTCCCCTATTTCATTGGCACTCTCTCCTCTTCATGTCCCCTAAATCCAAGCTTCTGCAGATATTTGAAAGGCAAAAGTAAATTTCAGCCAGGAATGATTGTGTCCCGGCTCATCTCACTAAAAGTTTTTCATTGCTGTCCCCTGACGTGTCACAGGGTCTTTTAACACCAGAAAGAGGGGAGTTTCTGCAGTTAGGACTCATTCCGAGACACTTTGGTCCTTGGGACAGCCCTGGCTGGAAGGTTTGATAACTACAGGTTTGATGACTACCGTTTGCTCACAAATACTCTCCAGGGGGACAGCAGCCTTTCTCTAAATCCTGCAGCTAGACTTTTGGCAGACTCAGGGCTACACTGTTGTGTAGTAAACTTTGAAGAAGTGTTTAAGTGGTAAAAAGTATTGGAGGCTGAGCGTTGTCTGGAGACTTAGGTTAGAGAGGCCAGGATCCTGGCTGACTTGGGAGGTTTCTCAAAGAGCATTCCAAGCTCCCAACACAGACAGCCCCCTCAAATGCTCAGCAAAGCCAACTCTGCCTCCCAGCCTTTATCCACAGTGTTAGCCTGCAGGGGGCATTACATTTCATAGAACCAGATTGCCCTCACCTCACAAAAAAAGCCCTTCCCAGTGGTCTCCAGGGCTGCAGCTTAGGGATAGCATGTTCCCACTTATAGAGAGACCTGGATTCCAGGCCAATTCCTGCAGGTCTCAAACAGATTAAATCAACCCCTTGGCTAGCTTTGGAGATGAAGACATGGTGCCCAGTCTCCTGACCCCCTCTCTAGTTTATTAAGAGACCATCTGAGTACCCTTGGGGCAGCTGGCACAAGGTAATCTGAGTGTATTTTATAAGTGGTATCAGATGTAAGTGGTGCATTCGAATTTCTCTCTTGATTCAAGGCCTGCATTCGATTCTAGAGAATCAGAACGAGTGAGCAGAGTTGGTGGTCGCCATCCAAGTGCTGCGAGTGGGTTTTGGAAGCCCTTTTAGGGATGTGGTCACAGGCCCTGAAGGTGGTGTGTATTGTCTGGACTCCTGTGAAATATTTGTAGATTTTCATCTGTTAGAATTATTCTTCCTGGCCCATTCCATGCCCCTCAGCTCTGCAGCACATGGCCCTTGGCAGGCAAGTAGTCCGGCGTTAATCCCCTGTGGATATTATTCCTTGATTGACATGTTTCCTTGACCTTCTGGAAAACATGCACATGTATTTGGTTGTGAGCATCTTAGTTTGGGCATGCTATGAGTTTGCTTTATTTCAAGGGGTCATGTTCAAAGAGCCTGGATTTTAGGCTTTTGCAAAGCCGTAGTAAAAACAGGGCTATCACAGTATAACAGCCAGTCTCCGATGCAGGTGCATACCTACAGTCAGTACCACTGCCTGGCTCCAAATTTAAAAATCAGTCTCAAGTCTTGAGACTCCTAAAAGCAAGCCAAACTGGGAGCGTGCTCTTCCTGCTCATGGCTTTTCCCCAAATGGCTCCTGGATTCTTCTTAAAGACGTATAGTTTATACGGGTTTGCTTCTGTGAGAGGAAGCTCTTGAGGTTAAGTTGGTGAGAGGGCTGCTTGTAATAGGTTACTGATGCTGTGTGCCTCGGTATCTCTGTCAAATGGTTATCTCTGTAGTGCCTTTACTGTCTGAGATGGTTTCCATACCCCACTGTGGATCTCAAGGTACAATCATATAGATATACTGGCTTCTGGTTCTGATGTGTTTCTGTGCCCAAATATAAGGGTGTGAACAGAACAATGGGAGTGGTATTGGGTGGGGAAGTTACTAGTGAGCCCTGCTTTTTAGCAATGCTTAAACCTCGTTCTCTGTTCACAGATTTCTTCAACCTTGTTCTATACGCTCACCTCATTTTTCCCCTCACTGATTTTCAATACAAACATTTTGAGAGGAGCCAGAGCACAGGAAATACTTCAAGGAAGCATTTTCTGAACTTCCCAACAGGACCAGGCCATCCATTAGTTGTATAAACACCTAGACACAGAAGAGGCACAGGAGCAGACAACAGCATCTTTTCTTACTTGATTTTTATCACTTCCCACTGGAAAGCTCTGAGGGTCTGGGAATGTGGCCCAACTTCCCTGAGCCCAGACGTTCACCCTCTGACTGTCTTTTCAGTGAATGCAGCGAGGGTTCAGGAGCCTAGGGAGCCTTTCATCAGACTGAATTATTATCATTATTATCTACTTGCTAGCAAAACAACAACAACAACAACACAACAAATGCTACTGCTATTTTCTGAAATTTAGTTCTTTGACCCAAATCCAGTCCAGGCAAATGGACCTGTTCCCCTGGGGAGGACTGAGCTGGGTAATTTCTCATTCAGTCACAAGAATTGTGGCCACTTCATCTGCTCCCTTGAATGTTAAAACTGCTGTGTTTCACTCAAGTTCTTTCCTGGGCACTTCTGCCATTACACATATAATGGGATCAAAAGGGACACGGAGACGTCAATGGCCATCCTGGTTTTGCTAAATGTAAATATGAATTTCACCTTCTCTTCTGCAGAGTTGACTTTATTTTTCTTGTAGAGACAAGTGTTATAGACTTTTAAAGAGGCTATTTGAGGCAGGCTCTTTTCAGACAAGTAGAGGGGTTTCTTTCAGTAGAAAAGGCTAAGTCTTAGTTTTTTTTTTTTTTTTTTTTTTTCAAATAGAGGTATTACTTCAGCTTTGATACTTCAAAATCTGCCTGGGTTTTCCAGTGGATTTAATGATTGCTTCCCAAACGTAATAGGCAAGAGCATTGTAATCATGAGTTACAACTGACATGTAAGTCCTCAGAGGAGAGGAAGGCTGGTGATTCAAACAAGACTGTCAAGAGAAAAGAAGCCCACACTTAGGGGTGGGTACATTCCAAGGATTGAGAGGAACTTGCTCAAAATGACGCCTGACAGATAAGTTCTAGAAACGTCTGTGGCTGTGTATAAAGCACCTTTACATTAGATGCTCCGCAAAGGTTTCAGCCTAATCATTTCTGGCAGATGACACTCTTTCCGTGTTTATCCATACATGTGGGTTTTTTTTGCTTAAGATTTGTGTCTTTAGTCCCATTTTAGCCAATGCTTGTGCTGTGGATAAAATAAGAAAGCACAGAGAGAAAGGCATGGCCACCAGACTTTACTTTTGGTCTCCGGTTAAACTTCTGGCTGATCAAGAGGTTGAAATTTGTATTAGAGACCATTGCTGGTGCTTTGATACCATAACTGACAGAAGCAACTTAATGGAGGGTTTTGCTTGGTTCATGGTTTGAGGGAATACTGTCCACCATGTTAGAGAAGGTGTGTGGGCTCAGCTCGCTCCATAGTGGGGAACCAGGCTGTTGGAATTCTCTACCTTTCATACCTCAGAGAGTCAGCAAACAGGGAGAGGATGGGAGGAGGGGTCCAGACTCACTGCTCAATGGCCTGCCTCTTCCAGCTAGGCCACACCTCTCACAATGGAGTCACTAGTTGGGGATCAAGCAACCAAATACATGAGCCTGTGGGGGGGCATTTCCGATCTAAACTGTGGCCAAAGTTTTCCATTAAAATGTTGCTTGAGTGATTTAGAGAGGGGAAAGAGTACATTGTTCCTCAGAACTGTCTTGTGCCTGCCCTGCTCTGCCGTGCCTGCTGTCTCTTTTCCTGATGCTGACTGGATTGTTCCAGATTGATTTCTCTGTTATCATGGCGGTTTCCCTTGTCCCCCGAGAAGCAATACTGACAAGCCCTCTATCACAGCGGCTGGAAACGTTAGACCTGGCTCATCAGGCAGACTGAAGGCTTGGGCAGCTGGACAGTTTGCCAGGCCAACCAAATTGACAGCAGGAACACAGACGAGAGTGAGGGGGGATAGCAGCCTATTTGTCCAGTGTGTGTTCTCTCTATGCGGCATGACATTGAATTTTATAGGAATTATCTGGATCATTTATTTCCCATAGCCATTTTTATTCCCATTTTATAGATAAAAAAATGAGAGGTCAGAGAATTGAGTTGTCTACTCTGACTTTGAATTCACTCTGTAACCCAGGCTAGCCCCAGATTTGTGATCCTCCTGCTCCAGCTTTCAAGTACCTTGAGTATCAGCCTATACTCCAGCCTGGGCCACTTTCACATTTCCTATTGCAGAAATGTGGTTGTTGGTGTTGATTCAGGGTCCCCTAAAGTATGATGACTCAAGTCTTTGAGAGAAATAATCTAATCGGGCTCATGATGGCTGGAATCCCCTATTTTCCTTTGAGATGCTTTTCCAATGGAGCACATCGTATTTATCTGAACTGGAGGCTTTAAGTCAAACTCAGTTACCTGGACAGTCTGCCTGAGTCCTGTAAGACATAGGCAAGGGGGATGAAAAAAGGCTGGGAGGATCCAGAGCTTAGGCTTCAAATAAGAAGCCCCTTCTCCGAGGCCCCGCCTTCCCATCAAATCCCCCTTAAATTTTGCAATTTTTGCACCTCTTATTGCAAAGCACAAAGCTGGAGTGGTCATTAACTGCTGCCTTCCCCTCTCCCAGAATTGAGGTGCTATTTTAATATCATTGACTTTCTCCAAGCTTGTCAGCAAAATCCCCACTAAGTGATTTGCGAAACACAGGTATTGGGAGACTCCCTGCCCCCCTGGTTCCCTGTTGCCTAATGACCGCTTCTTGTTGACCTTTCTGGTTTACATTCCAGCATTGGGCAACCTTTGCATGTTGTTTGATGTTCTGAATTATCTCTTCCCTCCTTTTCCTGGACACTGACTCCTTTCTGCCCTGTCCCTTAGCCCTGGAGGAGACTCAGGTGGAGTCACCCTGCAGCCCCAAAGCCACTAGAAATCAGTCTTCCACAGGACTGCAGTGTGACTCCCCAAATAGCAGTGGGCCAGGGCCACCTTATTGGCCAGCAAATAAAATGAATTCAGAGTTTCTCAATGGCTACAGTGTGCCTTTCGGTCCCCAGGGCCACAGATCTAAACAGAGGCTCCATAGAAGGAGAGCAGGAGGAAATAGTTGAGGTGTTTGTCCAATGTCTTCCTCAAAGTCCAATATAATTTAGCTTACCATCATTTTGAGTTAATTAAAACCCAAGTTCTGATCCTAATTTAGCAGCTAATTAGTGATAAAACACCATGGTGTGTTCACCAGATCTGACCTCTGAGCCTGAGGTCTGACAAGGGAGGTGTCATAGAAGAGGAGGAAGAGAGTTACTTCATAATTATGGCACCTTTCAGTACTTCCAGTGTCTCACCACATCTCCCTTTCCATGTTTAATGACCCAGATCCCTTCTGCAATCTTCTGTTTGCTTTGTGATCTCACCTTGATAAGGGGCCCTCCTGCAATAATGTTATTGAGCGGGTTGTTCCAGAAATCAGGCATCATTTGGCTAAAATGTAACCAAAGATGTAACCTGTAACTAACTTTAGAAATAAATTTGATTTAGTTGTTTGCTGATAAAGCTGTAGTTTAGACTCTGTATGTGTTTGTATTTGCATGTGCTTATTCATGTGTCTTAGGAGCTACTACCTTGAGGGGTGTGTGTGTGTGTGAGAGAGAGAGAGAGAGAGAGAGAGAGAGAGAGAGAGAGAGAGAGAGAGAGAGACAGAGACAGAGAGAGACAGAGAGACAGAGAGAGACAGAGAGAGACAGAGAGAGACAGAGACAGAGAGACAGAGACTGAGACTGAGACACAGAGAGAGAGAGACAGAGAGAGACAGAGACAGAGAGAGAGACAGAGACAGAGACAGAGAGAGAGACAGAGAGAGACAGAGACAGAGAGAGACAGAGACAGAGAGACAGAGACTGAGACTGAGACACAGAGAGAGAGAGAGACAGAGAGAGACAGAGCGAAAGACAGAGACAGAGAGAGACAGAGAGAGAGTCTCTCACTGACTGGGTACCCAAAGTCTACAAAGCTGGCTGACCAGTGAGTCCCAAGGCTGCAACTGTCTCCACCTTCCCAGTATTGTGATTAAAAGCACTCGCTGCCACCTTGGAGAACAAACTTGAATCCTGCTGCTTAGGTGGCAGAAACTTCCCTGACTGCACTCTCTTTGCAGTCCCATCATTTAGTCTTATAACTTCTCTGAGTTTTGTGTTCTCTATCTATGCCTCAGAAGTAGCTGCTTGGCAGAGGCCTTGTAATATACAATACTCTCACTGGACAGAAGTGTGTTTCTCGTCCATTTGCCATGATAGTACACACATGTAACAAGTCCCAAGCCCTCCGCAGGGGGAGGTATGCTGAGAAGCTTCCAGAAAGGAAGGAGATCATTGTATACTTTGGAGGACTCAGTTTTTTGTCTCCAACTTGAACTTAGTATTATTTTGTCCCCTGGTGTGTGTTGCAACTTTCACTGTTTCTGAGAGTTCTGGCTTCCTTAGCTAGAAACTTTGTGGATGTAGTAAATTTCTCAGTGGTTGAGTGTCACTAAGGAAGGTCCTCCAGTCTTGTCCAATGGGAAAGTATGCACCATTGCATGGCATTACCCTCACAACTGGAAGCAGAGAACATGGGTCCAGTGTTTAGCTTTGCCGCACTCTCAAACACTTCTGAGAGTGAGGGTGGAGCTGGGAGCTGGGTTGTGTCTTGGAAGAAGATCACAAGCTCTGTGGCCCTGCCTACTGGGTTCTCTATTTTGGAGGGGTCTGGCTGTGAGTGTCTTGGGGATGAGCCTGTGTTAAGGTATTGCTACATCCTTGGTTTCTGCCATGTCACAAAGATCTCTAGGGACATCAGTCATCTAAGATGATTCTTACAAAGTCCTGTGTATTATGGGAGTTGAGAGTCATGTCTCTAGGGGAACTTTTTAGCTCCTCAAGGAACTCTAAAACTTTCCAAATCCATACATGCGCTCAGTTATTCACAGCTGGAAGAATCCAGCTTCCAGGTACTCTCAGGAATACAGTGGCCCAAAAGGGCAGTAAAGAAAGGGATTGTGGGCAAGAGTTTATCCTGCTAGTTTCCACTAATTATAAAAAACAAAATTATTAGTATCTATTTGCTGAAAACTTACATTCATAGGCAATGGTTATTATAAACGATAATAATGGCAACAGCAACCAGTTTTTAATATAACATTAAGTGTATCTGTTTCTTTGTGTTGGTATGATAAAGTGCCATGCCCAGAAGCAAGAATGTTTTGGGCTTATGATGAGAGAGAGAGAGACAGAGACAGAGACAGAGACAGAGACAGAGACAGAGACAGAGACACACACACAGAGAAATGGTTGGGGAGGCATGACAGCAGGCTATTGGAACAGGAAGCTGAGACATCCCATCTTTGGCTTCAAACAGGAAGCAGAAAGTGAACTGGAATGAGGGTGAGGCTATACACTCTCAAAGGCTACCCTTAGTGTCTTACTATCTCTAGAAAGGGTACACCTCCCTGGACAGTGCCACCAACTGAGCACCAAATATTTAAATATCTAAACCTATGGGGGACATTTTCATTCAAACTGAAATATAGATTCTCTGGAGCTTCCTTAAACACCCCCTCGGCCCCACCCCCACCCCTCCACCAGCACTCCTTGGAGGAAGAGCTTCTATCTGTATCTGGTTTTCTGGTCTTAAGCCTTCATCCTACGTTTTGTGCTTCTGTGTGTCATGTTTTGCTATGTATTGAGAGTATGTTGAACCTCTGAGAAAACCCCAAGGGACAGAGACTTTTCCTCCTTTAATGGTGATAGAATGGATGACTACAGATGATGGTTAGTCCATTAGCTCTCCTCAGCCCTGCATTTTTACCCTCTGCTAACAGAGCCATGACCAGATCAGGGAATAAGATCTAGCCACACCCAGCTCATCACATATAGTCTAAGACTTTTCAGAGATCAATTTTGAATACTATAGTGTAGGAGAGAAAGAATCTACTCTCTTTACAAATAGCAAAGGAAGCTTCTTGACGGAATAGTCATTTCCCCGTTTTCTGTCTTCTTCCTGTTCTGGACATAAATGTGATGGCTGGCATCTCAGTAGCCATCGTGTGATTCTGCCACAACAAAAGATAAAGGTAAAACCATATCTGTGAATGAGCTTCCCTGGTAAGGAAGCAGGCATTTGGATGGTTAAACAGCTGGGTAACCTACCTGCCAAGGAAAAACTATATTGGAGTATGCCATCTTCTTTCAGTATTTATGCATGCATGTTATATTATTGTTTATGTCTTTGACACAACAAACAGGGGACCAAAATTCAGGTTCAAACTAAGGTCTCCACATCTTACTGTTATGGGCTGAACTGTGTCTTCCCGGCAGTTATGTTGAAACTTTAACCTCTGATACCTGCAAATGTGACCTTATTTGAAAAATACAAAAAAAAAAAAATACAAAAAGCCCATGGAGATGCAATCAGGTGAAGATGAGGCCAAATTGCTGTATCACAGGGCCAATGGCTGCTGTCCTGGTAAGGACAGATATGGAGACAGCACTTGAAGATAGAGGTCGAGGATGGTATTATTCAGCTGCTACAAGCCAAGGAAGGCCATCGATCAGTAAAGAATACTAGAAACTAGGTGAGTTCAGGAAACAGTCTTCCCTGAAGCCCTGGATGGAGGATGGCTGGCAAACATCTCTAGCTTTGCATTTTTTTTTTCTAATTATAGAAGGCAAGACTTCTTTTTTTTTAACATTTATTTATTACTATATGTAAGTACACTGTAGCTCTCTTCAGATGCACCAGAAGAGTGTCCGATCCCATTGCAGATGGTTGTGAGCCACCATGTGGGTGCTGGGATTTGAACTCAGGACCTCTGGAAGAGCAGTTGGCGCTCTTAACCACTGAGCCATCTCTCCAGCCCCTCTAGCTTTGCCTTTTAGCTTTCTAAACTGTGAGGGAATAGATCTTGCTGTTTTCAGCTGCCTGGTTTGTGTAATCCTTTCCTTGAGAGCTAGGAAGCTTGCATGAATGGAAGCCTGCCCCCTTCTCAGTTTGTTCATGCGTGTCTACCAGTTTGCTGTCCCCAGATGTCGCGTCTTGGGTCACGGTGACTCTCCTCCTTTTATTAGCTACTTTAACTTTGAAAACAGTGGAAAGCTAACTCACTCCAGGCTGGTGTCCCTAATTACAGGCAACCTGGATTCCTTCCTCCATCCTCTTCTGATCAGCCTTCTAGGGTGAGACTGACTATCTTGAATGTGACATGTGCTTTGTCCCTGAAGGCAGGGACTCTGGGAAATGACAGAATGTCCCTGTGCTACACAGACAATAAACCTCAATACTAGACAAGATTTTGGGTTGTGATGTTGCCTTGAGGTGGAGCTGACTGGAATTTCTCCAGTGGACTGGGTCCAAGTAGGATTTAGAATCTTGTTTTCAAATATGCCTGATAGACCCGATTAGTTGAACTCTGCTGTTTGCCTTTTCCTGATTGGGAAAGCATGCCAGTGGCCCAGAGCGCATGCCTCTCAGCCTGACCTCCTGGAGAGCTCATTATATTCTTGACCCTGTATATAGGTTGACAGTATCTGGTTCTATATTTTTTGTACTGTTTTATTTGGTCCCTGCCTCTGTTATTTTGAAGGATTAATTTTTGTTTTAAAACAAAAATGAATGCACTAAGAGTCAGAAGACACTCTTTCCTGTCAAGTTCATCTTTGAGCTTTTAGCCTAAAACCTTCCCCTCTTTTAGCCACAAAAGACACAGACATTTTTCATTCCTAGGCAGTGAAGGAAAGGCATCTGAATTGCTGTCCAGTTGTCTCTTGGCCTCTGTTTCTTCAAGGGCTAAATACTGTCTTGGTTTTTATTCTTTTCTTCAGAGACAGGTATTGCCTGTGTGTCTAGGGATGGGGGAGAAATTATATAGTCACTGGGAGCAAGAGATGTCACATTGCCATTCACCCTGTATGAGCGATGATTCTTATCACTATAAACAACCAGAAAGAAGAAACTGACAGAAGGAAGGTTTAATTTCACCTGTGGTTTGAGTGGATGCCACCCATCCACTTTGGTAGGAGGGTATGGTGGTTAGAGCTTTTGGAACACCCCACAGCTGTGGCAGGCAGAGGTTTTTCACATCTGGGTGGACCAAGAAGAAGACAGATGTGAATGCAGGCACTCAGGTAGCATTTTACTTTTCCCCTTTCACTCCATGCTGGATACCAGCCCATGGGATGGTGCTACCCACATACAGGAATGAATCATTCTCCTACTTAATGCTCCCTGGAAATTCCTCACAGACATGCCCAGTGGTGTGTCTCCTGGGTGGCTTTAAAACATCACGTTCCCTCAGAATAGTACCCGTCTTATTTCTTCAGCAACAAACCCTTCTCTGTGTTGCTCTACTATTGTAATCTGGGACTAAAGATGGATCTTCAGCCCAGCACATGTGGCTGCCAGGGCATTGGGAATGGCCTACTTTTCTCGGTGTAAGTAGCATGTTGCTTTAAGACCGCCCTTACTGTGGACAGTGGACATTCAGTGTCCCTGAGCTTGTTCCCTGAGGACTGAGCTACAGCCTACAGGATGCAGTCTTGATAGATGCTCCACTTTGCTTTTGCTGTTGAATTTTTGGCTTCTGAGTAATACATTTTCTAGGGTTGCTTACACACCGAGTGTGGCATACCACAGTCTGAATGGCTTAAGCAGCAGCAGTGGAGTGCATCCTGTTTCTAGAGGCTGCACTTCAAAATTAAGGCCTGGTGTCCTTCTGAGGCTGTGAGGGAAAATCTGTTGCAGGCCTCTTGCTGGCTCTGGTAGTTGCTGGTAGTCTTTGGCCTTCCATGACCATGGCAACATAGTTCCCATCTTTATGTGGTACCATCCCCATATCAAAATTTCTCTTTACATAAGTACATCAATGTTACATCAGAAAACTAACTTACTCTAGGATGGTGTTCTATTAGCTCATGACAGGCAAGACCACCCACATTTCCAAACTAAGTCACTTTCTGAAATACTGGGGTTAAGATTTCAACACAGGATTATATTTCCCCCGTGTGTACCAATCCACAGCACTTAACTAAAATGCTTACTTTTGGATTCTTCCATGCACTGATATATTTCTTCCTGTTTAGTCAACCATTACAAACAAATAAAACCAAGAATTATTTCAAAATGGAAGTGCGAATAGGAGATACGGGGCTCCATCTGCTGCATACTAAGGCTACTACTTAATCCTTGATTGGATTTACTATTGTGTAAAAGTATCTGCTTTCACTAACAAATCAGACCGTTTTAAGGTATGCAAGGAAGTTGATAATCCTGTGCAGTGCTCCATTCCCAAACCTCATCCTGAAGGAAGTCTTTTCTGGTCTCTGTATGTTCTAGCTTAGTGGTTGTTTCTTGGTCACTTTCTCTGGGCATATTTACATTTTTCAAATGCATTTTTTTTAATCCCACTTTCTCCTTTTTGAGGGGTCTTTACTTTTTCAGTTCACTCCCTTTAGTGCTGGGGTACAGTTCGGGGCTGGGCTGTGATTTGTCTAGTCGTTCCTTTGTGAGGGAGTGCTTAGGGCCTGTACATGTTCTCCCGTGCTTTCTACATAAATCAGTGTTATAAGAATTTCTCCATACTGGGCTAGGGAGGTAGTTCAAGGGTAGAAGTCTTTTCTAGCATGGGTGGAACCCTGGGTTCAGTCTACAGGGCTATAAGGACATTGGAGTATTGTGTAAATGGGACCGTTACTGCGACCCAGAGGGTGGGCATTGGTTCACCTACAAAATCCTTGAGTTAGACAGAGATTTTATAGGATAATGACAAAAACACAATAACAAATTGGACTGCATCCAAATTTTAAAAACTTTTTTTTTTTAAAGCTACTGGTGAGAGGGGGAAAAAAAAAGAATAGAGAGAAAACACTTGCATATCTGTCGTATACAATAAAGGACTTGGGTTCTGGATATATAAGAAAATACATTGTCAGGACTTAATCATAGGGTAAATAACTCCATTACAATGGTCACATTGTTTGCACAAAGAAGCCACATGGTTGGCAGAGAAGCACATGAAAAGATGTTCAATACCATGAATCCCTGTGGAAATGAAAATTGAAGCCACAAAGCGGTATCACCATATGATACCCGAATAGCCAAAATTATGAATGCTTTTACCAGAGCTAGAGAGATGGCTCAGTGGGTAAAGGTACATGCCTTCAAGCCTGACATCCTGGGTTACATCCCCAGAGTCCACATGCTGGAAGGAGAAGAATAATACCTGCTAAGTTGTTTTTTGTCCTCCACCTGTATCTTGCAGTATATACTCCCTCCACCCCCTACAAAATAAGTAAATAAGATGCAAAACATATACAGTAGGCTGACACCAGACCAAGTGTAGGTGAGGGTGTGGTGGAATGAGTACACCCCTGGCAAGATGGTGGGAAGGTCAAGAGAGCAATGCTGTCTAAGGATGGACAGAGAAGCAGGGCTGACGAGGGACTTGAGGAAGTTAGGAGTAATAATGTGTCCATGTCTTGATTATAGTAGTGGTTTTTCCTGGATGTATGCATGACTCAAGTTATATCCAATAGTACGGTTTATTTCATGATAACTATACCTATAAGAAGCTGTAAAAAGAATTGCACGAGTGAGTAAGTGTTTATGCATGTATGTAAGGTTGTGAGCAAGGCTTTGTGCTAGCTATTGAAAGGAGCTAGCAATACATTCTCCATTGGCCTTCAGTCCTGAATCCTAACAGTTCTCTGTGCCTTCCATTTTCTTTCAGTGGAAATTTGGATTCTAACCTAGAATCTGAACCATGAACTCTGGGTTGTTTGGTGTTATTTCGTTTCTTTCATTTTTTTCATGTTCTCTACATTGAAAATGTCTCTCCACTTAATTATTGAATTGGCTTTTTTTTTTAAGTTCCTTTTCTTTTTTCTTTTTTGTCAATGACTCTGTAACTCAAGATTGTCCAACTTTTGGTGCTGTACCTTCTCAGCCCATTCCTCCTTTCCACTCCAAGTGCTGGAATTACAGGCATGTGCCATTTTTGGACCCATTCTTGTTTACCTAAAGATCTTAGGGTAAAACCTGTGGTTGGACAAGAAATCCAGATGAAAGGTGGAAAGCTAGATCTGGAATCTTATTAATCCTTCATTTTTCATGGCCATGCCTCTCATTCAAACTCCATGCTCCTATGAGTGGCACTTCTTCCTAAGGTTCTGGTTTTCTCAGCTGGCTCAGTTCTCACGGCCATATTAAAGCCCTGTATCCCAGTGTCCATCTCTAGTCCTATTGTCTATAGACACAGAAAGTATTGCTGACACAAGGGCACACTGCTATTGCCCTATGGCACTCTGGGCCAACATCCTCTGTTTTATTTTGTTCTATTTTTTTTTCTCAGAATAGAAAGTGCAAGAAATATGTCAACAAAATCATGAGTGGCTTTGGATTTTAACTTGTGAACCAAAGTAATATTTCTAGCAGATAGAAGGGCTGGAATCCTTGAGAAATAGCTCAGGAGCATGGCAGCTGTAGCATAGACAGGATGGAGCAACTGAATCAGCAACCATTGACCCACAACGAAAAGCAACCCCATAAATGGCTTTAAGCTAAATGTTTAAACACGTTCCTCCCATGGAGGAGATTTGAGGCATGACACTCAATCTTTCTTCCACTTGAGGGAATAAGACCCTAAAAAACATGTAAAGAGGCCACACAGCAGATTGTGCAATCTGGGGCCATGGTGACATGACAGAGACACTGTTTTTTAATTTGCTGGAACATGCATACAGCTAGGTGTCCACTGTAGAGCTGCATGTAGAATAGTAGGTGTTTGCTCTTAACTATATTCCCTTTGGAGTGCAGGTAAGTCACTCTCCTTCCTCCATGAGTACTGCAGGGAGCTAACTCAGGCTGTCAGGCTTGAGACACTTTTATCTGCTGAGCCATTTCTCTGGTCCAGGTCAAAGCCTTTTTAGTGAGGTAGATTGAGAAGGATGAAAGATGGGTAAGAGAGCCAGGAACAGGGAACAAAGACACGTTGAGGACATAATGGCTATGCACCCACTGACAGGATGAAACAGAAGGGTCATGGGGACCGCAGGCTTACCTGGCATTGAATCTGGAACATGTAGAGCTCTGAGTGAGAAGTCATGGTTTAAACTCAAGTCTTGTCCTTTTATATGTCAAGCATAGCCATCGCAGCTCTTACCTGCTCAGAGACTAAATGCTTGTAGATCTCCTGCCTGCTTTAGCCTTCACATAAAGATTCCAGAGACAGGACTGATACAATAAGCAATCCACAAAGCTACAGTAGGAGATAAATGGAAACAACAAGAGTTGTTTGTGTCACAGACTGTTGACCATGAGAGGATGGTAGGGTCTTGGGTTGGGCACCCATGCATGTACACCTTGCCTACCTACTCACAGGGAATCACCTCAGGGCCTCGGTCTTGTGTTTGTGTATATATTTTCTCAACCTGAAAAGTGGGATAATGACATTTAGCCCTGGGTGCTGTGAATGTTAGCTGGAGTATATGGTCTGTAAAGAGCCTTGTGTAGTCTCTACTACACCACTGGGCTCAGTAAATTCTAATTTAGCTCCAAGGGTAAACACAAAATAAAAATGTACAATTGTAAAGTTGAGTAGCGAATAGATTTTTGGTGTTTCCCATGGTGCTTGCTCTTATGGATCTTACTGCAAAGAGTCCAGAATTTGAACAAGTTTGGGAAGCCATAGATGAAACAAACCGAGTCTGGTCACACGTGACAGGATTTCTCATGATCTTAGAGGCCTGTGCTCAATGTGTTTCTAAGAGACAGGTAATAGCCCCAGATCTTTAACAGTGGGAATTTCCACAGTCCTGGGAGCCTCAGTACAGAACCTGGACTCCTTGAGTTGACAACATGTGGACCTGAAGTTTGGCTCCAGTTTGCAGAAATGCTGCCACTGGCTCTTTCAGTATATATAAAAATCTTACAAATTAGTTTCTGGGGTTGAAAAATGCTAGGAATTTATAAGGCAAGTTGGACTTTATGATTCTCTTGAAAAATGGAGGTTTGGAGGCAGGGCTTGTATTTTCCTTTAGTAGAGCTCATGGAGTCTCCAACTGTGTTGGTTTCCATAGGTTACATACCCAGCCTGTTGGTCCTTGTAGGTTCCTGAGCTGGGAATCCTGATATAGTTCAACTCCTTCACTTTAAGGCATAAAATATTGAAAAAAAAAAAAAAGAAAAAGAAGAACTTTGGGTTGACTTAGAATTGAAGTCAGATGGGCACAGGGGAAAAATTCCTGAACATAACAGCAATGGCTTATGCTGTAAGATCAAGAATCAACAAATGGGACCTCGTAAAATTGCAAAGCTTCTGTAAGGCCAAAGACACTGTCAATAAGACAAAAAGGCCACCAACAGATTGGAAAAGGTTCTTTACCAATCCTAAATCTGATAGGGGACTAATATCCAATATATACAAAGAACTGAAGAAGCTGGACTCCAGAAAATCAAATAACCCTATTAAAAATGGGGTACAGAGCTAAACAAAGAATTCTCTACTGAGGAATACTGAAGGGCTGAGTAGCACCTGAAAAAAAAATGTTCAACATCCTTAATCATCAGAGAAATGCAAATCAAAACAACCCTGAGATTTCACCTCACACTAGTCAGAATGGCTAAGATCAAAAATTCACGTGACAGCAGATGCTGGCGAGGATGTGGTGAAAGAGGAACACTCTTCCATTGCTGGTGGGATTGCAAGCTGGTACAACCACTCTAGAAATCAGTCTGGTGGTTCCTCAGAAAATTGGACATAGCACTACTGGAGGATCCTGCAATACCTCTCCTGGGCATATACCCGGAAAATGTTCCAACTTATAATAAGGACACATGCTCCACTATGTTCATAGCAGCCTTATTCATAATAGCCAGAAGCTGGAAAGAACCCAGATGTTCCTCAACTGAGGGATGGATACAGAAAATGTGGTATATTTACACAATGGAGTACTACTCAGCTATTAAAAACAATACATTTATGAAATTCTTAGGCAAATGGATAGATCTGGAGGCTATCATCCTGAGTGAGGTAAACCAATCACAAAAGAACTTGCATGATATGCACTCACTAATAAGTGGATATTAGCCAAGAAACTTAGAATACCCAAGATACAATTTGCAAAACACATGAAACTCAAGAAGAAGGAAGACCAAAGTGTGGATACTTCATTCCTCCTTAGAATGGGGAACAAAATACCCATGGAGGGAGTTACAGAGATAAAGTTTGGAGCTGCGATGAAAGGAAGGACCATCCAGAAACTGCCCCACCCAGGGATCCATCCCATAAACAGCTACCAAATCCAGACACTATTGCATATGCCAGCAAGATTTTGCTGACAGGACCCTGATATAGCTGTCTCTTGTGAGGCTATGCCAGTGCCTGGCAAATATAGAAGTTGATGTTCACAGTCATCTATTGAATGGAATACAGGGCCCCCAATGGAAGAGCTAAAGAAAGTACCCAAAGAGCTGAAGGGATTTGCAGCTCTATAAGAGGAACAACAATATGAACTAACCAGTACCCTGAGAGCTCATGTCTCTAGCTGCATATGTAGCAGAAAATAGCCTAGTCAGCCATCATTGGGAGGAGATGCCCTTGGTCTTGCAAAGATTATATGCCCCAGTACAGGGGAATGCCAGGGCCAGGAATCGGGAGTGGGTGGATTGGGGAGCAGGGTTGGGGGTGGGGAGCTTATAGGGGACTTTTGGGATAGCATTTGAAATGTAAATGAAGAAAATATCTAATGAAGAAAGATATATTATGTGGGGAAAATCTATTTTCTATAAAAGGAAATAATAAATAAATAAGTTAAATAAATAACACAAGTAAAGGTGTCATCATGTCATCTGGGGCTTTGTGTTTGCTTATTCTATGTTAACAAAACATATTTCATAAATTGTTCTATTAAACTATACTGTTTCCCTCAATTCATTAAAAAAGAAGAAGAAGAAGAAGAATTTAAGTCAGGACCAGATGGCTTGGTCTCCTAAGTTAAGAAATTGGGGATTAATATAGCTTCCTTTATCATCATCCATTGCTTTATAAGTTCCATCCTGGTAGTCCCCTCTTCTCTGGGGATGTGTGTTCTACAGTTTGAATGACTGGAATGGGGATACCCAACTAACCAGCCCTCTTCTCCTGAGCAAGCACTGGCACAGAGCCAGAAGTGTGGCTACTCATCAAAGTCTTTGTCTACCACTCCAGGCAACTGAACTTCTCACTGTCAGGGTATTTGGCTCATTTAGGGGTGATGCCAAACAGCAGAATAGAGGAATTCTCAGAAAGGAGAACTCCAAAGGCAAGTGGGTATTTTTGAATTTGATGGGTATATTTTATATTATTATATTAATGGGCATGTATATTATCAGTGTATGCAGAGCCATTCAAATGCTGTTTCAGAAAACCCAACATGGAAGACATCCTCAAGGTGGTCAACCCTTCATATCTAGAGAATCCCTGTTCTCACTGAAAAGATGCTACTTAGCACTTTGCAGACATTTTCTGGTTGCACTGGGAGTCTCCTTGCTTCTGTGTTGACTTAACTTCACCACCACCCATTGCTGGGACAGCTTAGATTACATTTTCAGCAAACAAAGTACCTAGAATTAACTCACACTGCATCGTGAATGCTGTAGCAATGAATTAGACCTCTTGCCCTCAGCCCATCTTCTGTCGTATAGCTATGTTTTTCTTGCATCTGAAAGTTTCTATGATCTGTTTGAGATGGAAAGCTGTCTGATTGTAGCTTTTACTTATTTATTTTCCATTAAAATACAAATTTTATTAATTTTTCTTAAATGATTGCACATGAAAATCACACCCAAATCTATCATCTTTCCATATACCTGCCTACCTATACTTTGGATTTAAGATTCTTTGGTTGTTGTTGACACTGTGGTGAAATACCATGAACAAAGGCAACTTCCATCACTGGAAAGAGAGGCCCATTGGTCGTGCAAACTTTATATGCCTCAGTACAGGGGAACGACAGGGCCAAGAAGTGGGAGTGGGTGGGTGGGGGAGTAGGTGGGGGAGCATGTGGGGGACTTTTGGGATAGCATTGGAAATGTAAATGAAATAAATACCCAATAAAAATAATAACATTAAAAAAAAAGAGTTTATTTTGGCTTACAGTTCCAGACAGGTGCCCCTAATGGTGGAAAGGACATGGTGGCCAAAGCCAGAAGCTGAGTAGTCACATGTCACCTAAACACAGGCAGCAGTTAAAGAGAGCAGAAAGTGGGTCAAGGCTATAAACTGTGTATGTCCATCTCCAGTGACATGCTTCCTCTAGCAAGGCTCTACATCCTAAAGATTTCATAATATCCCAAATAGTGTCACCAGCTTGGGACCAAACATCCCAATACTTGAGCCTGTGGGGGGCATTTTTCATTCAAACTACAATACCATCTATATTATTGGATCTATTTTCCCATGGGGGCTCTAAAAACTGGAAAATCTTCTGAAGTATTTTATGCCCAAGATTCTTGGTACAAGAACACAATGAAAGGGTGGGGTTGACCAGAGAATACAAAGTCCTAGATAATGTACAAATCCTAACTACAAATGTGCATCATATTCCTAAAGGTTATAATTAAAATTATGAAGGGGGCTGATGGCTTTGGTCCCTGAATGTCCTGGTAGCTCTATCAAGATGAACAAGAAAAGGTATTTAGTCTTACTCCATAGTATATGAGTACAGGTCAGCTCACATAGAGCCTCGTCTCTAACGGAATGTATCACAAGGTTCTTTTTCCCCCTTTTTCTGTGTATAGTGTTTGTATGTTTCATACTGGGATTGGTTTTAGAGCCTCACACATGTGAGGCTATATCCCTAGTGTGTCGGTCGGTTCTTTCTGTATCACTTGGGTGATAGTATTGGTTGTAGGGTGGTTTTTCTTTTTTTTTTGTTTTTTGTTTTTTTTTCCCCAAAAGTGGCCCTAGGAGTTGGCAAATAAACAATTCCATAGAAACATTCAGATGCTTATGTGGAAGTTGAAGTGACGTCTGGTTTTGTTTGTTTGTCTGTTTCTTTCTACCTTCCTTCTCCATGTTCCTGGGACAGTATCCTGATGGCACGACTTTGACTATGTTTCTCCTACTCCAGTCTGGAGACTGTTTAATGGGTGTGTATGGAGGGGGGGAGGGTTGTCTGCTCATTAACATGCAATCCTTTGCTCTAGGTCAGTGGGAGCCCCAAACTAGATTAATCCCTGGAGTTGGAATACTTAGTGCAGTGAAAAAAAAAAAAAAAAAGAAAAAAGAAAAAAAAAAGAAATTGAAAGGAGTCCAGTTGCTCATCCTGAGGCCAGGGACCTTGGTAAGTGAGCTACAGGTGGTGTCCTTGGTAAAAGAACTACAGCTGGTGTCATGGCTCTCAACAGCAGAGTTCTGATGGGCACACAGGTACATCTTTCCTTTGAACATCAATGTTAGTTTTCAGTTCCTTTCCTAGAAAGCTGTATATAAGAGCTGAGTGTGGCTGCTGGGAAGAACATTCTTCCTATCTACATGGGCTGACTTCATTAAGTTACTGAAGAAACATAATCCCGAGTCTGACATATTTCTGGCCCATGGTTTCCCTGGTCTTGTCCATCCCTGGAAAAAGATTTCCATCCATGTTTATCAGGGTGTGGGCCTGTTCTTGGCATCTGCTATCAATCTTTAAGGTTTTTATAACTTGGCTGTTGCTCCCACCTTCTTGCCAGATCTCTGCACTGAAAAAGCAGAGTGTCCCCACTGTTAAGTAAGGATGTTTTTACTGCAGCCCAAACAAATCAAGCGCTTTTGGTGTGCATCACCCAGAGAAGCTGTCGCGTTTCTGAGCTGGAATGGGAAAAGTATTAAGCATGCAAACAGCTGCTTGGACCAAAAAAATGTTACAAAGACATGGTCTCAGGCCGTGTGGGTTCCATTTCTTGAGGAACATTTGTGGTTGTTGGTTAACAATGTGAGTGGCTCTGTAAGTTCATCTGAGGACAATGCGGAATTCTTTAGGCCAGAAAGTTAAATACCTCCGTGTTTTGGCAGTCTGACCTTCTGAGTAGAGACTGTGATCTTCTCTAGTCTTCAGGACCCACTTTGCTACTTTGATTTAATGCAAGGCGGAAATCTTCAAAACAAAGCTATCTGGGTCCAGGAAAGTTCATTTGGCGTTGGTTACTTTGGCAGGGCCCCCACCCTGCTTCCCATTCACCCTCTGTCTACTGTCTAGGAACATGGTGCTTTATAGAAAATGATGGTGTAGAAAGTGAGAACTTGGGTAAGTACACAACCAAAGCAGATCCAAATCAGTATTCCCTTAGAGGGGTTATCCTTGGAGGGGTTGCATTGAAATAAACAGGTGGAGAATCTAGCCTGGGTCTGTTTTAGGAAATGGATCTGAGTGTTTCAGTTTAGTAAATTTGCTGGAAGAAATGCAGACTAGAGAAGGAAGAGTACCAAGTTTGAAAGCATCTACTGATTTATCTTTCTAGGTCTCTGCTGTGTTCATGGTAAATAGTGTAATGCAGATCTGTTTGCTGCTTGGCCCAGAGAACTGGCATTTTTCTTCACAACATAATTTAATGCCTTTGCTCAGCAGAGGTTGACCCTTGAGCGGTGTGTTTGCTCTGAACGGAGGGCACACATGTTGGCAGGCTGCTCAGGAGTCGGGACAGCATCCAATAAAAACTTGGAGGGAGTCCTTTAGAAATAAAAGTTCATTTGCATTTACGAGGGTCTCAGTTTTATATGTAAGGTGGAATTGCTCTGAAATTGGGGTCTACTCCTGCCCTCAGTCCCCTCTCGTGCCTTTCTCCTTCCCCCACAACTTTAGCTAGTGAAGTTCAGTCTATCCCTAAATGTCCTTCCATTCTCTTGAGAACTGTTGAGCCTTTTGAATATTTTTTTAAAATAGCCTTTCCAAGGGGTGATTGCCACCTCTCCTTCTTCCCCTCTTGCGTTTTCTGCAGCTGTGGGCTCTTGGCTAGCTGGAAGTCACAACCACATTGAACAAAGCCAAATTTGGCTGTTGCTTCAAAGCTATCGCTTTGGCTTTTTTTTTTTTTTTTTGTGGGGGGGCTTTTAGTTAGGAGGGTATTGTGTTTGTATTAGGTAGCCATCAAAATTTATTTCTTGGGTTCTAACTGAAGGGAAATGTGACTTTGTAGTAGAGTACTTGTCTATCATGTCTGAGAGTTTAGGGGTTCCATCCCTAGTCTTGCAATAACAAGAAGAACCAAAGGTTGAATGTGTGGGAGGGAGAATTAGAAACTACTGTTATATTGTTGATTTCTTATAAGATGCACCAATATATATCCGGTAACTTAGCAGGTGCCTGTTTTCCTTAGGGAGATGATGCTTTTTTTAAATCTTTTAATTTCAACAATTAGCCCCTGAATTATGCAGTTTAATTTTGATCTGAGCTCTTAATGCTTACTGGTCAATTAGAAAAGGCATGATAGAATGATAATTTCATTATCTTTTTCATTTCTCTTTGTATTCAACTGGGGGGATTTTTATGTGACACAATAATTTCACAATGGTTAGCACTGGAACAATTCTAAATAATAGCAGAACTCATATTAGGAAATTAAAAGAAGATTGAGTTTGGCTGGAGTAGAAAGCAAACCCCTGGCTATATGAGAGAAGGTCCCAGGGGCTCAGCAGACACTGGTGTAGTGCATGCAGAGTACATGCACTACTACTCCTGTTCTTTAGTAATTCTTGACCAGTGGATCTTGGAACTCAAAGGCTTATAAATTTACATCAAAACATTCATTAACTCTCTGTTATAGCTAGGTGGATCTAGACTGTATATTTCCAGGTTCTTGGTTTCTTATTTAAGAATGAAATAAAATCCCTTGCAGATTGTGAAGTAATGGGGAAATTTTGCTTAAAGTCAAGTGATAGATCAGGTGAGAATAAATACACAGTCAAGATTGACAGTGGCCATATGAATGAGGACACACAAGGATCTGGATTACTGACTGGGCTTGTGGAGCTCAGGAAAGGGATGTGTTTGCTTGCCAGGGGAACAGTTTGGGTGGTTTTCTACTTTGATTGATGGATCTAGATTATATAGGTCTTTGCTCACCATTGCATGTGTCACTTCTCATAATGCATCTTATTTTAGTCATATGTATGCCCAATTATGCACAGGCATAAGATGGCAAATAAGAGGTTATCTCTAAGATGTCACTTTGAGAACATAGTTTGCCATACAGGATGTGCATCTCCAAATCATTCTCGATGGGATTGCTCATTGCTTGTGGTTCCTGGATTGTGCACTAGGTGTGTCTGAATAGACATAGGACATTATAAATATATTTCTAAGGGGAATAACTTATATCAGGTATAGGGCAGCTTGATGTAGGTGTGAGGTCCTAGGTGGCACACAGGTTGCTAGGTGTGATGTTCTGAGAAGGATGTGGGCATAGCCCAAACCAAGTAGAATCCCAGATTGCTAAACTATTGCCTGTTTGCCTGTCTCACTTGAGTGTACTGTACCTTTCCTATGAGAAGATACACCTTATGATGTGTCAGCTACTTTCAAATGATCCAGCTTTAGTAAAAGAATGACTTTCTGCATGTCCACATCTATTTGTAGGTGCTCCTAGATTGCCTGCATATTTTCATTGACTGAGCATCACAATTCCCAGTATGGGAATAGTTTGCTTTTAAAATTAGAAAAAAAAACTAAACCTCTTTCTATATTGCACCTAACCAGTCAGATGCAGGTTTTTTTTTTCTTTTTTATTGAACATTGAAATTTTACTGAGTATCTGTATCCCTACAGTTTCAAAGGCCAATTGTAAAGAAATATTTTGCTCTATCCAAGTCTTGTATGAAAGTAGTTGCAGCCAGTGGATGTAAGCAGAGGGATATTAAAGGCTATCTAGTTCATTTTCTCTGTTCCATGAGGAATATAAATATAATGCTAACATTTGAGTGGTTCTTTTAGACCAGGGGGTGGAAGAAAGTGTGATAGACTAATAGAGCATCCATCCCCTATGTCTGTTGTCTGGACAAGACCTACAGAAGATCAAGTCAGTCAACATTCTAATCTGGAGTGGGAGGAGATAATGAACCAACCCCATGCCATACTAACTACGGAGCCATGGACAGTGGGCAGCTTCAGTGGAGGGGAAGTCTGCTGTCTTTAAGTATGTGGCCCCTTCAGATCAATTACATGCCAGTGCACGATCCCATACCCAGAAGTATATGGGCCACACAAACTGGAGTCAATGGGTTACTAAATAAACAAAGGGGAGAAAAGAGGACATGAAACTGAGTGGGCATAGGGAGGTAGGGGTGGGTCTTGGAGGAGCTAAGAGGAACTGTGTGTGTACTGGGTGAATATAATTAAAGTACATTATACAAAATTCTTCAAGAATTAATAAAAGTGTTTTAAAGTACATTGTGTGCAGATATAAAATTCATAAACAATAGATTAAAAGCGGCAACAGCAGCAGAGTAATTGTTATTCCCTCCCACACCTGCAGCTGAGGCTACCCCCAGACACACTGCGCTTTCCACAGCCATTCTTGAATTTCTGCTCCTCTGTGGAGTGTCATAGACAGGGTGATTCTGAGAGTTATCCCGCTCTTTGTTTTTCCTTCTGGTCTTCTCTGAGTAGAACTTCCCTGTTGTGATGCAGAGGCCTTTATCCTTGAGCCTGTGACTCTGTAGCTGTGGTTTGGGGTTTCTTCATGCTGAGGGCACACGCCCCTCCCTTTTCTCCTCCATCACAGCAAACCTTCTCCATGCTCTCTCTCTCTCTCTCTCTCTCTCTCTCTCTCTCTGTATATATATATATATATATATATATATATATATATATATATAGTCATTCCTTCTGAAGAAAGTGCAAGAACTGACTTTCTTAAAAAGGAGATTTCTTGTCCCATCTGACCGAACTTGGAATAATCAGAAAACAGGAAAATGTTAAAAAATTTAAAAAGTGATTCCTTTAGCTGAAGGATTTAGGACGTGTGTAAAAAGTACTCCCCCTGCTTGATACAGACCTGTGTGTGTGTGTGTGTGTGTGTGTGTGTGTGTGTGAATGTGTGTCTCTCTATGTGTGTATATCTGTGTCTCTGTCTTTCTGTCTCTGTGGTGTGTGTGTCTGTGTGAGTGAGTGTGTGTGTGAATGTGTGTCTCTCTGTGTCTCTATCTTTGTCTTTCTGTCTCTGTGGTGTGTGAGTGTGTGTGGGTGTGAATGTGTGTGTCTCTTTGTGTGTAACTCTGTGTCTGTCTTTTTGTCTCTGTGGAGTGTGTGTGTATATGGGTGCTTGTGTGAATCTTCATAGTTTTAGGATCCACTCATGTTTGTGCTTGTTTGGTGGACAGTCCCTTCTTTGAAACTATTTATTGCAACTAAGGTTTGTGGCACAGCCAGTCCTACAGATAATAAATGGGTGTGTGCGCCCACAGCACAGCATAAATAGAGTAACTGACTTCAGCTTGTTTATTGTTAGGCTGGTATGTAAGCAATGGGGCTTCACTCCTCAATTACGTGTACGCATGTTTCTGGGGAGTGGAATATAGAATATGGGAACTTGAAAATGGACCTGCTGTTCCCTCATTTTCCCGTAAGCATTTTTTTTTAGATGTTACATGAATGAAGATTGCATTAATTTGCATAATTTCCACTGTAATGTTATTTCATGGCCTAAGTGCTGACAGCTATGGAGTTTGAAACAGGATTCCTTTGGATGAGCTGGCTGAATTGGCTCCCTGACTAATATGAATTTGAAAGATAGCTGGTAATTACTTAAATGAAAAGGGCTTATTTGGAGCGGCCCTGGGTGAAGCGTTCCCACTTCATAAGCTCCAAACGGCCCAGACAGGAATCCTTGGTACCTCTTATGTGCGGGTTTTATTTTTATTCTTACAGAAAAGGAGAACAAACAACCGTGTTTCTGTGTTTCAGTCCAGTCACAATAGAAGCTCTTGTCACAATTTGGTCAGCCAAAAAACCAGACAGCTGATGCCCCAAAGATAGTTTAGAACCATCTAACCCAAACCGCAGATGCGGAGGGATGGATTATAAAACATGGAAGGATTCCCCTGACCTACATGGGCCTAGGTGATAGGAAAGAGTAGATACATCCCTAGTCCGTCATGAACCTTCAGCCCCATCCGGTGCTCTTTTATGACTCTGGGCAATTTATATAAACCTATGAGCCCCTTTTCTTCAGTCACTGAAATGAGCAAAGTAATATCTGCCTCGCACAGTTCTGAGTATGAGATGAGATCTCACAAGTACAAATATTTTGTAAAATGTACGTAAGTGTTTATTAGCAGGGAGCTAATTCAAGGACTTGCTCATCCTCCTCAGACTTCTTTATGAGTAGCTCATAGAATTTGCGTTCTGGAGAACACAGATGTTTAAGGATGTGTCAGATGTTTGGGCATGTATGTGCTAAGATCTAGTCTGATAAAAATGAGAGCCTTTCTCACACAGTCAGGAGTTTTCTGTTGTTGGTAGAAACTCACGAGGGGGAAGGAAGGCAAAGAAAAACATGATGTCTTTCTCTGTTGACCTTGGAAATGAGAGGTCAGAAGAGCTTAAAAGTCTATGGAAACCTCATCTTTTCCTCGAGGCCTGGGGTGTTAAAACCTACATCGTTTCTCTCTTAAGCTCTGCTTAGAATAGTGGAACTTGTATTTAAGATTTGCTCTATTTTATTTTAAAGGGCTGGGGGAAGAACTTTTCCAAGGGGCACGGGGAAGGGGGCAGCATTTGGGATGTGAATAAATAAAATAATTAATTAAAAAATAAGTTTGTGTGAATGTGGAACTATCTCTGGGTGTGTCTGCAATGTGTGTGTAGTGCTCAGAGAGACCAGAAGAGGCATCAAATCCCCTGAAGTTAAGAGTGTTTGTGAGCTACCTGATATTTGGGTGCTGGAAAATGAACTCAGATCCTCTGAAAGAGCAGCAAGAACTCTTAATCACCCATCTCCAGCCCTGGGGCCCGTGTTTAAGAAATAAACCTGACAAATCCTCTGCTAGGAACCAAACCAGAGAGAGCAAGCACAAGAGATGTAGCCATGGGGAGAGATTTGTGCAGGTGGGTTTTGCAGAGCATTATTCAAGAGACTACACAAACACTTTGATTAATTTAGATAGCTGTTAAGTCTAAAGGAAAATTTGTTTCCTGGCTGAGATGAACAGATATTCATGTCAGAATTTGACACTGAGGTAACTGAGAAGCAAATTAACCACTCCTTTATAGTGCCCAAGACTTCTGCCCATGCAATTTTGGAGTTTTTCAGGATGGTTCTTAATTGTTTTGAGCTCCAAATTCATTAGGAGCCCTGTCAAGCTCTTTAACTGATGCAGTGTGAGGTAAAGATGCACTGTTGTAGGAATTTTCTGATACACACTTAGGAACTCCGAGTTAGGATCTGTGGCTCTCATGAGAAAGCAAGAAAGGCATAGTATACACTTGATACCCTCTTAAGGCTTGTTCATTCACATGTTCACCCACACATGCTTGTGCACACACACTTTCTCAGAATATATCCCCTCATAAAAAAACAACAAGAACAACAATAAAAACAGGGCATGTCTTCTGTAGATTAGATAGTATTCACTGATTGCACAGATAAAAGAGAACATTTTTATTTTTCAGCAAATACATTATTTGAGGACTGCAAAAAAAATAATCTACATAATGAAACACTCACCAATAGCCTTCTTAGAAAAGATTACCTGGTTTGCTTGAGTCAGGGTAGAGGTAAATTAAAGCGTTTTGAAGGGCTGCTCCTCCTTCATTTAATGATGCTGTCTGCTAGGTAGGCATTTTGGAAAAGAGGGTTGTGAGTGATTGTGGATAAATTCAGTTGCCCTTGGTGGCTTCAAGGGACTCCCTGCAGATTCCACCCTACCCCTGCTTCAGAGCTGGCTTCAGTTGTTTGTATGATGACAAGAATGAGGGACACATTTTTGCATTGTCTTTGCTATTGTTTCCTTTATTTGGAAAATCAATCAATCAATCAACCAATCAATCAAAAAACTCTACCACCACCACCGATAACAATAAAAAACCAATACTAGGCCACTTAAAGTTTGACCATAAAACGAAAGCCAGGGAGGACGGGGTCCTCTTGACCTATGCTGCTCTCTAGATAAGGACCCTGCCTTCTGCGCTTGGCGTGGGAACTCCAAATGTTCCTAAAATTGTGATTATGTAAGTTTTCACTTCTGCTCCATTGAGAACTGAAAACTAACATATTTTGTTTACCCAGTGCTGGTTTTTCTTTATTCCCATGTTTGTATTATAAATGAGTAATTTAGTTCTAGAAAAAGTATATGTGGGGCGCTGAGCCAAGGCCCAGTGCCAAGCATGAATATTGTGATTAAAGTATGCAATATTAATCTTTGCTTGACAAAAACCTAGTGAGGATGGTTTTGTTGTTCTTATTAACATAGATAATAAAAAAGAAACACATTATACCCAAAATGCATGAGCTCTGGAGGGCTGAGTGTTGTTGTGTTGGGCTCTGACCAGTGTACATGTGACCTTGATCTTGGAAAACAGATTTTTATTCCTTTGGTATGGGAGGAATGCAACTAAAGATAATTGAGATTAATGTTATGTCTTCCTTATCTCTCTCTTATGTAGTGATGCTATTCACTTTTTGTTATTGTTTTTTTCATTCCAGAGCATTAATATTCAATATTTAATATATATATAATATTATGTAAGAGTTTACTCTATCTATCTATCTATCTATCTATCTATCTATCTATCTATCCATCTATTATCTATTTATCTATTTGTCTGTCTGTCTGACTGTCTGTCTGTCTATCTGTCTATCTATCTATCTACCTACCTAATGTATAAGGTATGATAATGATGAAAAGGCATTATTTATTTATTAGTTCAGAGACTGTTTTTTAGCTTGATCTCTGAGCCACACTTTGTATTGGGCATTGTCTTTATTCTCTGGAGATCACAGTTTTGGGGTACACTAGACCTGCAAATGAGTAGCTCCAGTGCAATGGCATTGGTGCTGTCATGAAGCAAGAGAACTATGGGCCCTGTGCCTTGCAGAAACCCTCCACAGAGCAATAAAACCTTCCATAAAGAAGGGGTCCCTTCACAAAGTGCAAGCACCCTCCATAGAACATGGGAATCCTCAACAGAGGAGAGGACCCTCCACTGAGTAGAAGAATCCTTCACAGAGGACGAGATTTCCTTCAGAAGAGGGGAAACCTCCAGAGAGGACAAGGATTCCTTAAAGAGTGGCACTGTCCACAGAAGATGGGGCTCTCCACAGATGAATGGGTGGAGGCATTTTCTAGCTATGAGAAAGATCCTGGGCCCAGTTCTGAGCTCAGCTTTGTCCAGATTACAGTGTGCATGGCCTGGTGGCTGGATAGCATGAGGATGCTGGAGTGGAAGAATGCAGAATCTGAGCTAGAACATGGGAAAATTTGGATGATTCTTCTATTGGGTATTTCTGACCATGGGCCCCATCGTTTAGGCACTACAGAAAGTGATCTTAAAGGAGACAAAAACTTTTATAGATGTTACTTTTAGAAAGGTCATTTTTATAGTGGAATAGAAAATGTGTTACAACAGAGAAGGTGGTTAGGAGGCTGCGACAAATGTGGCAGGTCTAATGGGATGAAGATGTCATTGTGAGCAGAGACTCAAGCTGAGAAGCAGATATGACAGAACCTAGAAGAGCAGGATGTACTGACAGCGTTTGAGAAGGCAAGGGCATGCTGAGGTGAGTGGTGGGCTGGACAAAAAAGTGTATGAGGTACCCATGGGTAGAGGCCACCAGGTTCTGGAGGAGAGGGAAAAGGTTGTCATGATGGTGAGATTGTCTGAATATAAAATCATGACTGTTTTAGTATGTAGGCATGAAGAACATGTTATGTGATGAATAACATCATGGAACACTTGTGAGTCCTGATCTCTGGTGGCCTCTCATCAGAAAGGGAAGGCTTTGTTTCAGTTGCTGAATTAAATACCCCTTTGTACCTCATGATCTAAAGGTGAAGGCCTGTTTCTCCAATGATAACTCTATGATTGGCTGGTTCTTGAGTTGCCTGATGTTGTAAGTGTCTTATGGTAAAGAAAACTGACCAATAAAGGTTATTGAGTTTGCTAAAAGTGGTGAAAACTGAACTAAATCAGATCTATGTTATACTGTTATATTTGATTCTTAAAAGAAGACAAGTTTGATGGGTTGATAGCTGAAAAACTGAGAACACATTCTAGCATCACTAGATAAGTTGTGAAGTAATTTAGTTTTTATTTGGCCGTTAAGACCTGTTATAGCTGTCTTGTATGAGGCTATGCCAGTGCCTGGCAAATACAGAAGTGGATGCTCACAGTCATCTATAAGATAGAACACAGGGCCCCCAATGGAGAAGCTAGAGAAAGTACCCAAGGAGCTGAAGGGGTCTGCAACCCTATAGGTGGAACAACAATATGAACTAACCAGTACCCCCAGAGCTCTTATCTCTAGCTTCATATGTAGCAGAAGATGGCCTAGTCGGCCATCACTGGGAAGAGAGGCCCCTTGATATTGCAAACTTTATATGCCCCAGTACAGGGGAATGCCAGGGCCAAGAAGTAAGAGTGGGTAGGTAGGGGAGCAGGGCGGGGAGGGGTATAGGGAACTTTTGGGATATCATTTGAAATATATATAAAGAAAATATCTAATAAAATAAAAAAGACTTTTCTGTCTGAATGAGAGTGATTTAAACTTGATTTATACACAATGTCATGTGTGTGTATGTATGTGTGCATGTGAATATGTATATATGTGAATGTTTGTATTATCTGCATGTGTATATATATGTGTGTGTGTGCATATGTGTATGTGCATGTGTGTATGTGTATATGTACATGTAAGTATGTATATATATATATGTGTGTGTGCATATGTGTATATGTACATGTAAGTATGTATATGTGTGTGTGTGTGTGTGTGTGTGTGTGTGATGTGAGTGTGTGTGTATTGTTTAAAAAACTCACTGACTTTTTAGGAGAAAAATAGTTTGAGTATCTTTTAGAGTTATAATGAAAGAAGTGGCCATACTGAAAACTTTTGCTTACATAAAGAATACTTTTCCAAATTATTTTTGTATGTGGTGTGCAATATTTATAGTTACTATGGCCAGGTAAACAGAATTTTATGGCTCTTGTAGGTAAGAGAAAAATTTTCATTTTGACTGAAGATGAAAGTGAGACCCATCCTATAAAGCAATAAAACGAGAGCTCCACAAGTCAGATACAAGGTGATTGATGAGCAATGGTAACTGCTTCTTAGGCTATAAATCAACAACAGTCCTGTTACCAAATGACAACAGCAGAGCTCCCATGATCTAAAATATACCATCCAGCACAGTTAGCATAAATTAAAAATATGGCGGGACAGCGAAACAGAGACAAGAGAAAAAGGAGTCAATAAAGGCAGACCCTAAAATGACACAGTTGGAATAGCTGTGACAAGCTAGCTGCTATGCATATGTCCAAGGAACTGGAGTTACATTCCTGGTGCTGTAACAAAATAGCTTGGCAAAAGCAACTTAAGAAAAAAGGGGTTTATTTTGGTTCTGAGTTGAACATGAAGAACGCAGAACAGCATCATCACGAAGCACCTGATTACATTTCCTCTGCAGTCATAACATATTGAGAAATTAATGTTTTTGACTTCTGCTTTCTAGCTGAGGGAATAGCAGTATCCACCTTTAGGATGGGTCTTCCCACCAAGTTAATGCAATGAGAATAATCTGTCACCACAAAGCGAGGAGCCTGGCTCCTAGGTCATTCTAGATCCTGCCGCATTGACAGTCAGTTTTAGCTATCACACACGTACGAAACCATATTTTAATGAACAATGTATAAAAGTTTCCTATATTTGTTGGACAATATTAATTTTCAGATATAAGACCCTCCCAAAAAACTCAATGAGGGAAAAAAAAGTCAAACAAAACCACATGTAGACAGATTATAGTTAAATGCAGAGTGAAAATGTTGAGGAAATCAGGAAGGCAGTTATAGGAAACAATGTCCTCTACATTGGAGAGCAGTGGCAGAAATGACCATATACAGAAGAGAGCAGTGGTACCTTTTTGCATGTGCTGAAGAAGAACATTCTGTTACCTCACAACTGGATCTGAGGTGATACACTGCATATATGAAAATGAATTTTCTGCTTCCTTCATTTGGTGTGTTAGTCAGCTTTGCATGACTGTAGCACAATAATTGAGGCAGCTACTGTGTAAAGTAAAGGTCTATTTAGCTCACAGTGTTGGAGGCTCAAAATCCAAGATCAGGGAGGTCCCTGACTTGGATCTTGGTTAGGACAGACATGGAAGCTCGTTTTACTGGGAGCTCACTGAGGGGCAGTAATTACACCTCACACAGGAGAAGAAGTTGGGGAGATATTCTGCAATTCCTCTAAAAGAATACCCTATGTCTTATGGGTCTTTTTTTTTTTTAATGCCACACCTCTTAAAGGTCCATATCTTATTAACACTGACACTCTCAGGACCAGGACCAGCCTTTACATATATATTTTTGAGGACTCTCTCTATACAAAACACTTGGGAATCAGTGAATAGAAAATAGCATTCAATATTGTTTGAGTTCTCAGTCATTGTGAAGTTATAAAAAGTACTATCTCCCATGCACCAGCTTCCAAGTGTCTGGGTGTTTGTGATATTGATGTTTACCATAACTGTTTCTCCACAGACTGTCTTGGGGGATTTTGTTTGAGAAATATTTCTGGGATCGCTCAACTTTAGGAATGGAATTTGATTACATTTATTCCTTATGTTTATTTTTATGATATTCCATGTTGAAGTGATTTTGATTTTGGGAAATAATTAGCCACATAGCCTTTTGAGTCTATAATCATGAAAATGTGTAGTTTTATCTATATTGCCTTTCCTTTCCTCTAATAACACACTTTCAAAGTCGAATGGCTTTGGGTTATTGCCGGGTGGAATATTTTCCAGCAGGGCTAAACTGTTCCGTGTTCCTTTGTTAGACTATTTAGATATACATGAAAATAGAATTCCCACCTAGAGTTTTCTATGCATATTTTATGAGTGTAACAGTGTCAGGAATATACATTGAATTGCATTACAATAAAATCATTATTTTTTGGGTCTCTGTTTCATTAGTATTTATGTGTAGTCTTTGTGTAGCTATATACAAGGTATTGCAAAGTAAGTGCAACCAGAAGCAAGTTGTCAAAGTACTTCAGAACTAATTGCAAGTGATTTGAGCATCTTACTAAAAAAGGACTTCTGTGTCTTGAATTTAATTCAGTGATGGATTAAGTGGCTTAGTCCTTCTCTGTGATTGAATGATCTGATGTTGGCTTGAAGGGTGCTATGGACACAGAGCTTACGAGATATTCATTTTGCTTTGAATTTGCTTGCTATTCCTATTGCCTCTTTCTAATTCCTAAAAGTCTAAGATATTTCCTTCCTCCCATGGCTGAATTTGAGTTCTTCCCAGACTCCTTGTACCTTAGAATTGATTGATTGGAGTGGTTATTGACCATTACATGGGCAATAAAAGTCCAGTGGGGACCTGAGTGCATAGCTCAGTTCATAGAACCCTTGTCTAGCATTGTAGGAACCCTGGATTCAACACCTAGTGCTGTATAACCTGAGAATGATGACACATTGCTGTAACCCTTGCATTTGGGAGGTGAATCAGAAATAGTAGGAGGATCAGAAGTTCAAGGCCATCCTTGCTCACGTAGCAAGTTCAAGCCAGTTGAGGATACATAAGACCATCTTTAAAAAAAATCTGTCCCTTCAGAAAAAAAACAAAAACAAAAACCATAATGGACATTCATGTTTTTGCATCTTTCTCTCTCTAATTTCCTCAAGGAATTGGTGAGTCCCAGTCTTATTTTCCTTTTTAGCAGTGGCTTACTTGGTAATTCCCATGCATGTTTCAGATCCTCCTGCCAGCCTGTTAAATCTGAAACTTGCCAGCAGGGTTCCCAATCAGTCCTATGGCAAGCTACCTATCCTGGAGAATATGCAGCTCTAGGGAGGTTGAGAACCACTGTCTGAAGATAGGAATTTGAATGGCCACTTGTATTCTGTTCATCACCCGGCAACAGTAGTGAAATAGCATCCAGGGCTTCAGGCTGGGGTGGGAACAGATTAGGATTGGAACTATGTTTCAGGTTAATGAAGTCTGTTGACAAAGTCTCATATTTACTGAGTGTTTTCTCTGGATCAAGCCTTCTGGAGTCTTCAGCTCCTTTCATACTTGATAGCAGCCCATGAGTCTTCACCGTCTTCCCTCAGGTCTGCACTGTCATCACGGTTGTTTTACAACAAGGAGGAAGTTGGCTACTGTCTAGTTTTGTAATGGTTCCAGAATTTTACTGCTGGTCAGTTAGTACTAAGTTTAATGCCTTAAGTCACCAGTGTTACTACCTAAGATTCAAACCAGTCTGTTGTTTCCAATCCCTGTCTACATAGCTCCTGTAAGGCCACGGACTTGTTTGTTCCTTTTAAAGTTATGAAAGAAGGGGAGCCAAAGTTCATGTGCTCATAGATAAGCTCCTGTCTTCCCCACTTATTTGTGGGCTTACCCTGCCTCCCCTTTAGATGAACATCCAAAGCTACCTCGATCAAGGAGAGTAGACATTAAACTTTATGGCTTTTGTAAACAAGTATTTACAGCTTCTTTTCTTTGGAATGTTTATCTTGTTGTGTAAGCAATAGATTTAACTGATCTTTTATCTTTGGGCTCTGGTTTGTGGTTTTTTGAAGCTTTCCAAGATCAACTGAATGGAGTGTGGTTTGGCATTTTAAATAGCAGAAATGGTATCAGGGCAGTTGGATGCTTTTCAAAGCAGTTACTGGTTGAATGGAGACCCCCCTTCCTACTGAGGGAAGCTCTCGTTCCCTATCTTAAAAGCTCTATTGGATGATGAAAGATAGCTTTTAAGTTTTCATTCATGAGAATTGAGGGCTCTACTTTACCTCGAAGGTATTTTGTTCTTAAACCACCACCAATTAAAAAGGAGGGCATGATATTTTAACTAAGACACAGCATATGAAGTGGAGAGAAAGAGGGTCCCTAAATTGCATTTTAATGTGATCCTATGGTAATATAAAAGCAAAAAAAATTGAGAGTAACCTTCAGAGTTACCAGTGAGTTTCCTGGTAGCCCCATCAGTCCCATCGTGCAGATTCGATTTAGCAGAGGAGAATAAAAGAAGGACATATATTAAAAAGGAACAATTGATTTCATTGTGTTCATGTCACTATGAATGAGTTACAGTGTCAATATACATTAACTCCAGTATTAGTAATTCCACAGACTTCCTTCCCACAGCCCATTTCAATAATTGAAGGCTTGTCAGGCATTCCTAAAATTAAGAAAGGCACATGCACATGTGCGTGCGTGCATGCATGCATGCATGTGTGTTTGTATGTGTGTGTGCGTGTGTGTAGGTGTGGGTAGAGGAGAAAGGAAACTATAGTTATTTCAGAAATGTCAATCATATGCTCCCTCTTATGCTAGGGTAGCTTTTAGTTTCAAGCAGACTTCCTGTTTAGAATGGGTAGTTTCTCTTCTTTGGCTTCCCTTGAACCTATGTCCTTCAGCCTCCTTTCTCATACCACATATAGTCACAAACAGGAATAGCTCTGTCCTTGACTTTTTTTTTCAAATATGCTTTCTGTTGCATAAAGAGTGTAGTACAGATTACTGCCTGTGCTCTCTCTCTCTCTCTCTTGCTCTCACACACTCTTTCTCTTATCCTCTCTCTCTATCTTTCATAAAACCCATGAGTTATCTAGGCAATATGATGAGGCAGTGCTTTTAGAGATCACACTTATAGGAATGTAAGAATAAGTAGAGGTGGTCCTGTGACAGTTTTTTTTCTTTTTTATCCCAAGTCACAAGGAGATTGTGAATTTGAAGCCATTACGGGGTACATAATGAGTTCAAGGACAGCTTGAGCTTTACAGTGATACTCTATGTCAAAGAAACTAGGGCTCGACTAGGCCTCCATGGTAGAACACTTCTCAGCATGTGCAAAGCTCTGGATTCAACCCCCACACTGCAAAATAAAGCTCCGCAAGATTCCACTCCTTTAAAAAGTACTAAGGAGAAAAATCTTCATGTATTTTGCTATTTTTACTGCAGTCTACCTCCTGTATCCAACAAAGCATAGGTCCCTTTTTCTCTCCTCAAGATGCCCAACAGCCATCATGGTGCCTTTCCCAAAGCCACTTTAGACCTGTGCCTCTTTGCTCCAAACTGCCGCATTTATTAGTGAGTTTTCTCAAATGACTGTAATCTCATATACCCAACTTAGCTCTAGCTATGGCTGTAGCTAATAGACTACAGTGAGTCCACCCCTGAGCAAGGACAGTGAGAGGACATGTCAGATTCTGTGACAGTAGAAGAAAATGTTATCACCTGTGGCTATTTCATGACTTCATGTCGGCCTTTGTAGCAGAAGGTGCTTGCAAGTCAGGAAGCAAATCAGTGAAGATAAACCTTCCAATTAAAAATGCAAAGCCATGTGAACATTTGAAGTCTGTTGGCGGCTATTGCCTCCTTTGCATCCTTACATTGCCCTGGAAGCCACCTCCTAACGTCTTGGTTACCTGACTGAGGTGTAGTCTCTCAGTTTTGTTTCCCTGAGTGGCAGTTTCAGGACCACAGCTTCTGGGCAGATCCCTTGTTGTTCGTGAGGTGCCCACTGCAGTAGGCAAAGTTTGCACTGATTTCTGCCATCTTGATTTTAATTTCTTCCTTCTTAGGGCAGGAGGTCACTTCTCCTGAGAGTTCCTCTTGCTGCCTGTGTCCAGATGTGCACCAAGATCGCTTGGATGGTAGGGAGGGAGTCAGGAAAAAAAAACCCTCTACCTGTAGGAGAGGCGAGACAGAGGGGAAGGGAGGAAAGGAGAGTGGAAAGGATACAGAGGGACCAAAGGAGGCTGTGAACCAGAGTGACAGATGACTTTGTTCCTACTGGTGTGATGGTCTGGACAAGCTGAACTTCCAGGAGATAGGGAAATTGGTCCTGTCGTCATCAGTGATGTAGGAGTAATGGTCAGTATTTTGTTGAGGGTTTGTTATGTACACACATGCTAGGTGCTTCAAATACTTCATCTGCTACACTAGCAATAGTCTTTCAGGATAGATCTCTTGATGTAGCATGATGACCAGAAACTGCAGGCTTCCTGATGTGGTTCTCTTGGCTTTATATTCAATGAACTCTTGTCTGTAGCCATTCAAATTCCATCATTGTCTTCTCCTCTCCCCAGTCCCTAATATTTGAGAATATTATGCATGGTTGTTGTTATTGATGTAATAAATTATTGAAAGTACAGTGGTTTAAAATAGCACAGAGGTGTTATGTAGGTGGGTCAGGTAGTCAGAAATCTAAAATGGGTCTCATTAGACTTAAGTGCCTGTCTCTTGGAGTTTCTTCTGGAGGCTCACAAGCAGGATGAATTTCTTTGCCTTTTCCAACTGCTAGAGGCTTGGAGTGCCTCTGTAGTCAATGGCAGCCAGGATTTTCTCATGTGGCATTCATCTATGCTGAGTGTTCTTCCTCCCTCCACACATGGAAGGCTCCAGTGGTTACACAGGTCTCTGCTGTGAATTGAGTTTGAAATGCCCACCTGGAGCTTTGGGTTTAGAAACTTGGTTCCTAAGACATGGTGGTATTTTGGAGGTTCTGGAAACTTTAAGAGATGGGATATGATTAGAAATGGAAGATCACTTAGGAGGTGAGTCCTGGGGCATAGCTTGTTCCTGATGAGCTGATCTCTCTCTTACTCTCTCTGTTTCTGTCTCTGTCTCTGTCTCTCTCTCTTTCCCCTCTGCTTCTCCTTCATTCATTTCCACCATAATCTTCTGCTCAAGTGCACAGAACCAGATGACCATGCACCACGAGCCAAACTAGAGCTTTCCTCCTTAAAATGGATATTTTATTAGATATTTGGTCACAACTATGCAAGACCAGCTAATACAGGCCCTTCCAGGTGAGGCGGGATGATCACACCATCTTAAAATCAGATGATCAGCAATCTCAATTCCATACACAAACACAATCCCACCCTTGTATAACCATATAATTCATTAGCACGCATCAGGTATTGGGATGAGGGTGTCTTTGAGGGGCAGTGTATGATTCTGCCTATTCTATTACATCACATGGCAAAAAGAACATTGCATATGCAATTAGGATGATGATGTTTGAAATAAATTATCCTGGATCACCGAAACTATCGCAATCAATGACCCCTTCAAAGCAGAGAACGTTCTCTGATGAGAGTCAGAGGGGTAATGGAGTGGGAGGGGACAAAGGACAATTACTGAGTCAGCCTGCGCCCTGCTGTGCCCTGCTTCTGATTCTTTCAGAATTTGTTTGTATTCAGTCTGTCCATCTCGCATGCACAGAAAACTTTGGCTTCCATTTCCTCCTGTTTCAAGCCCAAGACCCAACTTCACACTCAATTCCCCTGTACCTCCCTCCCAAAGTTCAACCAGTTTCCTGTGGCTTATTTCAGCATCTTCAAGGTCTTAGGTCTTGCTGTAAGCTCTACCTTGATTCTCGTACTGCCCCACTATCTCTTCTCCCTCTCCATCTTTCGAAGTTACTTTTGAGTCCCTTAAGCTCTGACTGCTCTGGCCTCTGTGCGTATGAATCCCATAGCATCTGTAGACTTCAGCTGAGTATCATCTTATTTATTAGGCGGTCATCATTATTTTGCAATTGTTTCCCATCTTAAGCCATTGCCTTTCAAGGGAGGTGCCTCTTAGGGTACTTTTTGTCAACCCCATAACACACTTCACTGTAACTATCAATACTTCTGACTGAGTAACAGAAAGTGTTCTTTTAGAAAAGCAAGATGCTTGTGGCTGTTTCCTTGTGATAAAGCACACTAGTTACTTTTAGGTACTAGGACTTGAAGACCCTCTTCTTCTTTCTTTTTAAAATAAAAACCATTATTGATTTTAAATTACTTTTAAATTTTGGAATCTCACATTATGTACTCCAATCACTCTCACCTTCCAGTCTTCCCATATGTTCATCCCTGTAACCCCCACCCCCCAGACAAAAAGTGAAAATCCATTTTGTATTGTCTATATACTCTCTGGTGTGTGGTCAAGTCCCTAGTGGGCATCCAGGGAGGGTGAGTCTTTCTCCACTTTCATCCACAGTCATCAGCTAAGGAGAGCAGTGTGGTAGTCTTTGGTTGGGTGGGGCCAGCTCTCCCGACCCCATGCTGCCCCATATGTCAGGGGAGGGGAGAAGAAACTCTATTTCTATCGGTAGTTACTTAGGGTCTCTAAGACCTTGTCACATGCCTGTCAGCCTTGACTTTCTGAAAGTTCCATGTTAGAACATTTTATACAGTCTTCATCCTGTGGTCTCCCTATTCATGTGAAATCTCCCATTTTGCTCTGAACAAATAATAACTCATCTAATCAGAATAACTCAAATTATAAAGTAGGATTATTATTAAACAGATTAGCTAACAGATAATCCTATTTAAATAATTTGAATAATAACATATACAAATTGACCATTCTGTTTTATTTTTTAAGGTTTGTAACAAAATCACAAAAACGGCTGGTGGTTTATGAAGAAAACCACTGCCTTCGCCTTGCTCCCTCTCTGATAGTAAGGGTGTTTATCAGCTGAATTGGTTCAATTCGGCTTTAGGAAGAAATGAAACACCGGGCTATTTCTGTGGTCATAAGATGAGAACCTGACTTGAAGACCTCCAATTTCAGTTCAGAACAATTTCCTGTCGCTTTAGCTTGCAAAGAAACAGTTCCCATATAACATTCATATAACTCATATTTTTAGCAATTTCCTTCCTGTGAGTTGCACATGACCACACATATTTGTGTAGAAGATGCATGCAAAGTTATATGTTTTGATGGAATGCAGATAAAGCTGGCTGAGAGAGGGGAGGGAACATGTCCTCTTTCCGAGAGCCATCTCTATATACAGGACTGAGGAGTGCAACATTTGCATGTATTTGTTCTAGATTCAATTGTTAAACTTAATGGCCCATGAAATGGTGTTAGGTGGTGACTGGATTATAAATACTCTTCTCAAGAGTGGGATTCATGGCTGTCCGTAGTGTTCCGCTCACCTGACCTTCCTTCTATCAGGAGAGGATATAACATTTCTCCATTTCAGAGGATGTAGTTCTTATCAGGTAGCTGAATTGCTATGCCTTGATCTTGAGAACAAAGTAGGCAAGGATAAATTCCTGTGATTTTTTTCCCTTTCTATTTAAAATTTCATTCATTTTATGTATACAGCCGTTTTGTCTGCATATACGTCTGTGTACCATATGCATGCCTTGTACCTGTAGAAATCAGAAGAGTGCATCACATCCTCTGGCACAGGAGTAACAGATAGTTGTGAACTATCATGTGGGTGCTAGAATTGAACCCAGGTCCTCCGGAAGAGCAACCAGCTCTTAATCACTGAGCCATCTGTCCAGCCAGTATTCTTTTTAAATTAACTAGACTATGACTTTTTTTTTTAATTAGTGGCACAAATGCCCTGAGACAAAGAGGGAGAAGAAGAGATGTGGGAGGTGAATTCTGGAAATGGCATTCTGTATCTAGAATATAAAGATGCAATGGTGGACACATATACTGTGAAATGTATCATGGGGGACTCTTACCAAAGTTTGGGAGCACCAGCGTAATTATAAGAATTCTTCTTTACCATAAAACTCCAAGTGGTCCCAAAGCCACACAACCTTGAAGTTATTTATGTCTCTACTTCTCAGGCAGGGAGGTAGCCCTAGGCAAGTATCTCAGAGTGCCTGATCTCCACTGTCTATAAAATTGGATCTATACTTTCTTTGAAGGGCTAGAACACATATAAGTCATATGTAAGTTTCCTGGAAGATATTAAGCAAGGGGTTTCTCCATGACATGATCAATGTGATGGGAGATAAGACATACTCAAATAATGACTTATCTCCATGGTGAATATATCCCACAAAAATGAATCTTCTTCGAGGAAAATGGTACCCTTTGATCACAACAAGTACAATAAAAGGCCAATTTGGGGCATGAGTGACTCTCCCATAAGTCAAAGGGGAGTGCTTGGTTCTGAGGTCACTGAGTTAGAGGTGTGTGCTGCATTTGAGACAGACCTTGCCTATTTGTGCGTTGGCTTTATTGGTTTCACTGGCTACCAATGGAAGCTTACAGCAGGGCCTTCTGATCCAGTTTCCATGAGGAAAGAGATGGACAGGGGTGCAAGCATTTTGTTCCTAGTTCCTGTTTTGGCTTCTGCCATGGATAAGACTACCTGACACGGCTGATACTCTCCATGCAAGGCTTCCATGACTGTTAAGAATGTTGAAGGGGGCTACAGAAACAAATCAGTAACATGCTTACCATGAAAGCATTATCTTGAGTTGGAGGTCCAGAACCCAAGTCAAAAATCTGGCTTGGTGGCACATGTTGGTGACAGCCCGTCCCTGTACCAAACCCAAGGGTAGATGGCTGCTAAGGAATTGACACTGAGGTTGACCTCTGGTTTGTGTGTGTGTGTGTGTGTGTGTGTGTGTGCACATGCACACATGAGCATCTGTGTTTGTGTGTAACTTGAAGAAGGACAGATTTACTGTGGCTCACTGTTTGAAGGAATGGATAGTCCATAAAAGATATGGTAGCAAGAGTGTGAGGGAGTTGGTCACAAGATCCTTATGGTCATGAAGCAGGGGGTGATGAATGTTGTGTTCAGCGTGCCTTTTCTTATTTACTGTCCAGGCCATCAGCCCACGGAATGGTCTACCCACACTTAAGGTGGGCCTTTCACCTAAATTAAACTACACATTCCCTGCCTTGAAACTCTTTTCCTAGGCAATCCTAACTAGTTGACAGTATTAACTTTAGCAGCAGGTAAAATGAAGTCCAATGTCTTCCATGATGGTTTTATGAGGAGGTGCTGGGGATACCTTTCAGTTTAATAAATACATTGATTCATGAGAGAGATAGAAATAAGTCAAAAGAAACATGTCATACATTTACACCCATACCCAATATACAAATATCTATGCTCCGTAATCATGGTGTGTATGTGACATGGGTTTCTTTATAAATTAAATTGTGCTGGCTTTAAAAAGCAGATTCTGACCTGATCTACAAGATAGAAAATAGAATACTTTTTAAATCCCAATAACTCAGAAAAACAGCACAAGCAAATATTACAAAAGCCTCAAGCAGCAGTAAATTTCTCTTGTTGATTCAGAGCCCACTAGGGCCTGGGCTTTGAAACAAATGGTGGAGTCATTGTGCTGACAAGCCAGATAACTTAAGGGCACTTTATACCGAAGGGGCTCATAGAAGTTAGCCACAGAAAAACTTCCAATTGGAAAAGAGATAAACAGGTTTTTGTTGTTGTTGTTGTTTTTTTTTTTTTTTTTCATATAAGTGGTGTTTAATCTGAATGTACAGTAAAGGCCAAGAAAGGTTCATATTGAAAGCCCAGGGCTGACTGAGGAGTTTCTGTATTTTAAACCCTAGAGCTATCTGCCTCACTGGCCAAAGCTCATTGCTGTAGATCCCTCCTTCCTTCCCTCGCACCCTCCTTTTTCCCCTCCCTCCCCCCTCCCTCCCTCCCTCCTACCCACCCTCCCTCCCTCCTTCTTTCTTTCTCTCCTTCTCTCTTTCCCTCCTTCCTTTCCTCCTGTTTATCTCCCTCCCTCCTTTCCCTCCTGTTTTTTGCTCCCCACTTCTCTTCTAGTCCTTCCCTCCTTTCTTCCCTCTTTCCTTCCCCTTCCCTTTCTTTCTTATTCCCTTCCCCATCCCTCTCTCCGTTCTTTTATCCTTTCTTACCTCACCTATCCTCTTTCCTCCCCTTTCTTCTCCCTCTCCCCCCTAACGCTTTCAATGGCATACATAGTACAATATGGGGCACACATTTCACATCAACTCACAGTTCCAAATCTATTGTATTTTAATTTATCCACAAATGCATCTGAACTCTCTCTCTCTGGAAGTGTATTAGAGGTGATTATTTTGTTTTAGATTGTCACTAATTCCCAGGTCAATGTTTAGCATCACAATTAAGTCAGAGTATAATTAATGAACTCAAATGTCAGAAAAAACATCAACAGTTGTTTGGCTTTTCAATGTCTAAGGCAGAGCTTTCTCCCAGCATGCTTTGTGTGTTCATAAAAATATTAATATGTACCATATGAGTAAATAAAAGAGCTAAACTTTAATGGATCACTTGAGTCAAGTTATCGACTAAAACACCTGCTTTATGCCAAGTATTGATTGTACCACGTGGACATCACACGGTAGGATGCATGGGGCTGAGATGGGGTCACCCCTTGGAAAATGGAAGGTGAAATGTTGCTCCATCAGTAAGTGGCATATATGGAGGAGTATAATGATAGATAAGTAGATATCTACTTGCAAGTCCATGGATAGTCCACATTTGAGTACTCTTCTCTATTTTTTTTAAATTTTATTTATTTTATTTATTTTTTTTAGGTATTTTTCTCATTTACATTTCCAATGCTATCCCAAAAGTCCCCCATACCCACCCTCCTCATTTTTTTTATTGAGTGGAAATTATATAGGAAATTTTAATAACTTACTATATTTAATAACTTACTATATAAGTACTTATCATAATCAGATAGCCCCAATTGTTTCAGACAATGAAAAACATATAATCACTTTTTAAGTTGGGAGATGAGTGTACCTAATGGACAACTTCAAAAGCTTCAGGACAGAATGAAGCCATGGGAGTCATGTGGCTTCAAGGCTTCTGTGATGGTAGACACCCATGTAACACTTCTCGGAAGTAATCATGTGGTTCCAGAGCAAAGCATGGATTTCCTTGTTGGTTGTTCATGGATTCATTCATTTTCTTACACATTGTGACTTAGCCCCTACTGTAAATGGCAATCTTTTGCTAAACACAAATTAATTTAGGGGTAGCACTGGGCTATCCTGAATGTCACTGAAGCAGGCTCAAGAGACCATACCTTTCTTGGATTTCAAGTGACTCTACACTGTTCCATTCTGGGGGCTGCTGTGTCTTTGAGATAAGGCATATTTCTCACATTAAATAATGCTAGAGACTTTCAAGGGATGTGGTCTCTGCCCGTGGAGAGCTGAATGATTTACAGGCTTTTCAACTCCCATTTTGCTTATTCTATCAATAGTTCTTGGGGTTGGCATTCACACATTAACAGTTGCCTTTCCTGTGAGTAGAGCGACCTTCCCACGAGTCTCTAAGACCATTTCAGGAAAGCAACTACAACATGGTTTTGATAGATACATCTTTGCTTAAACAACTACCATATTGTTTTAACAGACATGTTTGTTTAAGTAAAAAGAGTGTGAAATTATTTATTTATGTGGGTTTTGGATGGTTAGAGATCTTGCATACCTTTATAATAAAGAATGTATCCACTGAGAAACAGTTTTAAAGCAGAAAACATAGCCAGATCCACCCAAAGATCTTTAAGACTTTTAATATGTCATCATTTAGTCTGTCATTTCTCAACATGCTTTAAAACTACAAATTACATATTTTTAAGATTTATCTATCTATGTATCTATGCATGTATGTATGTATGTATCTATCTATCTATCTGTATGTATATACATGCATGCATACATATGTACATACATACATTAAATAGAGAAGGAAAATTTAATCAATTTTTATGATTATATTTTTAACTTAAAGATATATTCCTCTTAACATAAAAATACTGTAAATAGGAATTGTTGTTAGCTGTTTAATTGTTCTAAATCTACTGATTCAAACGACTCTCTGTTACTTTAGGTCTTAAGCTGATTAGCTGCAGGTCCTTCCCATTGTGGATTAACAATTCCAAAATAAATATGAGTTTACCTCATAAAAACCCTTCAAGCAGTGGTTTAACACAAATAGTGACTCGAACCTCTATATTAAATTTTTTTATTACACCTTGTGTAGTTTTGTGTCAACTTGGCACAAGCGTGAGTCATTTGGGAAGAGGACTCTCAACCTAGAAAATGGTTTCATAAGACTGGCCTAGAGACCAGACTGTCACTGATGAATGATGTGGGAGGGTCCAGCTCACTATGGGCAGTGCCAATCCTTAGGCAGGTGGTCTAGAGGTGTATAAGAATGCAAGACGAATCAACGTAATCCATGATATAAAAAAACTCAAAGACAAAAACCACATGATCATCTCGTTAGATGCGGAAAAAGCATTTGACAAGATCCAACACCCATTCATGATAAAAGTCTTGGAAAGATCAGGAATTCAAGGCCCATAGCTAAACATGATAAAAGCAATCTACAGCAAACCAGTAGCAACATCAAAGTAAATGGTGAGAAGTTGAAGCAATCCCACTAAAATCAGGGACTAGACAAGGCTGTCCACTCTCTCCATACCTATTCAACATTGTACTTGAAGTCCTAGCCAGAGCAATTCGACAACAAAAGGAGATCAAGGGGATACAAATTGGAAAAGATGAAGTCAAAATATCACTTTTTGCAGATGATATGATAGTATATATAAGTGACCCTAAAAATTCCACCAGAGTACTCCTAAACCTGATAAACAGCTTCGGTGAAGTAGCTGGATATAAAATTAACTCAAACAAGTCAATGGCCTTTCTCTACACAAAGAATAAACAGGCTGAGAAAGAAATTAGGGAAACAACACCCTTCTCAATAGTCACAAATAATATAAAATATCTTGGCGTGAATCTAACTAAGGAAGTGAAAGATCTGTATGATAAAAACTTTAAGTCTCTGAAGAAAGAAATTAAAGAAGATCTCAGAAGATGGAAAGATATCCTATGCTCATGGATTGGCAGGATTAACATTGTAAAAATGGCTATCTTGCCAAAAGCAATCTACAGATTCAATGCAATCCCCATCAAAATTCCAACTCAATTCTTCAACGAATTAGAAATGGCAATCTGCAAATTCATCTGGAAGAACAAAAAACCTAGGATAGCAAAAACTCTTCTCAAGGATAAAAGAACCTCTGGTGGAATCACCATGCCTGACCTAAAGCTTTACTACAGATCAATTGTGATAAAAACTGCATGGTACTGGTATAGTGACAGACAAGTAGACCAATGGAATAGAATTGAAGACCCAGAAATGAACCCACACAGCTATGGTCACTTGATCTTCGACAAGGGAGCTAAAACCATCCAGTGGAAGAAAGAGAGCATTTTCAACAAATGGTGCTGGCACAACTGGTTGTTATCATGTAGAAGAATGCAAATTGATCCATTCCTATCTCCTTGTACTAAGGTCAAATCTAAGTGGATCAAGGAACTTCACGTAAAACCAGAGACAGTGAAACTTATAGAGGAGAAAGTGGGGAAAAGCCTTGAAGATATGGGCACAGGGGAAAAATTACTGAATAGAACAGCAATGGCTTGTGCAGTAAGATCAAGAATTCACAAATGGGACGTCATGAAACTGCAAAGCTTCTGCAAGGCAAAAGATACCGTCAATAAGACAAAAAGACCATCAACAGATTGGGAAAGGATCTTTACCTATCCTAAATCAGATAGGGGTCTAATATCCAATATATGTAAAGAACTCAAGAAGGTGGACTCCAGAAAATCAAATAACCCCATTAAAAATGGGGCTCAGAACTAAACAAAGAATTCTCCCCTGAGGAATACCGAATGGCAGAGAAGCACCTGAAAAAATGTTCAACATCCTTAATCATCAGGGAAATGCAAGTCAAAAAAAACCCTGAGATTCTACCTCACACCAGTCAGAATGTCTAAGATCAAAAATTCAGGTGACAGCAGATGCTGGCGAGGATGTGGAGAAAGAGGAACACTCCTCCATTGTTGGTGGGATTGCAAGCTTGTACAACCACTCTGGACATCTGTCTGGTGGTTCCTTAGAAAACTGGACATAGTACTACAGGAGGATCCAGCAATACCTCTCCTGGGCATATATCCAGAAGATTTCCCAACAGGTAAGAAGGACACATGCTCCACTATGTTCATAGCAGCCCTATTTATAATAGCCAGAAGCTGGAAAGAACCCAGATGCCTCTCAACAGAGGAATGGATACAGAAAATGTGGTACATTTACACAATGGAGTGCTACTCAGCTCTTAAAAAGAATGAATTTATGAAATTCCTAGGCAAATGGATGGACCTGGAGGGCATCATCCTGAGTGAGGTAACACAATCACAAAGGAACTCACACAATGTGTACTCACTGATAAGTGGATATTAGCCCAAAACTTAGGATACCCAAGATATAAGATACAATTTGCTAAACGCATGAAACTAAAGAAGAATGAAGACCAACGTGGGGACACTGTGCCCCTTCTTAGAATTGGGAACAAAACACCCATGGAAGGAGTTACAGAGACAAAGTTTGGATCTGTGATGAAAGAATGGACCATCTAGAGACGGCCATATCCAGGGATCCACCCCATAATCAGCTTTCAAACGCTGACACCATTGCATACACTAGCAAGATTTTGCTGAAAGGTCCCAGATATAGCTGTCTCTTGTGAGACTATGCCGCGGCCTAGCAAACACAGAAGTGGATGCTCACAGTTAGCTATTGGATGGACCACAGGGCTCCCAATGGAGGAGCTAGAGAAAGAACCCAAGGAGCTAAAGGGATCTGCAACCCTATAGGTGGAATAACATTATGAACTAACCAATACCCCAGACCTCTTGACTATAGCTGCATATGTATCAAAAGATGGCCTAGTCGGCCATCACTGGAAAGAGAGGTCCATTGGACTTGCAAATTTTATGTGCCCCAGTACAGGGGAACGACAGGGCCAAAAAAATGGGAATGGGTGGGTAGGGAAGTGGGGGGGAGGGTATGGGGGACTTTTGGGAGAGCATTGGAAATGTAATTGGTGGAAAATACGTAATATAAAATATTAAAAAAAAAAAGAATGCAAGATGAGTCAGCCACTAGGAACTTGGCTTCTACTTGAATTTCTACCTTTAGGTTCCAGCCCTGCCTCCTTTTGTGACAGAGCATTACCTAGAATTTTAAGATGAGATAAGCCCTTTCTTCCCTAATTTGCTTCTTGTTCATGGTGTTTTTATCACAGCAATTGAAACCCTAAGACAGACACATGTACAAATGTGAGATTGTATGTACATTTGTGCCACAGCACATAAGTTGAGGTCAGAGGACACCTTGCAGCAGTCAGTTCTCTCCTTCCACTATGTGACTCCTAAAGATTGAACTCAGTCTGGTTGGGCGCTAATTACCTTACCCATTGAGCCACCCCTGCAGCTTAGTATCTTGAAAATTAGAAAAGGTAAAAACAACAACAAAAACAAACAAACAAAACAAAAAAAAAACAATTTAAAAAAATAAGCCAAAGATATGTATAGGTGACTTCTGAAGAAAAAAAAAGGAATAGTGAATTGGATACATTTTAAAATATATAAACTCTTTAGTATATCAAGGACTATAAGTTAAAATGAAACACAAATCCAAACTCTGTAAGTGTAGAGATGAGCAGTTGCTGGTCCTGGTCTGTTAGTCCTTGAGCATGACCTCAGGACTGGAGGCATGCTCTATGTTTTGAGGTTGCCAGATTTCCCGTGTTGATTTTCATCCCCATGCACTTGCTTGAGGAAGCTGCAGCACTTTCAGTGAGAAATTTAGGTTCAAGGAAGGAGGGGGAAAAAAAGATTTTTATAAGGGAAATTAGGGATTTGGCTGGTATCGCCGGTACAATTCGGTTCCCATTATATTGTTCTTTCTCTGTCTTTACATGTATATGTGGTATGAGTATCTGTGTGTTCACATGGGTACCTATGTGTGTGTGTATGAGCGATGTGCACACACACACACACACACACACACACACACACACACACACACACAAACACACATTTCTGCAAGTATGTGCAGAAGCCTGAAGTTGATATCAGGAATCTTACCCTTCCACTTTAGTCTTTAAGACAGTGTCTCAAACCCAGAATTTGCAGAGGTGGTGAGTCTCTCTAGGCAGCCTGCTGTGCACTCCCCACTTAGGAGATAGGAATTACAGCCTAGCTGCTGTACCCACCCAGCATTTAAGTGAGTTCTGGGTATCAGAATTCTGGGCCTCTTGCTGGCATGGCATGTATTATAGCTGCCAAACCATCTCCCCACCCTACACCCGTTTGTTCTTTTTGCATCCTATTGGCTAGAATTATATTCCAACCCTACTAAGCTTTCACAGCATCACTAATCTCTGAGGGGGAAGGCTAAGGAAAGTAGGAATGGATAATTGCTGCCAGTGATGAGGTCCACAGGGTCAGTGGGGTGTGATTTGTTACCATCCTGCGGATGGGAGACTGTGGATAAGTATAGCTTTAACTCAGTGCTGAGAGGTGGAAATGTTCAGTAGTCAGTCTTCCCTCATCTCTGGGAATGAAGTAGGCTGCTGACCGCAGGTGGCTCCTGAGCCCTTGGAGTGTGAGTGGCTATTGAGACTAAACAATTGGTTTTTCAAAACTATGTTTAACTTTCATTTAAATAGTCCCATGTGGCTACCAGATTGGATCACACAAATTAGATTACTTACTGATCTGAATTATTTTGGAGTATAAGATTGGCATTTGGAGATGTAATCTTTTGTAGTTAAGTGTGTTCTTTGTTTTGTTTTGTTTTAATTTAATTTAATGTTCTACTTACTCACTTTGCATTCCATCCACTGCCCCTTTCCTAGTCACCCCTGCCACAGACCTTCCTCCACTCTCCCTCCCTTTCTCTTCTGACCTCATGGTGGCCACCTGGGTATACCTCCATTCTGGCACTTCAAGTCTCTGTTAGGCTAGGCACTTCCTCTCCCACTGAGGCCAAACAAGGTAGTCCAGCTAGTAGAACATATCCCACATACAGACAACAACTGTTGGGATAGCCTCCGTTCAAGTTGTTCAGGACCCACATGAAGGTCAAGCTATATATATATATATATGCTACATATAAGCCAGGAGGCCTAGGTTGGTGGTGAAAGCCCCAAGGATCCAGGTTAGTTGACTCCATTGGTCTTCCTGTGGAGTTCCTATTCCCTTCAGGGGCTGCAATCCTTCCTCCTATTCTTCCATAAGAATCTTCAAGCTCCATTCACTGTTTGGCTGTGGGTGTCTGTATCTTCCTGCTGGGTGGAGCCTCTCAGAGGACAACGTGCTCCTGTCTGTATGGTTCAGGAGTCTGATGGAGGTAGAACAGAGGCAGTAGGAAAATGGAGCTTTTTAAAACAGTATAATTATAATTTAATTACAATGTTTCGCCCTTCCCCTTTCTTATCCTTACATATATTTCTTCCTAACTCTCCTTCAAACTCTTTTCACTAATTGTTATAGCATGTATATATGTATATAATATATATTCATATGTCTGTATTCCTAAATATAACCTGTTCAATCAGTATAAAGTTACTTGTATGTATATTTTCAGGACTGACCATTGCCACTGAACACCCAGTTGGTGTGCTGTTCCCTGCAAAGGGACCATCTCTCCTGCTCCCAGCTACCCTCAGTTGCCTGTGTTCTCTGTGTAGGATTGTCTCCTTCCAGTTCAGCTTGTTCACTGGTGTCCTTTGTTCAGTTCATGTTTAAGCAATTATGTTGATGAGACTCTATGGCTTTAGCTTCTGTTATTAGTTGGAGGCACAATCTCACAGCAAACTCTTTGATCCTCTGGCTCTTACAGTCTGTCTGCCTCCTCTTCTGCAGTGTTCCCTGAACTTTAAGTGTGGGGGTGTTTTGTCGATGGATCCATTGGGACTGGCTCTACAAATCTGTGTTGTGATTGGTGTGATTTTTTTTTTTTTTGGCAGTGGTCTCCATCTGTTACAAAGAGAGGTTTCCTTGATGAGGGGTGAATGCTACATTTTTTCCTGTGGGCATAAGGACAAATGTTTATAGATTGTTAAGAATTATACTGCTTTAATAAGCTAGTGACCATAGATTCTTCTCTCATCACCACAATTTTGCTAGCACTGAGTAGTTAGCTAGGTTTCCAGTAACAGGTGTGGTCTGCCTCTTGTTGACTGGGTCTTAAGTCCAATTAGAGAGTTGTTGGTCACTGCTTAAGTGTCGGTCCTTTTACTGTACCTGTAGGTTTACTGTGCCATGCTAGTTGTTCATATGGTTCATAGGCATTACTAGTGGGTAGAGTTGTTGGTTCTTATGAAACATATACATTTCCAAGTAGTCTTTCATTTCTTATGTTTTTTAAAATTTGCATTTATCTGTAATTTCTTTACATTTATCTGCTGAAAGCACAAATTTCTAAATTTCTAACTTCTGATCTGTATGGTTCTCTTACAGTTAAGAAAATGTAGCTCCATTACAGGTAAAAAATCTATGTATTATGAGGTCATTGCCTTCTCTAGCACCATTTCAATGCCATTGTAGTGACAATAGACCAAAATGATTCTTACAGGGACCGCTGGCTTCCTCGAGTTCTACTGTTACATAAACCACTAATACAACATCCCCAACCCCGCTTTGTGGGGCAAAAATGGGATCCCATGTCCACTCAGGGCTGCTGGGCGAGGTGGATGCGGGAAATTTGACGGCGTGCATCCCATGAAACCACCAGGAGGGCATCGAGCTGGGGCTGTGAGAAGCCACAGGACGCTGTTCTGGGGATGTGAAAAGGCACAGTCTGGGGTCCCCGTGGAACTGCTGGAGTAGGGCTCTGACTCTCAGGTGCCACAGACACTGCTAGGTACCGCAGAAGAGCTGGTTCTGGGGTCACTGGGCTGCACAGAGACCAGGGAAGAACGGTTATCACTCTCAGACACCCCAGACTCCACTATATGTTGAAGAGTTGAGAACGGGTGGGGACCCTTGGGCCGGGGGCTAAAGAGAAAAGGGTAGGAGGAGAGAGCTCTGGCAGGTTACTGTGGGGATGGGGATGAGGAGAGTCTTAGGCTTGGTTGGGTAGCTTGCTCAGTCAGTGGCTTGGGTTGGCTGGTGGCCATGGCTGGAGCGCAGGGAGGCTGGGGAAGATCTGCTTCATTGCTCCAGCATGGCAGAGCCTGATGTGAAGAGGTGGTCCATGGTTTTAAGGGGTTTATTGTATGTAGAAAGGCAGAGAGAGGGAGAGAGGGGGGAAGGAAGGAGGAGAAAGAGGGAGCGAGGTGAGAATAAGAGCAAGAGGATAAGAGAGGCAAGAGAGAGAGGAGGGTGCAAGCAGCTCCTTTTATCGTGGGCTGGGCCATCTTGGCTGTTGCCAGGTAACTGTGGGGAGGAGCATACCTGGCTGTTACCAGGTAACTGTGGGGGTGGTGTCCAGACAGAATACCAGGAGCTGGGGCATTACTTACATGACTGAAGACCACACACACCTCTCTGTGGGTGGGGGTCAGGGGGCTGTGGGAGGCATCCCTTAGGGTTACTGGGGTTTCAGGCCTATGTTCCACTGGGGACCAAGCTGTCTGTGCACAGCTCATGCCCCAAACCCCTTGAAACGGTCAGAACCTCAAAAACGTGTGGGTTTATTTTGGAGTTGATCTGATTTGATTCTTGGCAAGTTTTATGAGAAAGAAACATGGGAGGAGCTTTGGGAACTTGTAGTGCTGAGAGGCCTTTCCAGCTCTGGTTTCCTCATACACTTGGGTGTTGGTGAGCCGCCTGCCAGTGCTCTTTGGACAGAGTTCCGCTGGAGTGAACATGGCCAAGCTGGAAGGGTCCGGACCTCAGATGTGTTAATGGGAAACATCCCAGGAGCACAGAGGCCTAGCAACTTGGGTGGTGTCACATGAATTTGGGAGGCGTCATGCTGTGCTGAGTTTTGCCAGGGTATATGACAGCAAGTCCTCTTGGCCATCCAAAGTAGACTGTTTTGGTGACTTTTAGGTCCAACCATATATCTCTTGATTTATGTATAATCATTCAGAAATCAGTAATAAAATTTTTAGAGGGGAAATTGTATACTTTTAAAAGCCACTGTTAAACTAATTCTTAAAAAAGAAAATAAGTCCATGGAAAGTGCTTAGCTTTTGACCAGGCCACAGGCCTACGTTGGAAGTGAACATTGCTGTGTAAGTAACAGGGATGAAGGAGCTGATGTACAGTGGGAATTGGTACCATGCCCACCAGTGGGTACCAATACTCATGAATGATTTAAGTCCTTTTTATAAAATGATGGCGCTGTTGGCAGTTATTTATATATTATGTCGACACATGCTTCTGTGTGCCTAAATCATCTCTAGATTATGGATAATTCTAATATATTGATTCATATGATATGTCAGTTGAGCTGCCTATTGCTTCAGGGCATGTGATTTTTCATTTTGCCCATTTAATGAGCCTACAGATAATGTTGGTCTGTATTGGTGAATGAAGGGATGAAGAAATGGCTCAGAGATTAAATAAGAGCTCCTGTCTTTTGGTTTTTTTTTTTTACAGAGGACCCAGGTTTGATTCCCACCATCCCGTGGCAACTCACAACCATCTCTAACTACAGTTATAAGGCATCTTGACACCCTCTTCTGGGCTCTGTAGGCATTGCATGCATATATGCATGTAGTGCATACATGGAGCTGCATATGGGCAAAGCACTCGTACACATAAAATAAATCTTAGAAAACAAAGTTTTTTTTTTTTGTTTTTTCGAGACAGTTTAATAAGGTTTAAGTAAATACTGCATGAACCAAAACCAAAAAACAAACCAAAAACAAAAAAAGTAAATCTTTAAGTAAGTGGGCAATATTTTCCAGAAAAAAAATTCATCTGCCAAATTCTAAACTTAATTCCAAGTTATTTTATTTCTGGGGACAAGCATGAACTGAATGGGAGAATGGCTGTCACCTTGGGTTCTTGTCCTCACAGAAGGAATTGCGTTGTTGAGCTTAGGAAGTGTTTTCTCATTCAGTTTTATAATAGCCCACTGCTCAAAGTTACTCCCATCATACAGATGAGATAGTTAAGGCCTTCAAATCTGCACTTGACCCCTTAGCAGATGAGGATACAACCCAGTGGGAATCTCTAGATTTCTGTCTCCAGATTCCACAGCTGCCCCGCCCTGAGGTTTGTGATCTTTTTCATCTGACTATTAAAACACCACAAAGGAAGAAATGAGAAGTTTCTACAAAGAAGATTCATTAGATCACCACTAGATAAATAATAATGCAAACCAGGGGGTAGAGTTTCATCTGGTATGATCATCAAAGTGTTCAATTCTGTCATGTATTTTAATTGACACATGAGTAACACCACGTTGATAAATCCACAAGGGACATAATAAACATCAGAATACAATGACTGAATATACTTCAAAAATTGAGTGAACCAATAATAAAAGACATGGAAATTAAAATAATAACTAAGTAATATTCATTTTACATGCATCAAAATGAATAATTTAGAAAAATTCTTTAGGTCAGTGCTAGAAAATTATGAGGCCCCTGATGTAGTGACTATGGAATATGCCCTGTCTCTTTGGAAAAGAAAATTTTCAACAGTTATAGGATTCAAGGAATTTCCACACATTTAGGTGCAGCAATTCCACTCTTGGGAATGTGTCTTGAAGCTCTTATTAAAAAGACAACAAGACTCACATATAAGAAAAAGTTCATTAGTATTGGCAATAGTTATAGTGGTGAGAAGCTGGAAACCACTTAAAAGTCCTCAGAGAAGTGACTCAAAAATGACAGGATAATGTGTTTGGGGATTCTGTAGAGAAACATAACTGGTGTGTGTAGATGGGGTGGGGTATAGAGACAGGAGCAGGGGGGAGAAGGAAGGAAAACAGACTGGAATTGAGTGATGTGGTAGTGCAGGAGACCCATAGGCCCAGGAGAGCTGATACTGTGGGTTCCAGTGAGTCCTGACCTGAAGTCAGGTCCAGAAAGTGTGTTCTCTTGAAGATGTTAAGGAGAAAGAACTGTTATTTCTCATTAAGCTTGAATTTTAGCAAGACTTACAACATACTGGATGAGTGTCATCCACCTTGGGAGAGAAAGCAGCTTTATGTAGTTTTCTAGTTCCAGTTTAATGCCATCCAGAAACAACCTTGCAGATCTATACAGTAAGTATCCTTGTCCAGGTATCCGGGTACCCTGTAACTTAGCTGATGAGATACATGAAATTAACCAGCACAGCCTACGTAGCCATTGAGTCAACCATGAAAACGATGTAGTAATGTAAGAATACTCATGGTACCAACTGAGAAAATGAGCCAGGTAAAATGTATTCTCCAAAAGTGTTACCATTAAGAGGAATCACATAAAAATGAAAACGGTGAATGAAATAGAGTGAAAGTTAGCTGCTCACTATAGACACTCATACGTGTGTGTGTGTGTGTGTGTGTGTGTGTGTATGTGATATTTGTGGTAGATGGCAAGGAGTGAGTAGAATTCTGAGTGAAATCTCAGGATCAGGCTGAATGGATGCAGTGGTCCTGAGTGCTGGAAGCTCTCAGGGCTCTTCCTCAAGTAATTCAACTTGGTTTCTAGAGGGACAGATTGTGTACAGAACTGAGAAACTATGCATGAGCACCCAAGGGAGATGATTCACCAACGACATGGGCTTAACATACAACCTTAAGTGGCTCAAAATAAGACAACCAACTGTCACTTTGTTTGGGACTTTGAGGGAGCTGTCAGGATATAAATTCTTCCATTCCTTGAGTTGGGAAAATCCTGGTCAAATTAGAATGAGTTGTTCACCCCATAATCTATGCCAACTGAGATGGATGTTCTTCAAGAGAGGTGAAACATGAGTTAAGAGAGATGCATGTGGTACCGTTTCATAGCAATGCTAAGAGCACGTCAAAAGCTGAGCAGCTAATTCAGTGGAACAGAGTTGGGGATATTGTTTGAAAATATTTTGTAGTAGAAGCAATCATGTGATATTCTGGGGCGGGGGGGGCAGGGGGACTGAGATTTTTTTGCTTTTTTAATTTTTTATTTTAACTTCCTTTCTTTATCTTAAAGAAAAAAAAACAGTTACCCAAATACCGGCAAATAAGCCTCTGGTGAAAACATTGACAGTTTTAATCTAAATGCCTTCCTTATTGAGTGTCCCAATTACTGTTTTATTTATTTGGTTTTAATTTTATGCCAAGGGGAGTACAAACCTATAATAACACCTCATTAATTTGCATTAATGGGGTGGTAGAGTTCGGATGGGTATGTGAGAGCATGCTGTTTAAACACACACAATGCTAATACATCTGGGGCCTTAGAAAATACTCCTGTCACTGGAATGGAGCCCACTGAGCTCTGAAGTCACTTCTTTTCCCTGCTGGGCCCTGGCCACTCCCACCTCCTGGAGTTGGTCTTCCACCACCAAAAATTTCTGGGTGCTGCCTTTCAACTGCATTGCTTATTGGTTCACTAGAGAGCAGGGTCTGTTAATGTTCAGGTGGCCAACCTGTGTGGAGTTGGATCCAACCTCTAGCTCTCTGTGACTTCTCCTTCTGTGAAGAAGAAAAACGGTGTTTGTGAGTCAAGAAGTCCCCAAGCGTTCCTGTGTCTGAGACTCTCTCCTGGTCCTGTGTCTCAGTTAACTCTGTATAAAATGGGTTTTGGCATCACAGAGTTTGAATGCAATTCTATGTAGATTTCTGAAAACTGCATACATGCCGCATGTTTATTATCATTCTCCTTTGTCATATGTTTATTATTTATGGCACTCATATCTGTTCTATCACCACTCCCTAATCTAGTCACCTGTCTGCCTATCATTTATCTATCATCTGTCAATTATCCATCTATTATCTATCTATCTATCTATCTATCTATCTATCTATCTATCTATCTACCTACTATCTATCTATCTATCTATCTATCTATCTATCTATCTATCTATCATCTGTCTACCTATCTATCTAACCATCCATACATCTATCTCATCTATATATTCATCTATACACCTATTTAAGTATGTATTGACCTATGTAGCTACTATGTATCTACCCATGTGTCTACCTGTGTGTCTATTTATCACATATCTGTCTATCTGTCTATCATTTGCCTATCTACTTATTTACTTAGGAAACAAACATGGAGATGTTTTTGTTCAAGTGCAAGGATTTTATAAAAGCATCTATAAAAATCTGTGTCACGGTCTTTGTCCTCATTTATATAGGACTGTTTAGTACCAGCACCTGCTATACTCTAGCCACTGTTTCAGACCTCCTCTTTGGACCACTGAAAATGAGTTAGTACTTCATTGGGGGAGAACTATAATCATCATTTGGTGAAAACAAAGAGCTGTTGTAGACAGGATAGATTTGGGGCTGTATGGCAGTGATAACCCGCAGTTGTTTGCAGTGAGGCCAGATCCGGTAGGGCATCCTTAGCAGAGCAAATAGCATAGTAAAGAGCTTTGTGGAGAGGAAGACATGCTTCGAGAATGGGCTGGTTTCATGGGGCTGGGAGTGCATGATAAGAAGGGATGATACCCCTGCACAAGAACAAGGACCATGCCCACAACGACCTTGGAGTGCTGTGATGAGCAGACTTTCTTTAAAAACAAATTATTTTTAATTATGGCTTCTCTGTGGGTGTCTTGTGGGGGTGTATGCACCTGAGTGCAGGTCCCTGTAGAAGTTGGAGATATCAGATCCCATGGAGCTGGGGTTCTAGGCAGCAGTGAGTGCCGGGAGTTGAGCTCTAGTTCTCTGCAATAGGAACTCTTTAGAGCTTAGGCATCTCTGTAGCCCTAACTGAGCAGATTTCCTGATGGTGATGGGAAGCTATTGCAAAGACCTGAACAAGTGAAGTCTCAATGAGTCAGTCTGTGCAAAGCCTGGACATAGCTCAGGAGTCTCGTGTTTGGTATTTTTAAGTTAAGCTTTCAGAGGTCTTGTGGGTTAAGATATGTCATCCTGGTTCCTCTCAACAACTACTGACCATATCCTAGCCATGACCATCTTAAGAGGGGCCTTGTGTGTTCATTGGCTTCCTTCCTATCTCCAGATGGAGCTTCCTCTTTCCCCACCCCTCTAATTCTCTGACCCCAGAGAGATCGACAAATCTCATTCACTTCAGAGCCGGGGCCAAAGAATGGGATTATTTCTGAGTGTACTCACTTGATGCTGTTGTCTCTCCAGCAAGGCACTATCACTAATTACAGCAAAACAAACAACACAAATCCTCAACAGCTGAGCTTCATGTTTTCAAAGACTCGTAAACCTCATCAGCATAAAATAAATTAAGCTTGGCACTTACCTAGCGCACACATCCATTCCACTGGCTCTTTCCCTACCACATTCCTGTTTGTGAGGCCCCTGCTGCATTACTGTCTGCATTGCATCCTGCAGAGTTGTCCCTGGCTCTGGTCTAGACTGCCTCATGTGCCCTGGAAGAAACCAGTGCCATCCTTAATTGGCTGATTCAGCCAAGAGGCTGATGGGAAGGAAAGGACATTTGTGGCCAACCTTTCCCACAGCTTGGAATATAAAGCTCAGGGCTGACCTGTAATACAGTGATTGGCTTTAGCTTTTTTCTGCTTTTTAAGTGCTAGTGATTGGACCCAAGGTCCTCTGAATGCCAAATGTCTAACCATGCTGTCTCCCACCTGGTTATATCCCTGGTCTCCTCATTTATCTACTCAAAAGCAGAATCTAGGTTACTGTGCTGGTGTACGCCTGTAATCCTGGCACTTAGGAGACTAAGATGGGGGACAGTCATGAGGACAGCCTGTGATAAATAGAGTAGCCCATGAGAGTATATGTATTTGTATGAAAAAACAAAACGTTTTCTCGAGACCTATAGAGTCTGCTCAAATTATATTCTAATAGAGAGTTCTAAGTGAAGACAAGACAAAACAAACCAAAAACCAGTTGCATGTGTTTTTAAAAATCTTCCCTCCTTGAAGAGGTTTTTCTTTTGAATGAGAGAGCTTGAAGGTTCCCTTTCCGGGGAAAGTTAAAGGGAAATGACAGTGAAAACGTCCTTTGTGACTTTGGGTTTTGAGCATCAGTTCCCTTGTCTGAAAAGCATGACATGCTAAGGTTCCGTGAGAACACAGTTTAGGAATTAACAGCAGAATAGACCAGATGGCTCACGGGGTGAAGTTTTGGCCACACAAGCCTGATGACCTGGGTTTGAATCCCCTGATCCTCATGAGATCCTGATGCAGTAGTGTAAGTGTCCTACCTAGAGATGGGAGGTCATGAGAGGAGGCTCAGAAAGGTCTGGGGTCAGCTACCCTGGCTTATGCAGCCATGAAGGGACCTTGTCAAGCTGGAAAGGTAATAAACAACTCTTAAGGTTGTCTTCTCTCCAGGCTTGTGCTATACACTTAGCCATATCTCTATCTCTTCCATCATTTTTTTGATCTTTCCTGCGCTACCTGCAGTCATCTGGATGCTGGCTATCATGGTATGGTATGTTAACTTTTCTTTGGCCACTATCTCTGTTGCCCCTCACATCATAGTTTTGGGAGGCAAAGACAAAAGAACTCAATGGTGTCCAGCAATGTGGTTAATGATGTGGTGCTAGGTACATAGACTGGCACTGTCTACTAGGGTCTCTGACAAGAAACTAGGCAAGTATCTGTTCCTTCCATGTATCCACCAATAGCACCATTGCTTGACCTGTTGAAGGAACATCCCTGCAAGGATCGTACTTGCCACTAGACATTATTCAAAGCTATCCTTCTAGTTTGTTTTGCTAGTTAGTTTGGGAGCCTGCAATTATGATCATAAGCCCTTTTTGGAACCCACATGCCGAGCTTTCAAGACTGAAATGAGATGGGTCACCGAGGAAGACATCCTGTTCCATAGGAACTGTGCTGTCTTCTTTCTGGTAGTCAGTGATTTCCAAGCCAGGTCCAGCAGAGATAATACAGGTGCCCCAGTACTTTGATGGCAAAAGGATTTTTTATTACTTAGAAAACATAACAAGATTGTGCTCCAGATGTCTGACTGTGTCAGTGATTGCATTTTAGCACATTGGTGAGTGACCAGTACATTGATTGGAGATCTATGTGTATATTTATATCTATTATTTTCTGGCTTCACAATACAATTTCTACTGCCATGTCTGTGCACACATTTGGGCTTTATGATATAATGTGGACCTCATCAAAGCTTAGCTTTGTACAATGAGACTTTGAGTTCAAGCCCAGTCCTGTCTATATACAGAGTTTCCTGGGAACACCCCATTGATATTTTTGTCAGCTCTCAGGTGTCTACAAGGAAGACCCCAAAGTACCTATGAGGCCCAGACTTTGCTCATGGTCATGAGAATTGTCATGTTATAGACAGGTACTATGACACTTGCTCATAATCCCAGACTGGGGGAGTTGGAGGTAGGAGGATCATAAATTCAAGGACAGCCTGAACTGTATAGTAAGTTCAAGGACAACCAGGATTATATAGTCAGACTCTTCTCAATAAATAAACAGTTGAACATAATAAAAGCCAAATGGAAACAGGAACATTCTGGATTCTACTACATTGAATTGAATAATCATTTAAAACTTTTAAAAATGGAATTATAATGAACACTACTGAAATACAAATGATACAATAGGGAAAATACACTGCAAAACATTTGACAAGCTAACCATCTACTTTATTAATATACAATTTTACAGCCACTATGGAAAAGACAAGCAAGGCCCAAATAAATAGTCAGAGAGAGAAAGTGTAAGCTTGCAGTAAACATGCTAAAAGATGTGTTGCTTCATTTGATTTAAGGACTAGGTTCTAGTTAGCTTTAACTCTCAACTTGTCACAACCTAGAATCACATGAGAAGAGAGTTTCAGTTGGATTGACTAGATCAAAATGACCTGTGGCATGTCTGTCTTATTAATTGATAGAGGAGAGCCCAGCCCACTCTGGGTGGTACTAATCCCTAAGCAGGTAGTCCTGAGCATTCAGTAAGCCTGCTCACCACCCAGCGGAATGGCATTTTCTGTGATTCCTGCTGTGCTTCTTTGGTGTGAAGCAAGCTCCTTGATAAAAAAAAAATACTATATGGAGTAACAAGCAGGCAGCATGGGTTCTTTTAACCGTGGATGTGATATGACTATCTATTCGAGTTCCTGCCTGGACTTCCTTCAGATGATGGCCAGTAACCTGGAATTGAAAGCAAAACAAACATTTTCCTTCCTTGAGTTACTTTTGGTTAGGGTGTTTGTTACAGCAACAGAAACAAGACAAGAACAAACTAGAAAATACAACAATAGTGAAAATGTGAATCTTCCACCCTGCCACTGCCCATTCAATTATATATCTCTACCACCGAAGCCCTGGGATCTCCAATGGCTGCTATAGCTGCTTAGGTTTTATATGGGTGTTATGGGTCCAATCACTAGTCCTCATACTCATGGAGCCAGTGCTTTATCCACTAAGACATCTCTCCAGCCTTCTCACCATTTCCCCCCACCATGACCAAGTATATATTCAAGTGATAAGAAGAATTTAAAATTGTCAATATGATTGTGGTATTTAATGATTAATTCATTGACATATATATATATATATTATCAACAGTCCTTGGCCAGCTTAAAGAAGTCACAAACTGCAATGATATATGCTATGTTTTTAATCGACGCAGTTCATGTATGTCTAGACCTAGTTAGCAGCACGTATTTATCCTATTAAGGGTAGGGATTAGAATGAAAATGTAATGTTTACCCTGGAGAGAGCCAGGAGTGTGTGTCTGGTAGAAGTTTGGAGAATGAGCTGCCATAGACGAGACGATGTGGTCAGCATGTTACTGAGAAGCTGATTGGGGGAAGCATTGTGAGCAGAGTGTTTTTTCTTGCAAAGGGCCTGGAGGCTGACTCAACACTTCCTCTGCCTTTCTGGGCTCTGTGTTTTGCCTCTGTATTTGGCTCAGATACTCTGAATTCAATTTCCCTAATTGAAAAAAGCCAGTGCTTAAGTCAGATGGATGGTGTGGATAGACATATTCCTTGAGAGAAATGTCGCTCAAAAGAACCAGAGATCCTGTTGGGGTTGAATGAGGTTATGACTATGTGGTTGATCAGGCATGTAAGGAAGGTTTAGGGGTGCCCCAGTGTGTTGGGATCATGATCTATTCAGATACTTTGGAAGTCTGCTTTTGATCTGTGAATTGACTCAATAGGTTCAATTTACTTGCTCACTATTTCCAAGTTAGTTTAGTCATGAAACCCAGGTTGGAGTTAACCTACCCTGTAACGTGGGTATTCTTGCTTTTCCTTTGTGCATTTTGGAGCATTTAATGAACCACAGAGAATAGCAGTATTCCTGTCTCTTGGCATCCCTATTCTTTATTGCTGGCGACAAAGGGGATCGTATTTGGGCAGAGAGTTTCAAGAATGAGTTCAGGAGCTCAAGGTCCTGAGACAGGGTTAGGTGGATGTGAATTTTGTGGTGGGAAGGGCTCATACACAGGATAGGGATGGGGGTGGAAGTCTTTCCCTCTGATTCTCTTCTGCATTTGCCTTGCTGTGCTTTGTGGTAATGACAGTTTCCTCATTTGTTAGATGGGATAATGTTATCTCTCACTGGGTCAGGTGGTGAGTAAATGAAGAACCAACCATGTAAACACTCAGCAGGGTTTCCAGATGGTCAGCACTTCATCCTGTGGTGCAGATATTCAGAAGGCAGTAGCACCTCCTAAGTACAACAAAACCCTCGAGGACTCTGGGGGTGGGGAGGGAGCTTCAGTCTGTCTTTCTGTCTCATTCCTACTGGCAATTTTGCATAGCTATCATTGTGTGGAAATAACAATGTGAAATAGAACATCAGAGAAAACCCCTGATCAAACTTAGACCACCTCTTTGGCCCCAAGTAGAACACAGAGATTTACCTTGGGCTTGGCCTTGTTTCCTAGTGAAATTCTTAAGGTTTTATTCTTTCTAGTGTATAAGATTCTGGGATAACTTTATTTTTGTGGGAGGGGAAAAAGGAAAAAAAACATTTTGCAGTGTATGAAAGCTGTATCCTCTGTGACAGAACATTGCTTCATTTTTCAAGTGAACTTCAAAAAGTTGTACTTTGAAAGGGAATTATAAATTTCTCTTGAACTTTTAGACTCTTAACCTTAGGGCACAGAGGCAATTCTCTCAAACACAACTCAGGAGCACAGTATTGTAACATAAAAAGAAACCAAATAGGTAGCGGTCTCAACTGGGCATTTCTTCATTTTCTGCCCTACATCTCCCAAAGCACAAATTCCATGGAAAAGAGACCATAATAGAGAGCCAGCTTAAAAAGAAACTGAGCAGGTCTGGATTTGTTACATAGCAAATCAGTCTAATGCATTCTTGATTTGTGAAATTGTAAAATTAAAATTGATTCCAGAAGAGTGAGTTTGAGATACGCTACCATTCTCATTCATTAGAGAAGTCGACAGCGTTGTGTCCAACTTCCAGTTCAGAAAGAAATTCACCAATTTAGAATAAAATTCTGATTTAGCAAAATCACTAAAGGGCTGGAGATGCAGTTCAGTGGTAGAACATTTGCCCATCATGGACAAAGCCTTGATATTGGGGGACAATTGCTGATTGTATCCAACATTATTACCCAAGCTCCATTGACAGATATGTATAAAGCTGCATTAGGCTGCTTTTTGCTGGAAAAGTTGTTTTTCTGATAACTTCCTTCATGCAGAACACTATCAATGTGTGCCCAGAAGCCAGTGAGGTCATCTGTCATCCAAATGGTTCCACAAAGCCCAGGAATCATTCTATGGGGGTGATATGTGAGAAGTTGCCCTCTGCATGTAAAATTACTTTGGCTTTGGGACAGAGAATAATACACTTCCTAATAGCTTATGAGAACATTCCTAAGCCTTGTCTAATTTGTGTTCACATGAGTAACAGTCATGATCAACCAACTCCCAAATCTTGCTTCTACTGTTCAAGAAAGTCACAAACATAAATATTTTTTTTCACACACAATAAACAACTGAAGATTTAGCATTTTGAAAGATCACATGTGTAGTTAGATCAGTGTTGCTGGCACAGTGTGTGTCCATAAATGGGTGATGGTAGAGGAAGATTGACAATGGATGACACAGAGCTTTCATTTCTCAATAGCTTGCTGGAGACATTCCTGTCATTTTAAGCAACTCTTTCCTGCTCAGCTTTTTCATTTGTGGGTGACTTCTTTCTCTCAAGCCAGCTTCCTGTATTTCTTCACACATTTCTTTGTACATTTTCTTTTCTGTAATCCTTTTACTCTTCAATTTCCTTCTCCCACTTTTAGGAGAGTATAGTACATTACCACGAGAAATAATTTTTTTTTCATTATAAGGCCCATTTTATTTGAAAAGGGATTTTAGAAAACACTGGTTAATGTGATTTTTCAGCAGTGCCTGGATACAGCCACAGAAAGCTTGATTAAAATTTAATTAAAGTAGACTTAATTAAATCCTATTGGGTAAAGCAAATGGAAAGTAATTAACCCTCCTTAACTATTTCTACCAATCCTCTGCTCAGCCTTTAGGTGTCTCCCCTGGAGGGAACTGCTGTTGGGAGCAGATACCCAAGTGTGTCTGGAGGGATGGATCTGTTCCCTGATTCCACAGTTCACTGGTGACCACTACATCATATCTGAAGCATGGTAATTAGTCATTTTCCCAACAAAATATCATCACCAGAAAAGAGAGGGAAACAAAAGAGTTACCTTCTTTGAACTTTATATGATTGAACAAAGTGTTGTGACACCTCCTACCTCTCCCCAGCATATTTCTCTTTATCTAGGGTGACACTCTTATATATTTCTATGTTCTCACCAGTTTTTTTCTAAGTTCAGATATTTCTGTTCTGATACCAAACATTTGTGGAGGGCATTTGAAGTAGAAAGAAAGGCAGGAAGTAAAAATGTAGGGTGTATGTCCATGTGAAATTGTCCTCTCCATTTTTGGAGGGGAGACAGCTTGTGATTTTGAACCTGATAGTTATGTGGGATGCTTTTCAGAATGTTCATTCCTTTTCTTGTGTAGGGAATCTTTTCTGGCAGCTTCTTACCAGTCTGAACTTGAGCATCTTATGAGCATTCTCGATGACTGTTACTTCTACTGCTAAGTAATCAGTGTTCAGCAAGCCCATATTACTGAGCAGGCATGGGGAAATACTCCAGTCAGTAGTAAAGATACATTTCTCTAGGAGAGAAAAATGAGGACCCTTCCACTTTTCACTGGAAGTAAAGGGAGCTCCAAGGTGATGAAAGTGATTAAAGATGCTGTCTCAAACCCCAGGCTGGCTGGCTATCTTATCTATCTATCTATCTATCTATCTATCTATCTATCTATCTATCTATCTATCTATCTATCTATCTACCTATCTATCTATCTATGGATGGCAGGTCAGTCTAAGTTGTTGTAATTAATAGGCTCTAAGATATAACATAAAATATAAAATGAAACATTTCCAATCCTTTAGAGGCCAATTTTTCAAGTCACAATCCAAAGCTGGATTGGCAGTGACTTTCTTCTGTGTGGTGATCAGGTGACCCAGGTCTCCCTGTCATGGTGGTCCCTACCCCAAACCCTGTGGTCTCATGAGTGAATTGTTTGCACAGGCAAAACAACTTTTTCTTGTTGGTACTGATATTTCCTTAACATTTTAAAATCTTTGTTCCCAGTAGAAATGTCATTCTTTGCTATTGTTCTTTTAACATAGGCTCTTGTATAGCTCATGTTGGCCACAAACAGTGGAGTTGAGCTAGCCCTGAACTCTTCATTTTCTTCCCTTCACTTTACAAGTTCTGGGATAATAAGTATCTACTACCAAGTCTGGCATATGTTCTTTATGGTTTTATTCCTCTGTCTAGAACTCAGTCATTGGCTCATGCCTAATTTCAGATGGTGGGGAAATATAATCTATCTTTGTTCCCAGTAAGGAGGAAATGGATTTGGGGGACCAGCCAGCATCTCGGCCTTAGATACCTTCTAAGGTAGGGTACATATTGACTGGCCAGCAGGCCACACTTGCCTTACCATGCATTTCATTTGGCCAGTACAGTGATTGTAGAATGTTTTCTTTAAATGTCAGAAAGCACGTAAAGAACAGGAGATTTCATATCATATGTCATTTTCTTAGATGTGGCCTTCAAATCTTGAGAGATGGACAGCCCCCATCCTTATTCTTGTTCGGCACTGTTGTCTAAAACTGATTAGAACCTCTGACATAGAGGGCCAAGCGGCCTCTCATCTCTCCTCGAAATCCTTATTCAAACCTTGCTTTCACCTCTCACTTCTATGCATGAAAGCCAGATATCAACTTTATTTCCAAAACAATGCTGCTTAAACCAGATGCCTTCTCTCATCTCTACTGTGTGATCTTACTTGAGGACTGAAACCAAATGTTGTGGGTCACAGCCCATTGCCACCAGTCTCTCCTTCTCCTGTACTCTCTTATGACTTTGTAGGAGTGAAAGGCACATTAACTCTGACAGAGACACTGAAGAATAATACCATTCTTGCTCTTTAGAATGTGTTTCAGTGAGTTTATAAAATCATAAATGTTATTAGAAGGAAGGAAGACAAGAAGGTGAGGCAGGAGACGAAGAAGAAAATGCATGCTATTCTTACAGAGTAAAGCTTTGGAGTCTCTGCTTAAAATCTGGGATGCCTTCTGTATGTATATGTTTTATAAGATCTATTATATCACAAGAGCAAATGGGATCTCAGTCCTCTAGAACCAGAGGGCAGGGAGTGGGGTATTTATGGGTTTTCTTGTTTTTGTTGTTGTTGTTTTGTTTTGTTTTTGGAAGTTGTTACTTAGTTTTCTTATACAGGCAAGGTGAACCTTGTGAAGGCCCCCAGATGAAAGTGGGTAACAAAGGTAAACTGAGAGAACAGAACAAGAAGCCTGTTCCTTGTAACCCAGGAAGCCCAGGAAGCTTCTGTACCAAGCATGACCTGACCCATCTCCCTCCCCTTCTGCCCCCCTGTGTGTTTCTGGGCACTTGTTCTTGAACAGTACAATGGGGTGTTATAGAATACAGGAGTCTCTGAGGAAGTCCTTGAATGAACTCAGACACTGAACTTACAGATAGAAAAATCTCTCTTTTACTATAGAGATTTGGACAGAATTATTAGATAGTTCCTCAGGAAGAGAAGATGATGGAGAAGGAGATAGAGAGGAGGGGAGGGAGGGAAAGGGATGTGAGGGAGAGAGAGAATTAGAGAAGGGGGAGAGAGAAAAAGAGGGAAAGAAACCCTTACCCCCAGAAGTGTATACCTTGCAATGTATACCTAGAGTTATAAGCAGCATGTTGAACTGAGGGTAGTCACTGTGACTTAGTCCCTCATATTGTGTATAGGAACAGAGACTATACAGCACAATTTGTTCTTTATCAAACACATTGTGATATCCCATCAGGCAAGAAGAATCACACTGGTCACAAGTACCATTTAATGAGAGGTATCTGAGACACATTGACATGTGGTGCTTTTGGATCTTTGCCCAGGAAGTATCTAAAGATATAAAGTGCTGAGGCTGTAGCCCAACCAACTCTGTGAGGATCTGTGCTAGCCATGCAGCGGGATCTGGACTTTCAACAAATGAGTCTTATACATGTAGCTTGCAGCACATCGACAAGAGCATCTGAGAACCTCTGGCCTAAGACCTTTGCCCAAAAAGGAATAGCTAATAAAAAAACTTTCAGTAGGGGAAGCAAAACTTAACTGAAGCAACAGCAGCTTTGGTGTCATGCTTAAAGAGGCTCAAACCATTGATCAATCAAGCCACCATCACAACAAGGTCTTCTCCACCTTGCTTTCTGAGGTGTAATCTGGGGAGGGCAGCATCCAATGACCTGAAAGATATGACTTGATAGACATTCAGAGCATCATGTGCCACCCATAGGCTACTGACCCACAATGGGTTTCAGCAGAGTCCCTTAGTGATTCACATGTACATAAAGACAGAGGGTCACTGTCTTTCACATCCACTGTTGGAGGGCAGGCATTTTCTAAAGAGATACATCATCTCAGAAGCACATTTTCTGTAAATATGAATGGATGGAGTGCTGTCCAACAGAGCACAGACCTGGGGCTAGTTGAGCAGAAGGTCTGTAGGTAGGAAAGTTGTACCAATCCATCAAATAGTCTGTGAGCTGCTTGCTTTTGTAGGCCTATCAATAGTAATTTCACTTAGGATGTCAGGGATAAAGAGCTACAAAAGAATCCATTTAGACTGGACCATAAAAACACAATAGACCACTTCTCATAGATGGAATCTTGTCCAATGCCTTTTTGATGATGAAGAAACGTATCTTTCAAAATCTCTGGGTGGGAGGAGGTGACTTATAAGTTGGATTTAAAAGAATCACCAGATCATGCAGTCTGTTTAACTCAAATAAGCTTTTATACCCTGTATGTATTCCTCGTCACTCACATCCTCTCCTAATAACTGTGAGGTGGTCTTTAATGAGTGTTGCAACACTAACAAATATGTTAGCAATTGACTGTCATAGTTGCTAGCATCCTTCATCTTTCTTTTATTTACATGGGAGTGCTACTTCTCTGTAAGCAAGACTTGCTGATTGGCTTTTAGGAAAATTCCCAAGAGTCCAACCTGGAAATAAATTTGAGCAACAAAATTCAGCTTAGCAAGTGGTTTTATGCATATTTAAATTTTGTTGTTGTTGTTCTTATTAAGGAAAAAAAATCGACATTTCCCCCCAAAGCACACAGGATCTATTTCGGCATCAGCCAGCGAATGCAACGGTAATTGGTGTGTAAGCCGTTCATTCTCCAAGTTTTCTCACGGGGCATAATTTGTCTGTTATTTGTCAGGGATGGGTTCTGCAAGACAACACTCTCATTCATGATGGGCACAGCAAACGCACTAAAACATTATCATAGCTGGGATTAATGGTCCACTATGGATTTATGTCAAGAATGTTAATGATTTGTTTATGAATAAGTGGGCCTGTCGCATGGTGAAACAGTAGCCTGCAGGAGTGCTGAATGGACAGTTTGCTCGCACAGGATTCGCGCAGGAAATAAATCCTCTTGCCAGCCCATTTGCCTCTCTAAAAGTAGCTACTGTGTGGGATCTGAAAGGTGGTATTTACCTCACTAAGTCCTGGGCTTGTTGCTGTTCCTCGGAAAACTCAAAATTTAGTTCTTTTAGAATGGAGAAACTAATCTTTGGAAGACTGAATATGATTCTGTTTTCTTTTTAAATTAAAGTTGTGGGAAAATAATAAATCAACTTAATCTCTCATTGAGAAACCCCACACCAGATTTTTTTTTTCTTTGAAGCACAAATTTGCAGTAGATTTAATTGTTAGGTGAACGTTAGTTATTGCCACGTGGAGTCTAGTAAATGAGTAGGTCAAAATTATATAATGCTTCTTATACACATATACACATAAAGATTTAAAAGACATATAGATTTAAAAGTTTATATGATTCTCTGTGTATGTGTGCATGTATTACTTGAGTAAATGTTTAGGATGCAGTTTAATGATGTGTATACTAACTCCTTTTTTGAAGCATTTGCTGCCTAAGGAATGCTGCATAAGAGAAGGGCTTTCTGTTATTTAAAGGAAAATGACATTTATCTATGTGAAGAACATTCATTTTTCTTTTCAATTTGGAGTGGAGTTTGTTTAGCTGGGAATACATCTCAGCAGTAAATCCCTTGCAAGCACGAGGACCTGAGTTGAGCACAGAACCATATAAAGGTGACATGGTGGGTACCTCATGCCTGTAATCTCAGTACTGGGGAGGTAGAGACAAGAGACCTGAGCCTCGTGGACCAGGCAGTCTAGCCCAATTGGTGAGCTCCATGCCAACGAGAGAGCCTGTTTTCAAAGAATGATGGCATTCTTGGGTTAGCACCTGAGGCTATCCTCTGGCTTCCACATGGACACTTACGCATGTACCTCCCACTGGACACACACATGTACATTAAAAAAAGGATTAGTGTAAGTCAAGGTTTCCTTGAAGTTAATTGGAAGGATCTTTAATAAAACTTTAAAGCCATTTTGAATAAGGTCATATAATCTCAGAAGTTTCACACTGGATGAGATGGAGGAGTATGACATCCAGGTTCCTTTATAAGCAGAAGCAATACATACTGTCTGTTCAACAGTGATGTCACCTGCATAGCCTGAGACCATGCTGATCTCATTTTCTTGGTCCTTAGAGCTGTCCCGTAGTTATAAAGCCACCGTGTGGAGCCTTGAACCACAGTTCTGGGTCCTAGCTGCATGCACAATCTGCTGTGCAGGATACCACAGGTCAAAGCCTGTGTGGTTCCATCCCTCATATCCCTCTCCACTTGACTATGTTGTGGTTTCTAGGTAGGTAGATGGGGTTATTGAATGATGTTTGAAAGGAAAAAAATCATAGGGTCAGATGAGAAATATAGAATTTTTCCAAAGGGTATCAAAATCTTTCATGAGGTTGCAACTTTTTGGATTTCATACAATTCTTTGGAGAGCCTATGCAAAGTTATTTTATTCATTTGTTTTGGTTTTGGTAGCACTGGGGTATTGTGGCCTGAACCTGGGGTCTCATGTATATGAGATATAAGGCAAATAATCTACCAGTTATAACAGTGTTAGTTTGATCATTTTTATAATATACTAGATTACCAACTGTAGGCACTTGTCTAGTCATGCAAGGTTGGTTTATGTGTAGTGATTTTTTATTAACCTTATTATCATTGTCTTTTTTTTTTTTGTATAGTAAGCATGAGCTGAGAGTCAAGGGACTCACATTACTAAGGACTCATTTAAATAATTTGTTTTGCCCTGCTTGTCCTTAACTGTAGTCCTGGCAATAAACAGCAGACATATATGTGGACCTGAATCCCGCTGATCATTCTAAAGTTGACCAGTTTATCAGTTTCAGCAGGGAGAGCTTTCCTAAGGTTAAGAAGGGGGTGAATGTTTAGCAAATCTATTAAACCCTGTTTTCATGCTGTAATGGCTTCCAATACTATTCACTACCTTAGGTCCTCTTGTTCCAACAGGTCTGAACTGTAGACTATTACAGTAGTATCCAAGCAGTCATTATCTTGGTATTTATTATTTCAGATCAGGGATAGAGCAAATCACATCTGAAGGGTATTTTGAGCATCTACCCTGCAAAAAACATTTGTCTCCCAGATTTGAGGAAGGAAAGATGCACAAACCCTAAGTTGGATGCTAGCAGAACTGAGAATGTCCATCTGTATTTTGAGCATGACCAAGATGCAGTAGGGACAGAATTCCTTGATTTAACACTGTGTGTGTGTCCACCTCTTGAATGTTGACACAAGAAACACTCTGAGTTTATGATGTACTACTAGAAATGCCAAATCCTAGCAGTCCAGTGTACAGCAGTAGAGCAGAGAGATGTGCATTTATGCTGTTTGTTTCCTTTCTAATTCTCTATCTTGGGGAAGGAATTCTTCAACTCCTTGTGGATGTAATTTTAGCAAGAATGAGCTTGGAGAGGAGAACAGAGATGCCTTCCTCTACCTCACTTCTATGGCAGGAGTGAACAGTTCTCCTGGGTGCTCAAGGACACTGACCTTCTAGCACTGGTGTTCCTCAGAATCACCAGCAGCTGAAATGGAGGTCCTTTCTTCTATCCAAGTACCACCCCCTTTCCCTTGTAACCAGAGGCATCTCAAAGGGAATGGGCTCTGTGCATGGGCTTTGTAAAGTTTGATAAGCCAAACTCCTGGGCTTCTAAGCTCAGGCTGTACCCTACTTCTGGGTATAGGATCTGTAGTTTTACTTAGACTTCAAATGTTGCCTGACGTTTAAGATGACTTTCTAAGACGTTGTGGGTGAAATGAAGATTGTTAAATGAAGAAACCTCTTTGTGGTTGAAAGAATAATTGATCAAACTCATGGGCAGAGTGATAACATCATACCATAAATGGATGAATTTTAGAATAAACCATGTTTTTACATTTACACTGAGAAAAAAAAAAACCATTCCTACTAAAGCACCATATATATTTTTTCCCTACTATCTAATAAGAATTGATGACCAGGGCTTTTATGGGAAAGTTAGGTTTACATTCTGTATATAAATTTTGTTATTATTATTTCAAATTTATATTTATTTTAATTATATGCCTGTGTGGGTTCCTGTATGATCAGGTACCTGCCAAAGCTAGGGATGCCCCTGGAGCTGTAATTACAAGTGGTCACAGCTACTGAACATGGGTAGTGGGAACCAAACTCAGGTCCTCACCAAGAGCAGTACTGCTAATTTCTCCAACCTACTATTATATTATTATGTCTCACCTGAGCCAGGTCTTGTGGCATCTGCCAATATCTTCTGAATGGGTGACTAGCCACCTGAAATACTCTTTCAGCTAGCTGCCTCAGTCCAATACTGGAAATTTTATGCTCATGCCCAATGCCTTGTCTGTTATTCATTTTCATAGGAATGGTATTCATAACCCAGGGCAGACACAGTCGTGGCATAGATCAAATAATCATGTTATCGAAGAAACTGGCTTGAATTCCAAGACAAATTCTTCTTCAAGGTTCAAAGAGAGAAGTAAATAAAAGTCAAATGGATGCCCGCCCTGAATTTTGAGCTCCTTCACTCTCTAATACATTTTGGAATGTGGCCTTTTAGTTTAGAACCAGTGTTGAAAACTTTGTATATATATATATTTTTAATGCTTCTAGACAGCTAAAGGAGGAGCTAGTTTTTCTTTAGGGATTACATGATGGTGATCTTGTCTTTTTTTTGAAATGCTAAACAATTTTTATCCAGATTTCCTGTGACCAAAGAAACATTTTAAGTACTAGCTTCTATTTTATCTCTCTTTATATAATACTAAGTAGCATAGAGAGAAGCTAGCCTATCCAACACTCAAAATACTAATATTGTATAAATTGTAGTAACATGACTAGAGCTGAGTTAAGGAACATTTGATCATGACCATCAGAAAATAAAATGCCACAGAAACCAAAGGGGATGTGAATTTTCATTAGGGAAATGCAAATCCAAGACATACTGGGATAAATGAATGGTCAAGAAAATGTGCCATCTTACACAGTGAAATGTACTTGGACTTTACGTGGGAAAGCAGCTTTGGTATGTATTACAACGTGGATGAAATTTGCTAGGTAAAGTAGGCCAGACATCAAAGAACACATGCTATCATGATTCCACTATTGTGAATTTCAAGTCAGGACTGAAAGCATTAAGACACAGGAAGCAGAAGGATGGTTGCCAGAAGTTGGGGAGTTGGAAAAGGGGGATTGTTTCAGGAGTGTTGAGTTTTCCATTGGGAAGACAGGGAGTTCTGAGATAGATACCAATAGATCCTCACGAAGAAATAGGAATGCATTTAAAGCACCAAGGAGCACATGGAAACATGGCTAACACATTGCATCTTATGTCATTTGCATTCTACCAAGATTTAAAAATATCAAAAGAGGGCCTGATTTAAAGGTGCTTTCATACCAAGATTTAAAAATATCAAAAGAGGGCCTGATTTAAAGGTGCTTTCATACAGTTCTTAAAATGATCTTTCCTGGGGCTGAGGAGATGACCCAGTCTATAACATGCTTGGTTCACAAACAATCAGGAGGATATGAGTTTAAGCCTAAGCGTCCCCATTAATAAAACAAAACAAACAAACCCAGTCATGATGGTGCAAGATGGTGTTAGAATCTTAGTGTTGGGGAAGTAGAAAAAGGAGGATCCCTGGACCTGACTGGCCAGCCTTTCTAGCCGAATTAATGATCTAAAGGTGCATCGAGAAGTCTTATTTCAAAAGTATAGTGAAGAGGGATGAAGGGATATACTGGAAGTAGACTTCTGTTTTCCAAACGTCTGTGTGTACTTGAATGTGCGTGCCACTCCCCTCCTCTGTCTCCCTTTCCTTGTTCTCTGGCTGAAGTGGACTTAAAACTCTTCAAATGATACTGCGGGGTCAAGAGGCTCACTGAGAGTGCTTTAGGGAGGAATCAATACTGTTCTTCAATTTCATTAACAAATGATAGTTCAAATCTCTTCAAGCTGTCTGTCAGCATAAGAGTAGGGGCTAGAATAGAGTTCCAGACCAGGCCAGTTTCTCCTATTCTTTAAACCTGATAGTTTTTACCAAGTTAAGGATTCTTTTTGGTTTAGAGCTCCAACTTTTAACAAGTAGAGCTAGAAGTGGGTAGTTTTTGTTGTTTGTTTTAGTGCGTGGTAATAATGTCATAGTAATGGGACCTTATGGTATAGAAAGGTGTGGCAAAGACACTAAACTCCTCTGAAAATTCAGTGTTATTTTTTGGTGTCTGCCCTGTTCTTAGACCTTCAGCTATGGACAACCACATGACTCTACCTTTGTGACTGCTTATGTGGTTTACTGCATGTATTTCGACCTAGTTCCACAATTAACATGTTGATTTCTCTATTTGTGTTTTTAATGGCAAGGAATACATTTAAAAGACTGTTAAATATTTCAGGGAAAACTATTTCATCCTAACAGTGTAGGTAATTAAGTCAAAGAAAAGAAGGCAACAGGGTTGATGGTTCTAAATGCAGGCGGTTGAGGGACCAGATATACTAGCAACTGCCACAGGAACTCAACAGTGGGATTGTAGAGACTCTCCCATTTGATCCCCTGCTACAGAGAGAAGTAGATGTAGCTGCTTCCAGGTATGCTATGGGGTATACAATGTATAGGGACTTAGCACAGAAGTGTAACAGCTGAGAGTGTAACTAGCAGCCCTAGATGTGAGTTTCTTTATCAAGTCTATATTGTATGGGGTACATAGTGAAGTTATTTCAGCCCTCTGTAATTTTATCCATGATATTCTGGGGAAAAGGAGAAAAAGGATGTCTTTTTCTCACCCAGCTCCCCATGTCGACCCTCGTAAGGACTTGCTTTCAGGAGAGAAGGGGAGGTATTCATATGTTTCTATTTCATGAGAAAGAACTTTAATAGCCACATCTGCGGAGGACTCTCTTTCCATTGGGACTTGGATGTGTTGGGTGAATGAAAGAGCTGAGTGCTTACCAAACCAAAGAGCTGCCAGCATGAACAGTGTTCCTTCTCCAACCTGTAGGGCTACAGCTTGCATCAAATCAATGTGAGCTACAATTCCACCTTCTAAAGAGGCTGATGCTAAGTTACAAGTTCTGAAACACTGAGAGTATTAAAGTATGTGTCTATATAAAAAATACATGTGGGAACTTTTACTGTTTGTTTAAATATTTTGCTATTTGAATTAAAGATTTTGGTGTATGATATGTGTTTCATTATGCAGACAGGCCCTGATTTCAACATTCTGAAAAATTATTGGAATGTTGTTGATATTGTCTTTAATAGAAAAAATATTCATGTGTTCATATAGCTGTGTTGGGGCCTGCCAGCGGCTCACATGTTCGGGTTCGAGCCTGGAAGGCATCTTGGACTCTGGAAGAATAGAGGGAGGGAGACTAGGCGGGTTGAGAAATAATGGAACCAAGACAACTAGTCTGCTCAAGGTTCAAATTTTTAATGGTAGACATGCTTTATAAAAGTCCATTCCAGCCAATTCATCCTTGGAGCCTGGAACCAGCTGCTGTGATGGCATGCAGGATAGGGCATAGTCTCCAGAATAGCTCTGGGGCCTCTCTCTCAGCAGGTAGCAGTATCTTGAAGAGGAACAGCAACTGTGGCTCAACAATAAAGTGATCTAGGGAGGAAGGCTCCACCCTAGATAATCTCCTTAGTGGCAGCAAGGTCAAGTTCTGGCTCAGCCTGCTTCAGGCTTATGGGAGGCTACATAGCTGCTTAATTAGGAATTTCCCATTTGTGTCAAAGATGCATTTTCTATAAATGTAAAGCCAACCATGGAGATGCTGCGCATACACACACACACACACACACACACACACACACACACACACACACACACACATATGCTTCACAAATTCAAAATATTTATACTTAAGGAAGTATAGCCTTAACACTGGGGAGATTACTCAGCAGCTGAAACACTTGCCACTCAGTTCTGAGAACAAGAGTTCAGATGTTCAGAAACTGTGTAAATTTCTATAATTCCAGGAAGCAGGAAATGAAAGATAAGCGTTCCTCCACAGCAAGGTGATTAGCTAGCCTAGCTAAACAGTGAGCTATGGGTCAGTGAGAGACCTGACCTCAATAGTAAGGTAGAATATGATTGAGGAAGACATGTCAGTATTCACACATGCTTATGCACATGCATATACACTTACTCACGTGTATTTGAATGTACACACACATATGTATGCCTAAAAAGAAAGTATATTTCAATGCTAAGTTACAAGTATGGAAACACTGAGAGTATTAAAGTATGTATATATATAAAAAACACATGTGGAAATGTTCACTGTTGGGTACCTAGCATAGCACCAATCTCTGGGTGCTCTGCTAGGTACCCAACAATGGAACCAATACAACTGTGGTGGAGAGTGACTGAACCCTTACTCTCCAGGGGCTGTCTCTCTCATACTGGAGAGATGAAGAGCAAACATTCCAACCATTAAAACAAACCACCACAGCATAATAATATAGTGCCAGTCAGTGTCATGCTATACAGTAGATAAAATAAGACAATGTGATTCTGGGGAGGGAATCACATTGTTGTTTTAAAATTTAGAGGAACTTTGACTATCTGAGAAGGTGCTGATTGAAAAGTAAATATATATAAGGAGTTTGTTCCATGCTCCTGGTGGGAGATACATTGCAGGGAGAAAAAAAAAATAACACCTATGGGGTGGAATGGTTGGGGTTGGGGTTGGGTTGGGGGGTGGAGGGGTAGGAGGTAGGTGGGTGGGGCTTATGTTGAAATAAGGTGACCATGGTATTTAGATCTCTGGGAGAGAAAAAAAATTCTCAAGAGGAAAATGAAGTTGGGAAAGTTGTCAAGAGTTAGACCCTGCAAAGCCATAGTTGGGAGTTTGGAAGCTATGTTCCTCTCTATACCACCAGTATATCCCCATGAGTGATGGGAAGCTCATGGTGGGTCTTAAATAAAGAGCTGACATAGAATAAATTCTCATAGAAGGAGAATGTGTGACTATTGCTGGAAGGATAGGCTGCAGTAAACAAGGAGATAAGAGGCCAGTTGTGAGGCGTTGTGCTAACTGTAGCTAGGAAATGGTGGCCACAAGAGTGGGGTGAGGAATGGTGTTTGGTTTGGGGGATATGTTTTGATTATGAACACAATAACAACTCTCAGTAGATCAGGTATGGACTCTCAGAGAAAGAAGCTGTCTCTTAGGACTTCAGCTTAAACTAATCAGTAAATATTGGTACCATTCATGAAGAGAGCATAGTATATCAGCTGCTGCGGAGGCAGATGCTGAATTCAATCATTGCATCCTATATCTTATAGCCTGCACGGTGTGACATGGAAATGCAACACTTTGAAACTTCATGTGAAGACCCTGTGTTTTATTTCCCTTGTAGTAGAGTGGGAAAGAGCGATGATAAACTCTGAGAAGATATTTGGAAACCTAAGATGGCTCTCTCAATGGGCCAATATTTTATAACCTTCTATTACATGAACCCTGAAAGTAGTTTTTATTAGGAAGTTGCTGGATTTCCAGAAAGATCTCAGAAAATGTTCATTTCAGTTGTTCCTTGCTACCCTGTTTATAATCCTGGGTTTGAGCCAGAACACTTGATGTTAAATTGGTTTAGCTTTTCGGGGCATTGAACTAAAAAAAAAAAAAAAAAAAAAGTGAAATGCCTTTGAAACGGTTATAACACAGTCATAAAAGGAATAACATGAATAACATGATGATTCAATAAATATCAACACTTTGTGATTTGAGGAACTAAAGAAAAACGTCCTACATCCTAGGCAAGGCATTGCCAGTCTTGTGCACCCACACTGAACCTAAAATGAAAGAAAGCAGATGGGCTGTGGTTTGGGAAGAAACATTGGCTAACTGGGGTACCCCTCACCTTCCTTTGCCATCCGGTACAGCATGGTTAGTGCTAAGCACAGGGTCTTCTCATCACTTCAACTCTGCTACATCTACAATATAAGATGGAAACTTTGTTTTATCTACAAATTCAAAAGGAAGTTTACAACTTATAGTCTACAACCATAAGCAGAGGCCAAGTAGTACAGTCTAGTGCCACTGACAAAATGATATAATGAGTCACCCCCTTTTAAGATTCCTGCTGAGAATTTTTATTTTGTTTTGTTTGCTTTGTTTTGTTTTCTGGTTTTTCTTTCTTTTTTTTTTTTTTTAGAGCTGGACTCTTATGACATCAATGCCTAACTATTTTTCACTGAAAAGAAGGGGTGATTTTCAGTGTGTGCTTTAATAAAAATAAAAAATTAAAATCTAAGGAGGTTTTTTTTTTTTTTTTACTTAATAATTTTACTGAGTTTTTGCAAGCATTCTTTGTCCTACCAAGAGTTATCAGTTTTGATTTCTGTCAATTCAAATGGCATTGTTATTTACATAATTCAAATTCTTCTGTCTCTTCTACCTGTGTCCCCTGTCTAGTACTTAAAGTGGCACGTGTGTGCTAATATTATTTGTGTTTTCTGGTGCATTTCATGTTTTCTTCTCTTTTGCGTGTATGTTTTTGGCACATACAGCACCATAGGTTTTATGGGTCAAAGTGAGCACGTTGCCTGGAGTCAGGTAACTGTCTGTGTCAGCATGGCCTGCATGGCCTTGTCAGGAGCTGTGTAAGGAGCACACAGCACTGATAGTATGCAGCCCACACTGAGGAACTTTAGTGAGGTAATTCGACCTATTTCTACTATTGCTGATATATTTAAACAATTTTGATCATATAATTTTGAATATTTTAAATTTTATTGCTTCCTGCACTACATACTTTATTAAAGTTTGTTCTCATCAGTGATTTCAAAAATTATAGATATATTTTCTCTGAAAATCATGATTATGTAATTAATGTCAAGGCATGGTTTTGAGTCGCATAACTTATATATTTTTTTCTTACCAAAATTTACAAATAAATGATGATTTATTTCAAGCGTAGGTAGAACCCAGGTTTTTTCCTTTCTCTACTTTCTAGACTTTAAAATCATTTGTAGGTTCTATATTTAGGCTATTACCAAATCATGACCTTTTGGATTATATGTATTTCCTCACAAGATACAGTTTTAAGTTTTTAGATTCATGATTATTAACACTTTGCAGATCAGTTCTCTTATATTATAATTGTACAATGCTTGGGTTTTAGTATTTCTACTTTTTTTAATCTGCACTTTTAGTATATTTATATGAAAAATGTGTCTGGTATATATTGAAATAAATATAAATGATCTATTTTTAATTATTTTTATTTTTAATGATCTACTTTGATACAGATATAATATGTCGCATGATATGACTTTAAGTTAGATGTATTTACATGCATTACTACAACTGATGTGTTTAAAACCCTTTAAATAGAATTATGACAAAAATAAAAGTTTCCACAAAAAATGAAAAAATTTTAAGCTCATCAGTTATAATAATAAATAAATATAATTTATAATCAGTATCATGTTGGATCATCAATATCATTAAACTGGATTAGCAAAAGACTGAGGCAATGTCAGGTATTAGGGTTGATGCCATCTCAATGATATATGGAACTGAACTCTATGTAGTTATCTTAAAAGTTAATGATTATCACTAATATATATTACTAAGCTAAAAGAAACCAAATAGGGAAGATTGTTTACGATACTTTATCCCTTAAGGCAAACTGTCAAATTATGAATGGCAAAATTGGAAAAATTGAATATAATGTAAAAACCTTGGGATCATGCAAGTGTTCATGTAGGCAAGATATACAATTTCTGAAAGGTGAGGAAGGAACCCTGATAGGATATCTTTGCTATTTTCAGTAGTCTTCGACTCTAAGTAATATTTTACAGTAAAGATGTTGACATGGTTATTCTGATCTAATTTTGTGTACGCAATACAGACACATAATGAACATAAATATACAAATAATAATTTTTGAGTCTTCACAAATCCTGTATACCATGTCCTTCCTCTTGGTACTTGGTTGCTCGCTCTTGTACACATCCTCACATGCACGATTAAATGCATAGAACAATAGGTGCATCTGATAAATACTATGAAATTAAAAGTGAGGATGTCATTAGTCTAATGTCACTAATGACCCTCAATTTTAGTAGATTTGAGTCCAGGATAAAATGTGAACCTTGAGATCCTAACCTTGAGTGGGAAATACCTCTGCATGTACCTAGGCAATTCCTGTTGTTGCACATTCTTCTGGTTTTTTTTTTTTTTTTGAGTAATTCCTGAGAGAAGACATCATCCTATACACTATCAACTCTATAAAGTCCATTTGTACGCTTCCGCTGTCTTTCTGTAGGAAGCACTGTAAAAGCTTACTTTAGTTGCCTCTCCAGTGACATCTACTTTTCCTCCTATCAGGCTACAGTTTTCAAGGGCTCTGTGCTGCTCTTTTCCCAGTTTTAAAGAGAAAGAGCTAAACTCATAAGCTTTGCATGTTGTGACTACATTGTAGTCATTGATCTTATGTTATATGTTCCTTTAATCCAATTAGAGTGGGGTTCTATACTTTCTTTTTTCATTTCTTTCTTTCTTCTTTTCTTCCTCCTTTCCTTCTTTTCTTCCTTTTTTCCTTCTTTTCTTCCTTCCTCCTGTTCTTCCTTCTTTCCTTTCTATTTTTCTTCCTTCTTTCCTTTTACTTTTTTATTAAACTTCTGAACTCAAGATTAACTTACAATCTTAAAATTACTTTTCAAAAACTCAGAAGGCTCTCCGAACCCTTGGAATAGCTCTGGCTCAGCTCTCAGCTTAGAACAACAAATTAAATTTAATTCCCTCCTAGAATTTTCATTAGGCTTTCTGAGCTATAACTTGGTACCAAGGGACTAAAGATTATTTTTGTTATTCATGGGGGCAGTAAGTCCTCTTTGACTGCATCTTTCTATTCTGCAACTTGAATGTCCTTTCTTAATATTTCTTGCCCTCTTGGGGAGTCACTTTGAAAATAACATATGGCTTCCCTGTTCATTTTGTGAAAAGAGTGTTTAATTTGGCTGGGAGCAAATTGTACTTGACATCAATTTTACTTGTTTTTCTTTCTGAAAGATCTCCTCTAAAAGGTCATTTTCCAATATGGCTACATATAATTTTATTAAGTGCATACTATTTTTATGTGCCAATTAAATTCTTCACACACACACACACTCATGAAGCACACAACAAGAATGATCAACAAATAGAACCTTCTTCCAAAATCCTCCTGGGACTTGACTCACAGGGCAATGATATTATCATGCTTGTTTACACGTGGTTTTTGTGGTTAACTAACAAGGATGAGGAATATGTTGCTATGTTTCTCTTTGGGAGACAAAAGCTAATTTCACTTCCCTCCTTGAACTTGGGTTGGCTTTTGAGACATGACAGTAGAATGTGACAGGAATGATGGTTTTTAATTTTGGGAATTGAGGAGGATGAAATCCGGCAGGGGCTGCCTGTGCCCCTGCTTGTGGAATGTGTTCCCTGGATTCCTGAGTGATCAATGAAGTCTGGTTACCCTGATAACAGACTGGAGAAGTCAAAGGCCAGAACATGGTCTTCTAGGAGTTTTGAGGTTCAAAATTTTAAACATGTGATACTTGTCGTTTTAGAGTGATTTGGGCTGCAGGAGCTGATGATGTAGCCCTGATGTTAGAATGTTTGCTGGGCACGTAGGAGGCTCTGGGTTTGATTCCCAGCATGCCACAAGATCAAGTGTGGTGGTCAACACTTGATATCCTAATGTTCATGAGATGGCAGCAGGAAGATCAGAAATTCAAGTCATGCTTGGCTACCTGGAGAATTTGGATTCAGACTGTGCTAATGTGTCTCTGTCTGAAGCAAACACTGCAGTGATTGGTTTGGCAAAGCCGTATGGCTAGTCAGGGTTGGAACTGGATGCTGAATCTATGTTCTAACTCTTTGATACTTAATGCGCCTCTTAGACTCACTTGACCTGCTCCTTCGTTGGTTGATGGGATTTATTTTACTTCTATTTGACTTAAAAGCTTCTTCAAAAATCTTAATCGAGTTTAAAAGCACTGCATCATGTATTACATAGCATTCCCTGGTGCTTTGAACCTATTAATTTTGGTTGAAGTATTAAGAAAGAACATAAGCTCATGAATGAACTTGTTGAGAGAATTGAAAAATAGCACTAAGCTTTTTTAGATCTTAGTTGCAGGGCTTATTCATTTAAGGCCTGGTGAGCTTCTTAGAGAACCCTCAGTGTGTCCTGCCAGGCTCTGTGCTGTAGTAGCCCTGAGAGGGAAACTGGGTTGTGTAAGAGTACCAATCTACTTCCTCAAGGGAGTACACTTAGAAGCTTAGAAGTGCTAGGCCCTGTAGCTGAGATGGGGACTCCTGAGCTGTGTACTAAAGGCTTCTTCTAGCCAAGTTGTGTTCTATTTTTATTTTAAAAACCAGTGCCGTCCTCCTCCCATTCCTCCCAGGGAATATGTAATAATGGAGACAACTGGGGGATTCAAGTGTCCTTCAATAGGTCAAGGTCAGGGAAGCTGCCTCCTGTCAGCCATGCTATAAAACTCAAGCAACAACTTCTGATTCTTCAATCTTAAGTTTTTCCCCTTAAGCTCTGCCCCAGGGCTTATTTTAGAATTTCCTTCCATAATAAAACCCTTTCAGTGACATTTTAATATATTATGCTGTATCCTGGGTTAAATATTAAAGCAATTTGCCTGGACTTTATTTGCACCAAGGTAAGGATTTCTAATCGCCAAGGACAGTTTTTCTCTAATTAAGTGATGATGTGGCCCGGTCCACTGGATCTTTTCATACAGTGAAAATTCAATAAATTGAATAGCTGCATCATATCATTGAATGAGACTCGAAAAATAGCTGCCACAATAGTCATCGATCCCCCAAAATCAAAAGCAGTAATGTGCTTAGGAAGTTAGTGAGAAGATTTACAAGCAAGGAGTCTGCGTGCTGGGCTAACAATAGTCAGCTATGATTTACTCACCTTTGAATACAACAGAGTCTCATTCCTTCTCTTGACTTTTTTTTCATTTTTTATTAGATATTTTCTTCATTTACATTTCAAATGTTATCCTGAAAGTCCCCTATACCCTCCCCTAGCTCTGCTCCCCAGCCCACCAACTCCTGCTTCCTAGCCTTGGCATTCCCCTGTACTGGGGCAAATGATCTTCACAAGACCAAGGGCCTCTCCTCCCACTGATGGTCAACTAGGCCATCCTTTGCTACATATGCAACTAGAGACACAGTTCTGGGGGGTACTGTTTAGTTCATATTGTTGATCCTCCTATAGGGTTGCCGACCCCTTTAGCTTCTTGGTTACTTTCTCTAGCTCCTTATTTAGGGACCCTGTGTTCTATCCAATAGATGACTGTGAGCATCCACTTCTGTATTTGCCAGGCACTGGCATAGCCTCACAAGAGATAGCTATATCAGGGTCCTGTCAGCAAAATTTTGCTGGCATATGCAATAGTGTCTGGATTTGGTAGCTGTTTATGGGATGGATCCCCAGGTGGGGCAGTCTCTGGATGGTCCTTTCTTCTGTCTCAGCTCCAAAATTTGTCTCTGTAACTCCTTCCATGGGTATTTTGTTCCCCATTCTAAGAAGGAACGAAGTGTCCACACTTCGGTCTTCCTTCTTCTTGAGTTTCATGTGATTTGCAAATTGTATCTTGGGTATTCTAAGTTTCTGGGCTAATATCCACTTATCAGTGAGTGCATATCATGTGTGTTCTTTTGTGATTGGGTTACCTCATTCAAGATGATATCCTCCAGATCCATCCATTTGCCAAAGAATTTCATAAATTCATTGTTTTTAATCACTGAGTAGTACTCCATTGTGTAAATGTACCACATTTTCCATTCCATCATCCATTCCTCTGTACCTCTGTCCCTAGGACTCTCCTTTCACTAAAACAATAGGAGAGGGGAAGTTGAAGATCATGTGCCCATGTCCTCTATGGTTATTTGATGACAGACTCAGCTTTGTGTCTTAGTTCACTTTAATAGCATGCAATGCAGCAACATCATATGCTGTTATTTCTAGGGCAGGCTTGTTCATGGAACAGACAGACATGTCTTTTCCATCCCTGAAGCTTGTGAGGTAGTCCAGTACTGGTCCAACTCAGTCATTAGTATAATGCGACCACCAGTGTTAAGATATAGAATACCTCCCCCACATTTTACAGACTGTGCTAACTAAAGTATTTGCTTTCTCTTATTATTAAAATTTCACACCTCATTAAGTAGTATTTATTTGAAAGGAAATATTTATGCCCTTCATTTCCATAGGAAACAATTGTTATTTGCCATAAATGAAAGAAAGTAATACAAGTAAATATGGTGGAGTAAAGTTTCTAAATTATTATTTCTGAGGTCCCTGAACATATATTCAATATACTAAAAGGAGAATTGCATGCAAGATAGTCATGGGATACTGGCATAATATTGACACATTCTGACTGTGGTGGTCTGAATAGGAATAGCCCCCACAGGCTCATGTGGTTGAATGCTTGGCCCAAAGAGGCTGGCACTATTAGAAGGAATGGCCTTGTTGGAAGACATGTGTCACAGTGGGGGTGGGCTTTGAGGTATAATATGCCGAAGCTATCTATGCACAGTATGCAACACAATCTCCCTCTGCTGCCTATGGATCAAGATGTAAAATACCCAGCTCCTTCTCCAGCAACATGTCTGCTTGCATGCCTCCATGCTCCCCACCATGATTATGGACTAAACCTCTGAAATGTAAGCCAGCCCCAATTCAAAATTTTCCTTTATAAGATTTGCTGTGGTCATGGTGTGTCTTTGAAGCAATATAAACCTTAACTAAGACTCTCCCTGATGCCAGCATAGGAAGGAATTCAAGTAAAGATACAATTTTCACTACTAGGTATGATACACACACATTTTAGAATTATAGATTAGACTAAGCCTAGTTCAGTGAATATTCTTTTCTTATCTGGCCCCAACACCACTAGGCAGCTGTGCACCACTTGAGACTCTGCTTTCTTTTTCCTATACCTGTATGAAGCATCAAGACTGGACAGACCATTTACATGAGTGAATGAAGTTGTATCTTTAGTTTTCACACTTAAACTTATGAGACCCATAGGCAGCATCTGTGAGGACGAGGATTGATGCAGTCTTGGGACTATACACTGGGCATGTGGAGCATTGTGCTCAGCTTCCACATGCCATTGGGTGAAGGGCAGTCTTATGTAGGAGCAATCCATAAAGCTTAACTCACTGCTCTATGTTGTGGCAAATAAAATGTGTGTGAAGAAATACATAGGGACCTCTCATCATGGCTTAGAGGTGATCTTAAGATAGGTAAGCATAGGGAATACTTTAGCAACCTGGGACTCTACTTGGTTTGGGCCATGGACATACCCCTCTTCTAATAATGCAATTGGCAGTGTGATGGTTTGTATATGCTTGGCCCAGGGAGTGGCACAATTAGAAGGTGTGGCCCTGACAGAGTAGGTGTGTCTCCGTGGGTGTGGATTATAAGACTACTTTTCTAGCTGCCTGGGAGCCAGTTTTCTGCTAGCAGCCTTCAGATAAAGATGTAGAACTCTCAGCTCCTCCTGCACCATGCCTGCCTGGCTGCTGCCATGTTCTGACCTTTATGATAATGAACTGAACCTCCGAACTTGTAAGCCAGCCCCAATTAAATGTTGTCCATTATAAGACTTTCCTTGGTCATAGTGTCTGTTCACAGCAGTAAAAGCCTAAGAGCTGCAGTTTAGAACCCTTTCCTACACATACTGTGAGAAAATACCACTTTCCACACAACGCACCCAGCAACCTGTTCACAGTTTAGGACCCCTCCACCTGCATTTGGCTGTATGTGTACCTCTGTACAATAGAGTACATTTCTCTTTACCTTAACAACCCTCAAATTTAGATTGTATTTGATCATATTGATGTGTTTGCATATGAAATAGATATAAAAATGTAGCCTAAACTAGTTTTGGGTGTGTGTGCAATAAAGCAAAATTGTGTACTTTGGTGAACTTTTAGGGAAACTCTTCTATTGACGATCTTATTTCTACATATAATTAGGAATATATGTGATTTAAATCAGATATCTTATAGAAAGGGATATATGCAGCTGACGATAGTTATAGAATTTAATCTGTCAATCAAATCTGAGAGCCAGCCAAACTACATCCCTAATAACTAGCCCTTCCTTCCTTTAAATCCTATTAAATGAAGCCCAGCCTGTAATCTGGGGCCCCTGAGTCCCTTCATGCATGTGGCCTGCGGTCAACCCTGACTGTGTGCTCTGTTTAAACTGAACTTAGCTTTGAGTGTAGTACCCTTGCTATTTTGCAATCTAGGTGTGTCTTTAATTCATTCCTGAATAAGACACCAAGAACCTGCCAATAGATTCTGAGCACCAATAGCATCTAGGAAGTTCCTGTTTTCCACATTTGCCTTAGACACGTTCTCTGTTCTCAGGGCACTCACAGAACTCTAGTAATTGCCATTGGGGAAATTTTAACAGGAAAGAAATAGACTTCACATAAATATTTAAAAGCATGCTTACTAAAGACTAAGGAGATTTAAGGAGCAATTAATTCATTTAATCATTTCTTGTTGTAGATTCAGGGCATAAAAATCAGAATTTCTTTAGCAGCATCATGTACTGAGTGGTACAGCTTTTCTTTCAACTTCTTCCCAGTTCTTCCCTCCACTTCCCTTTCCTGCTATTTCTCTGCCCCTCCCTTTCTTTCTCTTCTCTTTTCCTTTGTTCCCCAGGGGAAACATAAGTGCATTCCAAAATCTCCAGTCATGTACAGGTTTTCCTCATGGGTCCTGGTGCTGGTGAAGCATAGTTGACTGTGAGAATGAATGGAAGCCAGTCCTGCAAAGCTAAAGTAGAGAAGGCTCTCAAGAGGAAGATTCTAGAACAAATGAATGACTTGGGCTTCAGTCATCTCATCTGGAATTCAGTATTATGCCATACTTCAAGATGGATGAGACAACTGGATTTAAAAGCCAAGATCCTAGCTAGGGAGATGTATCTGCTGATAAGGTGCTTTGCTATGCAAGCTTGTAGTTGACACCTCAGAACACACATACAAAACCAGGTGTCATGACACATGCTTGCAACTGCAGTGCAAGTGAGACAATGACAGGTGGCTCTCGGGGACTGGTCACTTTGTAGGTCTCTAGATCAATGAAGAGACCCTGTTTCAAGAGCCAAGGTGGATGGCACACACACACACACACACACACACACACACACACACACACAGAGAGAGAGAGAGAGAGAGAGAGAGAGAGAGAGAGAGAGAGAGAGAGAGGAGAGACAGAGACAGAGATAGATAGATAGATAGAGATAGAGCACAAAAGTAATAAAAACATAGAAATGTGAAGGTAAAATTACTGCCAATGATGAGGTGATGCGCATGTGTATAATTCAGCAAATATCTGTAAAGTCCTTTCTGTCGGTCAATGGGACTGATCCTAATTAGGATATTTTTAATTTTATAAAATTACATTATATTTTTTTAGTGTGTGTGTGTGTGTGTGTGTGTGTGTGTGTGTGCGCGCGCACGCGTGCACATGTGCACACTCCCCATGGTGAACATGTAGGTGTCAGAAGACAACTTGAGGAAATCTATTCTCTCCTTCCATAATGCATGTTTAGGGGGACAAAACTCAGATCATCAGGTTAGGTGGCAACTACCTTGACTTACTGAGCCATCTTGATGGACCCAGAATGCATTTGTAAGAGAGAGTAGATAGGAGGAACTGGGAAAGTTGAAGAAAATACAGAAATCTGAGATTTGCTACAGAGAGGGTGAGAGAAAGCATCAATTGCAGAACGGGAGAGGTACACTTAAGAGATGATGTTTTCAGCCATGGGAAACAATAGGATCCCTATAGAAACCCTGGGAAGGAAAAGCAATGCTATACAGGAGGGAAGAGTGTCCCAGGGTAGCATCTCAAGTAGACAGGAAGCAATGCAGTTAGAGTATAGAACTGATACTGGTTCCTGTGACTATCGTGGAGTATTGAGGGGACACAAGGCATGGCAAGGCCTTGGAGGTGAACAGATGCTGAGAGACCTGTAAGCCTCTGACGAGCTTGGACAGACTCTCTCTTATTGGCATCAGTTTCTTTGAGAAAGAGGAGAAGTGTCCTAGCTCTGTAGTCAAGGCAGCACAGTGCGTTGGCAGTGTTAGTAGAGGTTCTTGGGGAACTGGAAGCTTTAGAAGTCAGGAGATGACTGAATAAGGATGTTCACAAACCACTAGATCCATAGTCGAAAGGTAAAGACTCAGAGGGGCAAAGATGCAGTTCTAAACCTAAAGTCCTGAGAAGCATGAGAGCTAGCTGTTTACCTTGTAATTCCAAAGCTAGTAGGCTTGAGAGCCATGAAAAACAGAGTGCTCAGCCAGCAAAATGCCGATGTTGTGGCCTGTGGAGCTAGGCCAGTCTTTTTGTTTTACTTAGGCATCAACTGATTGTAGGCAAGGGCAGTCTCCATGAGAAGACCAATCTACTTTACTCAGCCTACCAATTTAAAGTATTAATCTTAACCTCAAGTTGCCTTAAAAAATGCCAAAAATGGTGTTTGATGAAGTATTTGGGCTCCAGGACCCACTTAAGTTGACACATGACATTAACTATCACAATGGCTAATAAGCAGCATTAACAGATTTTGTCCCAGTTGGGGAGGTGAGAAATTCAAGTGTCAACAGAGCTGGCTCTTTCTGCAGAAAAATCTAGTCTATGCCTTTCCTTCTGCTTCTGGTGGTTGCTGGTGGTTTTCAACACTCCTTGGCTTATAGGCACATCCTCGTAGTCTTTACTTGGTGTGTTTACAATAGAGTCTATCTTAATTTATGATAGCCTTACTTTTATTTCTGTGACCACCATATTTCCAAATAATGTCACATTCATTTTTCAAAAAGCAAGCTCCCAAACATATTGAGAAATAGTTTTCAGTTCATCAGAAGAGGCAAAGCCCTCAGGTGATGGTGGGTTGGGTGTGGGGCATATCAAACAGTCCTCCAGAGAGCAAGGGAACAGTGGGTTGAAAGAGTGAAGTGAGATTGCCCAACAGTGGGAGCTGTCTACTTGGCTTTGTGGTTGTGAGCTGCACACAAAAGCCACTTGGCTGGTTTGAATTTATTCAGCCAGGGGCAGCTGTGTGCATGCACCCATGACTTGAGCAGAAAGTTGTTTTGCTAGTGTTCTTTTCCAAGGGAATTTGATGTAGTCATTATTAACCCTAAACAAGAAGGGCTTGCTGTGATTATTGGCCTTGGAGAGTTAGATGGGTAAGAAAGGGTATGGGAGGGTAAGTCACAGAGACCAGGTAGAAGAAAGCTTCAGGTTGCTGAGGGTTTGAAGATAATAGGAATCCATGGCATTCTTGGGAGTCAGGAGGTGGTGGGCAGCAGTGGATGCTTAATATGGAGCTGTGGCCAGGGTTTCTAACTGCTCAAAATTCAATGTGTTTTCCCAGACTCTAGCATAATTCTGGGAGGTTTCCTTTATTGATTAATATATTATATATTATATTTAAATAATATATTATATGCTATATATTAACTAATAAAGGAAATCTCCCTGAAATATACTGTATGTTTTATATTATTTTAGGTTCCAAGCAGAACTCAAAAGATACAAGTACATGTGCGTGTACACACACACACACACACACACACACACGTACACATACATACTTCCTATCTTTCCTTGCCACATGCACAACTGTCCCCCTTAACAGCATCCTCCCCAAAAGTAGTTCATCTACCACAATTGATGGTTCTCTCTTGACACATCACAATCACCCAGAGGTAATGGTTTATACCAGGCTTCATTCCTTTGCACATCCCTGAATCTGAACACATTTGCAGTGACATGTACCTGCCATTGCAACATCATTCCAACTAGTCCCACTTCTCTAAAGATCCTCTATGCTGTTCTCACTCATGCTTCTCTCCCCTCAGTGTCTGACAACCACTCATCTACTTTGTCTCTATAGCTTTCAGTTTCCTAGAATGTCACATAGAGTTGGAATCTTTACAGTAGGCAGCTCCCTAGGATCAGCTCCTTTTCTTAGCAGCAGGCATGTAAGTTTCCCTTTCCTTCTCCACCTATGTCGTTCAATCTCTAGGTGGATTCAGGAGTTGATTAACTTTCCTTGCAAGATGTTATGGGTGCCATGTTGGTATGGCTTGCTGTCTTTCTTAGGTCTTCATCACTGGGGTGACAGGCATTCATGGTAATATCTACAGAGAGAAACAGAGCAGAGTGTCACTTCTGATCTATTCTGTTGCAGTTCAGTGGTCCATAACTTTAAATACATAATTTGCATGCCAAGGATACAGAAGGGATTTGAATCCCTTCATGTTCAGTGGTGACATCTTGGAGAAATATCCAGAGAAATGACATCAGGGCAACTTCCTCTCTTCACTGTTGTCTTGGTATTTATAAGGTGGCAGAGCTGATTTCAAAAACATACTGATAATAGATGGGTTAATCTTGTTATACTCTTAACTCAAATTCTTATTGGCTTTTAAGGACCTATGGAATATATTGGATATTCTCTCTTGACCTGGTCCATATCTGTTTTTTTAAACATTAACTTTTGCAGTTCACCTTTTGATGTTATCTATTGTGTCCAAAGTAGGATACCTACTGCTTCTCAAATAAATAATTGAATGTTCCCTGCTTCTAGCATCTTTGGTTTAAATGTACTATGTCATCACCTGACCTTGAAGGCTTTGCTCAGAGTTCCTTCCTCTGAATCTCAAGTATTTTAGAGTCAATTGCCATGGCTTTCTGGAAGGCAAAGTGCATGGCTCCGTACCTTAAGATAAAGATTCAACAGTTCTGAGATGATGTACAGAGCCCTGCATTGTTAATGAGTTTCTAGGTGTCTTAGTCGGGCTTTCTGTTGCTATGACTAAACACCACAACCAAAGGCAGTTTGGGGAGGAAAGGGTTTTTTCCCTGTACTCTTCCATTCCACAGTTCACCATTTGAAGGCAGCAAGGGCAGGAAGTCAAGCAGAACAGGAACCTGGAGGTAAGAGCTGATTCAGAGGCCATGGCTTGGTTCTTATGATTTTCTTAGCCTGCTTTCTTATAGAACCCTGGACCACTTGTCCAAGATGGTACCGCCCACAGTGGGCTGAGCCCTCCCACATCAATCACTAATTAAGAAAAATACTCTACTGGCTTGCAGAAGCCTGATCTTATGAAGGCATTTTTTCAGTTGATGTTCTCTTTTCTCAGAGGACTCCAGCTTGTGTCAAGTTAACATGAAACTAGCCATGGCAGTAGGTGATGAGGTTCTGTTGACATACATACTATCAGAACCACCACGTTGGGAATACTTTTCTATTCCATCTTTGGGACTTCTCTCTCAAAGGCTTCCTTCTGTTACAATGCAAACACAATGCCAGCACAAAGCTAAGAAATAGTAATTATGTCCCTAAAGCCATCTGTATGAACATAGGTTAGGCACATCACATGGTTTACTAATCTTTAGCAAACCAATATCTGTAATACTTGAAATCATTTGGAACATAATTTTCTTCTCTAAGCGATGTCCTTATACACATCAGTCATGTTGACACTCTAGAACACAATGAGACCATTTGAAGATTTTGCAACATCTAACAAAGCAGAACTTTAAAGGAAAGGGACGTCTGATTTGGAATCTGTCTGACTTGGAATCTTTACACAAAAGCATGTGGTTGCAGCCGTTGTGTTTTTAAGCACTGTAGAGTCATCCAGTCCCGTAGATGGGGCGTGTGTGTTTGGCATAGATTTTGGCTTATGCTGGCTGAGAGTAGAGCCCTTGAGAGGCTCTGCGGAGCAGAAAAGGGATGAAGTGAAACTGGGCAGATGAACTGTTTCTCAGCAAAGGACCTTCTGACCATGGAGAATCTAGCCTCCTGTGTTGCTTAGATTGGGGCCAAATCCAGGACAAACAAATGACAGGCACGCCTGCAGCTGTCTTCACGTACATCAGCCCAGCAGGATGTTTTCTCAGACTCTAAGATAAAAGCTGCCTTTTAGCTTGTATCTAGCTAGCTACCTTTTCCTTTGAGAGAGTTAAAAGATAGGTAGATAGATAGATAGATAGATAGATAGATAGATAGATAGATAGATAGATGATAGATACAGATGATAGTCAGACATACAGATGATAGATAGATAGATAGATAGATAGATAGATAGATAGATGGATGGATGGATAGATAGATAGATAGATAGGTTGATAGATGAATTTGGAATTTTGCATGATTGAGTTTCTATCAAAGAGAAAAATGTAATATATAATAGGTTAGTAATGGTAAGCACTCCATATTTTCTAAAAGATGTTATCATGTCTTTATAAGCAGTATAAAACTTCAGGGAATCTTTCATCTAAAATTTCCATTTGAGTCCCCTACAGTCCCACTAGCTTCTCTCTCTCTCTCTCTCTCTCTCTCTCTCTTGCTGGTCTTTCCCCTCACCACTTAATTTTGAGTAGTCTGGGTGATGATAAACAACAGCAGCCAGGGATGTCTGCTAATGTCTTCCCAGGGTCAGAGTGGGTGGGCTCTGTTTTCTGATCACTCTGTAGGGTTGATAAAAGCCATTTTAGCTCCTGGTCCTCAGGCTCTTTTGAAAAGGGCCATGCTATTCATTGGCCAATATTTTTTCCCCTTTTTCCATGCTTAGGAGAACCCCAAGGCACACACATGTTTGTTGTGTGAATGCAGGTGGAGTGCAATGCATCAGTATGAGTAGAGACAGCACTGGCAAGGTTTGCTGGGTCTTGGCACCTAGGTCTTCCATTGCTGGGCACACCCAAAACAGAAATGAGAGCAAGCTAGTGGTCAAAGGCATGCACACACAATTTCTTTAGACCATGATTTCACATCTGACCTTTTCAGAGAGGGTCTGTCTGGTTCAGGGTTGAGGCCATTATCTCTGTGAAATCAGACAGAGCTTCACTCTGAAGCCAGCTTGGCTCTTCTCCTGATTACTGCAAGTGTGTGCCCGCCTCAACCCTGATTCATACTCAGTGGGTACAACTGCTTCTGCATCTCCCTTCCTACCTCTTTCTATCTCTTTTCCATCACATAAGATCCTTTGTTCTGAACTCTTTGAGAGCAAACAGTCTTACCTCCAGTCTGTCTCTAGTACTCTGTCTCTAGTATTTGACACTGAAATGATAAAAATCCAGTCTCAATATGAGAAGGTTAAATATCTAATAAAGTACATTTTGCTGAATCCAATTAAGAAATATACAAGCAAGAGCAGCCTGTAATTTCTTCCTTTTTTAAAAACATGTATAGTGATAGTGACTTAATAAAGAAGATGAGCCATAGAATTTAGGCCATAGACTTTGAAGAGGGCTAGAAAAACTCACAAAGTTCTCCAATGAAGATTAAAGGTAGTAGAAACAAGAAATCACCACTAACAAAAAATTATTACCCTGGTATTTTCCTTCTAAAAATCATTGAAGAAAATACTTGTATGTAAACTCTTTAATACTTTTTTTTGAGGTTCTCTGCTTACTGGTTTCTGCTAATTCTAGGACAGGACATGCACTCGCTGGATTGTACCTGCTCCATGCATGTGACGCTACGATGAACTGGTCCTATGGTCATCCCTGTCTGTTTATGGCAAAGTGAGGTTTGAGGGGTTAAGTAGGCTTCCAAGGTCATGATCTGAGAAGATGTGGGAAGGGACTTTAAGCTCAGCCACTGTGAAGTAGGAACTATTAATCAGAAGTAAAGCTATTCATAAACAAGCTACCTATGGGTTCTTTCTGGCCCATGCTGCATAGTTTTGCTACCTTTGATAATTGCTTGATCAAAGAGAATAAAAAAATGAAAATATCATATAAATGAAATGTATGTGTGTGTGTGTAAAAGAGTTATGTGATGTCTTTCTCTTCTTTATGGTAAGATTGACTAAATCATAAACAGCAGTGAATAACATAAGAGCTGCAGATATCCACCCAGTTGAAGTAAGACCTAACAAATCTGCAAACAGCATCATGGGAAAAGATCTGGTATAAAGTATCATTGGCATCCTAACATGTCAACCAGAGTTTGCGATACTGTCTAGAATGGGGACTATTGAATGCGGGGACTTGGATACCTAAGTGAAATAACATCTAATGAAGGCAGCACTGGGAAGGCATTCGAAAATCATATGCCTCCAGGGCACAGTCAGATGGGTGTGGGACTGAGCTGAGCCAAATGGAACCAATTAATGTTGCCTTGCTCATGGATAGGGTTTGTTTACTAAGGCCATTCACTGGTGGGAAGTCCAGTTTCTTTATCTTTCTTGTTTGTAATTTAATTTGCTAATTGGTCTTTTTTTTTTTTTTAAAGTTTGTGGGAACTTGGGGTTAAATTGCTGAAATCCAGATTTTATGAGCATGCTGGATGCAACTAAGGAAATGTAAAAGTTGTTTTAAATTTACATGCTAACTATGCACCTGTTTTTAATTTGTTGCTTTGAAAGATGTTACTTTTTGGAATAAGTTCAGGACTCCAGGGTTGTATTTGAAGCGGAAGATGGGAGGCAGCAGGCCTGGAGATGCCTAAATCCATTTTAACAAGTCACAGAACTCCCAGGGGGCTCTCACTCCCCCTGTTGAAATCAGTAGGGGATATTATGGGGTACCTTGTGTGCCCAACATTCTTATACCCACCTTTGGGGCTGCAAGTAGAGCAAACTCCATTAATACCATGAAAATAATTCATCCTAATGATTCTAAATCATACATCTGTGAGTCATGTAGGTCAGTATCGGGATTAAATGTGGAGGGCGGGAACCATAATGAACAAGAACCCTGTATGTTTTAGAGCAAACTTTCATTTCTTTAAAAGCAGTGCAGTTCAAGAAAGGACCGGTGTGGCCCAGGATGGGATGTGTGAGAATCCCCTTCCTCTCATGTCATGATGCTGACTGAGTCTGTTTCCTGCCCTACATTTTACTCTTTTGGCCCACTTTTTGAAGGTTGCTTATATGTGGATGTGTTTAATCAACCCCCAACCCCCCCCCCCCTTCTTGGAAACACAGTATTCTTGTTTATGGAGACCTGGGATGGTTTTATTTACAAGTTAATTGGATGATTAACAAGAGTAACCTTGTTTAAAAAATTATATTTGAGAAGAAAAAAAAAGGACCTTTTTCTCCTAATTAGTGACTTGGTCACTTAATAACCAACTCCTTATTTACTCAGTGTCTGCTCAAGCTTTGGGTCATATGAAAATCAATGAACAAAGTCTACTTCAGACTGGCTGGTATATATGTAGTGGACCTACTATGTGGATTGGTTAGCTTTGAGTAATGTTTGCAAGCATGGCCTGGTTTTTTATTTGTTTGTTTGTTTTCTTGGTGTGTTTCAAATCAATCTCAAAATTGGTTACTTAAGCCGACAATGCTTTATTGTGCCAAAAGCCTTCAGTTTAGACGAGACTCCAAGAGGCAGCTGGAGCAGTCCAGTGGGCATCTGTGGTCTGCTTCAAGATGGTCACTTCAAGAGCTGATGGTGTTTTAGAGTAATAGTTGCCTTTCAAAATGCTTTCCATGGCTGTGAATTGGTGCTGATGTTGGTGAGGACCTGAGATGGGACATCTTGGTCAATGCCTTTGTATGCTTGTTTTGGGGGCTGTTTGAGCTTTATCATAGCATGGCATCTGGATTTCCAGTTCACTGGTTGCACTGGAAGGGACCTATGATGCACCTTCTTTAATAGTAGGTATATCAAATAAATTACAACTAAATTGACCTCTTTCCCCATAAGTTGTTTAGTTTAATATCCATTGGTATTTCTCAAAGTGTTCCTTACCTTGTATTGCTCGCTTGTTATCATTTAACACACTTTCAATGAGTATAAAATTTTGTTCTTGGTTAAGGATGAGAGGCATTTTAGGATTTATAACGGAAATATTTGTAACACAGAAAAAATATGTAAAGCATAAATGTAGTATTTTGCTTTGATGGAAAGTGGGGAGGTGACTGGGGAGAAAGGTGGCCATGAAGGTTCAATTGAGGGACCAATAATGTAAGAAAGTTTGAGAATGATCTTCACATCCCTTTGGAGACAGGTTCTTTTGTTTTTCTTCCATTGTGACTCCAACCCAATCCCAGGAGTCCATCACCATCTGTTCTTTTACACCTGTGGCTTTTCCTCTTACCCTTCTATAGCATCTTTCAGCTGGCTGTAAGAAGCTTGCATCTCTTCCTAACTTACTTGACAGCAACATCCTGGGAGTCTATGTCACATCCCTACAAAATGCCCACAGTCAACATTTGGTACCATGAATTAACATGGGAGGAGGGAACAGTGGGCTTTGTCTTACTTTAGGGATCTTCCTGAAGTAGTTGCTGAGAAAAAGGATCAAGTTCAAATACATGCATGTTCAGTGAAGGAAGCACTGGTGCCAATGAAGGAAGTGGGTGTAGAAAGAAACCAATGTGGATGTGGAAGGGATGTTGTGACTTCAGCTGTAGTGGGGATGTGAGGGGAGTGTGACCCTTAGAAAAAGACTTGGAAACACAGGGAATAAAACAATACACACATAAGCAAAACTTTACCTTCCTTAACTCAGAGCTAAATGACTTCAAGAGCCTGGCTGCTGAGGTGGGAATCTATACCCCCACGTTCTCATCTATTGCTTGAGGACTCCATGGGTGTGAATTCTGTGAAACCTTGTTTCCCTGGCTTTGGAAGGAGTCTTAGGCCCACAGGCAAAGGCATCAATAGTGCTGCCTTTGTGCTTTATGATTAAAACAATCTTCGAAAAGAGGATGGATGACCTCTGGAAAGGGGTGACTCTCGATGTCAGTATCCCTGGTTGAAGTTCTGCTTCAGGAAAACAGGAAGAACATCTGTCGTGTTCAACCTAGCATGTGCCTCAAAGAGGTGGCTGACTCAGTAAGTAAGAGGATTAATGAGCATGGGAATTTAAGAGGTGTGTTTTTTATTGTGTCAATTAAGGGAGATACAGGGGTTGGTAATGAACCCTGACAGGTGTTAGGTACTCTTGGCCTTTATAACCTCATAGAATTAAACCAACTAACCACAGAGCAAAGCTGTAGTTGTTGGCAGCCTGTCCTGCGTATTGAACCATTTTATGTATGTATGTATGTACGTATGTATGTATGTATGTATGTGACTATGTAGGTTAAAACTTGTGCCCACTGAGTTCACACTTCCCAGGCCAGTCTAATTCCACTGCTGTCTTCTCTTGAACATTTAGGCTTAGTTAGATTCATGAGACATGAAAACAATATTGAAGGATGATGACCAAATAAAATATCTTTGCTTAGGTAAGTGTGCAACCTTGGAGGGTCTACCTCCTCTTTCTGTTATGAGATGAACTCTGCTCACTGCCTTTGACGTGTGTCTTAAAATTTGAGATGCTAGTACATGGTAATGTTGCTGTATTTGGAAAAATAGGTGAAAAAGAGGGAATGAACTTACAGACAAGTCTTTCACAAGGGTCCTAATCCAACATGACTACTCTCTTCACAAAAAGAACATCTGGACACAGAGCTGGATACAGAGCTGGACACAGAGGGAAGATAATGTGCAAATACACAGAAAAAAAAATGCACATCTATTTCGACCGATGCAGCTCCAAGCCCAGATACATTAGGGATTTCTGACAGACAGCAGGGGAGGCTTGTTAGCCAGAGCCATCAGTGAGTATGTATGGTCCTGCTGGCGCCTGCTTTCTTACTTCTAACTTCTAGACTCAATAGATGAGAAAGGTATTGCTTAAACCAGCTCGTTTCTGGTATTCTGTTGCATAAGCTCTTCCGATCCCATTTTTTTGTCAAAAAACTTTTTCAAATAATTGTCTTCCAGGCTTCTGACTTCTTGTACCCTTCCTGTCACCTGCCGCACCTCCCAAAATATTTTATGTGTGCTTTGAATTCTCCCCACACATCCAACACTCACTTCATTCGGAGGAAGGCTGAGAGCTCCTTCCTTAGATGGCACACACTTCCTCATTTACTCACTGCTGTGGTGGTTTGAGCTGCTGGCTGACATAATGGGGGCTGGTCCTGTTGCTACAGTTAAGAAAGACAAGGCAGCCTGCCCCTCCTGCATGCTTCTCTGTACTACAACAGAACCTGCCTTGTCAGAAGGACTTTGTGAGGTTTCAGTGAACTTAACTGTGTTATAGCCATTGCTTGGATCCCATGGCACAGAGTCTTCAGCACCATTCCAGTGCCTTTGTGTATTTGTTCGTAAATCTGAAGCAAACACATTGTCAAGGTGGTTTCTAGATGGAGTCATGCAACGAAGAAATGGAAGGGTGGAAGTGGGAGGGGAATGGCGTGACCTGGGTGGTGTTTGCGTGGAGACATTGTTTTAACATTCTGACTGCACTCTTCCTGAACTGCGTGTTTATTCACTTCCTTATTAAACATTCATTTGGTCATGATCATGAGCTATTTTATTAGGGACTGGAGAGATGAAAAAGAGCCAGTGGGTAAACAGAGCTGTGGGGTGTTCTCGCCATGCAAATACGAAGTACTGTGTCTGCTAAAAATTCAGCTAAGAGGTAAGGAAGGAACTGGCTCTGCTTGGGTCACAAGGTGAGAGAAGGCAGGAACATCTAATAAATGTCTTGGCAATTGAGAAGACTGTCAGCAAAAAAGTAGAGTTGCTGTTTCTAGAAATGTGAGCAACTTTTACTTTAAAAAGCAGAAACTCCCCTAAAGGCCCCAGGCCTAGCAATTAAATCTTCTATATGACTTTTCAGGACCATGTCCTCTACTGAGTGCTTATCAGAGTGAACTCTCTGGCTTACCAAAGCTTTGGGATGTCACCTTCCTGACTGCTTGAAGCCTAAGGACAAAATTATTTTTGGTTTCCTTTCAAACTGCCAGAATGATGCTCATTCCTGCCTAGCCTGGCCCACAAGTCTCACCTAGCACAAATAAAGTGAAGGAAACCCCAGATGTGTGTGAATAGAAATGGACTCATGTTTATAGCACTGGTGGGCATGCGCCGATGAGCAGGGCATTCACAGTGACATGAGGCAAAGCCTTTGAAATCTGGATGGGGAGGCGCCCTTGAGGCTGTTCTTGGGAACCTAAAGGAAGTCCTTTGGGGAAACATGAGAAGGTGTCTGGATAGTAAGTCATAATATTTGGTCTGATTTCTAAAGCTTGCATTGTTTTGTGTCCTTTTCATTTTTTTGAAAAATATGTTTATTCAGATTTGTCCTGATTCCCCGCCCCAAGCCCTCAGTCTTTTGAGAGGAAGGCAAGCACACCCTGTCCTCTCTCCCGCGCCCTTGCTATGATTGAAGTTTCAAAGGCATCCTTTTGTTTTATGAAATTCTCCTCTATCAAAGAGTAACATGGATGGCATGTACTCCATCTGCACCTCAGCTGCTACTATTACAAATAACTTACATGCATGAAATCCATGTGCACTGCCTTCTTAAATGATAGAAAATACAAATTAACAAAAAGAAATAAGAGGGAAAAAAATCTACAAGCAGTCCAGTAGCCTAGGACATATTTATGTTTACATCTGTGCTTTGAGATGTTTGTAAGTGGTTGTCCAGAAGGGAAATGATAAAAATTTTGGGTATGTCTGTGTTTGTGTTGCATATGTATGTATGTATGTATGTATGTATGTATGTATGTATGTATGTTGGTCGTGTGTATATTAGTGTGTGTCTACATGTGTGTCTGTGTATATGTGTATGCATATGTGTTTCTATGAGTCTTGTGTGGATATCTAGGTGTACATATATGTATTTGTATGTGCATGTGTATGATTGTGTGTGTCTCTTTACATGAGTGTGTGTGTGTGTGTGTCTGTCTGTATACATTTCCAATAATACTCTAACAAAAGCAGACTCTGATGTCAGAGCCCAGAGTTTCTTAATATCCTGATACTTTTCTCCCCATGGTGGTCATTTTATACCTATAGTAGTAACACACACACACACACACACCTTAATTTTTAAAGAAAGATGTTTTATAAGAAGTCAGGAAAGACTCAAAGAAGTATACAGAAACTAAGCATAGTCATATAATTTGATACATAGTAGAGCTAGTATCTTGGGAGTTCTAATGCCTTCTGATTCATAGTATAATTACATTAGTACCACAAGATCAGGTCTGTTCTAAAGGATGAACTGACAGCTTCTTTGTCTTCTTTGGATAGAGGTAACAGAAGAGATGTAAGAGGGCATGCTGGTTAAGAACTGAGGCTGCCATCATCTATATAGAATGTAGATTTCATTCATGGATGGCCTCAGATGTTCTCTCACTTCTCTGGGATTCACTTTCTTTTTCTGGAATGAAGAAGTTTCCAAGAGTCACCTGGAAAGTGCTTCTTAGTACTATATACGTTCCCCAGAGGGTTGTAGGTCTGTGTTTCTTCATTGGCTTGTGAAGGGGGCTAGGCCTAATGTCTGTGGGGAAAGGAGGAGGGAGGGTTGCTAACCACACCACATATGGGTTGGCATCCAGGGAGATATCAGTATCTAGTTGAAAAAACTTAGATTTTGAGGAATTGATAGAGAATACTGATGTACATTTTTGGACATTTGATGTGTGTGTTCCAAACACTCTTGGATGTGCTTTGTTTTTTAACTTACTAAAAATATGAGTTTTCCTGGTTTCTGCCTAGGATGTGGAGATCTGGACAAAGTATTTCCTTAATAAGAAAAAGTCTAAGAATTAGTAAATAATAACTTCTCTTAGACACATAGAAGCATTCATCACCCTCTACTTCATAAAGAAGTTTTGACAATGAAAATTGAAGATGTACTAGTATATGGTTATGACAATCAATTGTTAGGAACCCATTTAATATCATGTCCCTTTAGCAATAATAATAGGAATAGTTCTAGGCTGTCACCTCTGGTCTATGTCAGGGCTAGCCACGGGTCCCTGGACCTAAAACTAGTGACAGAGAGGAGTTTCATCTTGTTAGTTGCTTCCATGACATTTGTGCCACTGTTACACCAGCAGGCGTGTCTTATCAGTCACCACTGTCACTCACAGAGTTAACAATAGATGCATATGATTGATGGCAATTTTTCCTCTCCAAAGTGTGCACAGCACCTTCCAGCAGCATGAATTCTAGTCAGTAGGGATGAAACTCCTAGGTGAGTACTAACTTGATTTCTTAATGTTCTGTAACAGAAATATTTGGTATATGCATCCATAGAGTCTTTCTGTCAAGTTGTATAGGGTAACTATGTATATTGAAAATAGTTTGTAATGTATGGGCATCAGCTGGTCTACTCTGGCCAACAACTATAAAACAGTAACCCATTGTTAGATCTGGAATTTTTTATTTATTAGCCTGTGACATCTAGTGGGGGCTTTGTAGCCCCATTATAGGATAAGTCTACTTAAACTCTTTCGCTTCATGAGCTTTTAAGTTTTAAAGAATTCTATCAGTTATTATTTATAGTACCTCTGCTTATCTGTGATTTATAAAGGGTAAGCTCAGGTTATTCACCTGGGAAAGGATGCTTCTGAAAGGTTCCATGCCTTCATCAGGGCACTGCATCAAGATGCAAGTCATAGCACAATGTCTCCTTGTGGAGGTGGTTGCTAAGTCACTGGCAGGCAATGTCTTTCATGTTCTGTAGTTTTCTTTGTAGATATATCTGGGGAGATTTTTAAAGACAATGGAAAGATCCTGATTTTCATCCCATTTGGTTCATGAATGACTTATGTCTGAGAATTGTAGGTTTTGCTAAATGATGACTTTAGAGTTATTGCTTCACGTGTATTTACAGTCTTGATTTTCTTGTTGGACTGACTTCCTTCCTCTTGCTCACCCTCCATCTTTCCCTTTTTCCTTTCCACCCTCTCTTCCCTGCAACTGTGTTTGCCACTATACCAGCACTCTTCAAATTAGAATTGTGCATTGGTTTTCATTATAGTTTATTGATTATTTTTATTGCTTCTCAAATCCCCCAGTATTAGTCAGCAAGGGCTGCTTCTGCTGACTTCCAGGGCTCCCTTGAAATTGTTCATCTTTTTATGAGTACTTTTGTTACCTAAATTTTGGAGTCTCTCAATGGCCCCGCTCTGATACAGAGTAAATCAGTGTATCCTTTTGGGGTTCTTGACCTCATTATTGAAAGAATTTAAGAATGGATTCAATTGGAAGCATAAAGACAATTTTAATATATTTTAAAAGAAAACAATGAAGCCTTGAAAGCTGTAAACTTCAGCTACTATATAGAGGAGGAAAATAGAGGAGAGGAGGGAAAAGGCCATGGCATTGGAGAACAAGGGGGCTGGGACTGGGGTGGGGGGTGGAGTGGGGGTAGGGGTGGGGGTGGAGGTGGGAGGGTGGGGGTGGGGCAGATACATGGCTGGGAGACAAGCAGCTGCATGGAGGGAATGGAGGCTTGATAGACAGAGTGAAAAACACCAAGATGTAACAGAAAAAAGTAAAAATGTTAATAAAAGAGAATGCTTATAAAAGAGAAGGAAGAAAAGGAGAAGTTCTGTTTTCCTGAATAAGACAGAAAAGTGGGCAGACTGTAAGTCACTGCACTAGAAGAAGGAGTTTTGTAGAGGAGAAGTATGGTATCTCATTAAGGAACAAATCAATGGGCCCAGCTCTTCCATGTCTTAAGGTGAGCATACCTTCTCACAAGTAGTCCTTAGCCGAAGTGAGTGAACCAGCCCAGCTGGGATGAGAAGCTATTCTCTTGATTAGAAGATATTTTTCTATTCCAATACTTTCTTTATGATTTTACAAAATACTTTCATCTTTTAAAATGTTTTGCCCATTTGGCTGTCTCTCTGTCTCTGTCTCTGTCTCTTTCTCTCTGTCTCTCTCTCTCTCTCTCTCTCTCTGTGTGTGTGTTTTCTGTGCATATGCTACCATAGTGGAAAACAGAGAACAGTGAACAGCTTGCAGGAACTGTTTCTCTCCTTCTACTCTGTGGGTCCTGGGACAGAAATCAGCTTACTAGTTTTGACAGTCAGTGTCTCCCTACCTGCTGAACCATCTTGATGGCCTTCAAATCTCATTTTAAGCTTTTCTTGCCCAAGCCTTAAATATCAGCCACTTATCCAAGGAGGAAAGACATGGACTATTAATTTTATATCCATTTAAGATTAGAATCCAAAGTCATTACAAAATATCAAAGTTTTGCATAGTCACAGATTTTTGTGGGGATCTCTTTGGACTCTTAGAGATCCGACTTTGAGTGTCAATGTGTTCAACACAGAAACGTTTGTCTGTAGTGTAGAAGAGCAGGGAAAGGGGGTTGAGTGGTCGTATGGAACTATTCCTCATCTGAGAAATAGCTTTGCTAGGGTGTGTAGGCCATACACTGAGCTATACACGTAAGTACATAGTTTGGTAAGTTTTGATGTTTTTATGCATTGATGCAACCATTACCAGACTCTTTTCTTATGTTGCTCCCTCTCCTTCCTCCCTTCCACATTGTCCTCACCCAATCACTGATCTGCTATCTGTTCCTTCCTCTGCATTAAGATGTATTTCCCAGAATTTTCCATGAATAGGGTCATACTCTATTCTCAGAGTAACTGCTTCATGAGTCATCAGGCTGCAGTGAATACCAATATTTTATTCCCTTTCATTTTCTGGTGCATCTAAAAAATATAATAAGGAAAACTTGGGCTGCTTTTAGATTTGGCTGTTGAAAACCTATCCCCTTTTTTAATGTGCATATACCCTCATCATCAATTTGTTTGTTTCTAAACTGTATGAATTTTGTATGCTGATTATACGTTGTTCCACCTTGGTAGGCTCACTCATTGATTTAAGTATTAGTTTTGATTAACATATTCTTACGTACGTATAAGAATCTTAGGTGAGTCACTGGAAATAAAGAGTGTTTTATCTATTTTTTTCTTTTCTAATATGGAACCTATTAATTTCTTTTGCTTGCTTTACTGTACTGGCTGTTGTTGTTTATTTCATGAATAACTTGAAAACAAGTCGATCCTTTGGCATCTCCTTTTGAAGATCTGCAGGGAGCAGCAGGGTATGCAGTCTTGCCCATGGACTTGAGTGTTGTACCCAGTGCCCCGTGGTTCCTGAGTTTCTGCCTTAATTGGAATGAATAGGCAGCTTGTACAGGCTCTGTGTGCCTATCAGAAAGGATGATCTCTAATCCTTTCCAGCAGTTCTTTTCCAGCCTGAGTTAGTTTCCTTTCATGCATATGCTGATCAGTTCTCAGCTGAATATTCACGAGGGTCCCAGCAAGCCCTGCGGCAGGATCTCTGTGCATTTCTTCTCTTTGTCTGACCTCTGTCTCCTGTGTTGGAGGCTGATGAGTGCTGGGCTCTGACTATTTTCCTCCTTCCTGCACCTGTGTCCTCCAGAGGTCTGCAAGGAGGTACACTGGTCAGCAGTGTGATCAGTCACTCTGGGCTGTACTGTATCCCTGAGAGATAGATGCACTCCTTTGTTGGCAGATGGCTAGTGCCTCACAGATTGTTTCACAGTTGTTCAAGGTTGTCTTACAACTTATAACTGCTCTCATTTCTGTCAATCCATGCAACTTGAAAGCAGAAGTAAAAACACAGAGCTTACCTAGTTAAATTCTATTCAGTCCAACAATAAATACAGCACCAGGAGTAAGGATGAGTTAGGGGAGGGTCTGAAGTGTGTATTCCTGCCCACGTGTACTGAGTTGAAGGATGGACAGCAGTATTGGTCTGTTTGTATTATTGTTTCTCAGTATCTTCCACTCAGATCCTCTGTATTACCTTTTCATAATTTAAATCCAACAATTTAATTCAGCTATGCTCAAACTTTTCTTTAGGAGAGAGTGAAAGTTTTATTGTGTGTTCCTGGTGTTTGCCATTTTTACATCAGAACTTGCAAATCCAAGTGCTTTTAAGGGTCAACCAAGTAATAGATAGGAGTGAATTGAGGAAGACATAAAATGACTATTAAAAAGGCCACTGGTACTTATTCCGGAAAAGAAATCTTGCCCTGAGGGTGAGGGGAGACTGGGGTCAATTACAGAGGAAAGTCCTGGGTCAGTAGAGGCAGAGGCAAAACATCCAGTAAGAGTTAATTATTGCCTTGAGGGAATGAACATTGTTTTGCAGATCTGTTGCTTTTTAAAAAAGAAATAGAAAGCAGATTTTAATTATTTATCCTACAGTTTTTGAATAGCTTCAAATTTTAATCACAATGCAATCTTTGAGTCAAATAGCATATAAACCTGCAGGCCAAATAAGCCTTTTGAATTATAGTTTGCAATCCATGCTTAGCCATAGAAGAATTTCTTACAATTAGAAAACTAGAAAACTAACTTTTACTCCTATAGAAATAGTTTAGGAGGTTATAGATATGACTTAAGAATAAAGCATACCATTAAAAAAAAACTGATCTGAAATATCCATATATCTTAGGGTTTCCATAGCTGTAAAGAGACGCCATGACCAATACAACTCTTAGAAGGGCATTTAATTGGGGCTGGCTTATAGGTTCAGAGGTTCAGTCCATTCTCATCAAGGTGGGAGCATGGCAGCAACCAGGTAGGCAGGATACAGGAAGAGTTGGAAGTTCAACATCTTGTTCAGAGGCAAACAGGAGAAGACTATCTCCCATGTGGCTAGGAGGAGGTCTCAAAGCCCAACCCCACAGTGACAAACTTCTTCCAACAAGGCCATACCTACTCCAGCAAGGCCACACCTCCTAATAGTGCCACATCCTGGGCCAAACATTTTCAAACCACCACACCATACATGCAGTGGCACACATGCTCTTCCACATACATGCACATGGTAGGCTCTCTTCTTATCTTTCCGGTGTCATCCTCTGTTGTCTCAGTCTTTCACCTAAATGACCATGTGTGTTGCTGTGACAAAACACCTGAACAAAGCAACTAATAAGATACAGTCTGTCATATCAACAGGAACTTGAAGTGGAGTCACATGGACTCTTCAGTCTGGACTCAGAGAAGAGTGATTGTGCCCAGGTATCCTCTCCTTCTGCAGCCAAGGACCTCAACCTAGGGTGGAGTCATTGGTGTCAGTCACTTTTAGGGTGGGTCTTTACTTATCCACAACCTAATTAACAGAATCCTTTACAGACATGCCCAGGGTCTAGTTATTCCTGAAAGCTATCCTCTAGGTCAGCAGTTCTCAACCTCTGGGTTGAGGCCCTCAAAAGACCATCAGCAAACACAGATATTTACATTATGGTTTGTAACAGTAGCAACATTACAGCTATGAAGTAGCAATGAAATAATTTTATAGTTGGGGGTCACCATAGCATGAGGAGCTGAATTAAAGGGTCAAACAGAGCTTTAGGAAAGGTTGAGAAGCAGTGCTCAAGGGAATTCCTGTCAGGTTGGTAATTAATGATAACTGTCACAGTCAACCATAGACCAAACAATAGATACATTTGCAAACTGTGTTTCATTCCAAAAGACTTGGTGTACTCTGAGGGTTTGCAGGAATGAGAATTGGCCTTTTGTCATATGTACGCATGCTGTATGCACTACCTGGCCGTTAGTCATTTTGCAGCCACCTTGGTTTTTTCATCTTCACTGTGGGGATGTTGTGGTACCCTGGGATTATCAGCCATAGTCCCAAATTTCAGTAGTCATTGTGCTGGCAGTTCAGACCCACAGAGGAAAGTTGTCAGTGTTTCCTTATAGTCGAAAGAGAAACGTAGAGTTCCTTGAGAGAGACTATATCCGTCTATCTCTTATGATCGCAACATCTTGTTATAATATATCTTTTATTGTATTAGTTGTGATTTTTAATCTCTTACTGTGCCAATTTACCAATTAACTTCATGCTAGGTATGTATGGGAAAGGAAAACCAGTTTACCCAGGATTCAGTTTTACCTGTAGTTTCATTTGTCCACTGGGAACCTTGGAATGTCTACTCCGCTGTGAATAAGAGAGCTATAGTATAGGAATTCAAATATAATTTAATTAATGTGCATGTATACATATACATATGTGTGCATGTGTGAGTATATGTTTATATGTATATATATTTACATTCATATACTTAACATAGGCACACATAACCCTCAGTACCCTGAGTGGGGAAGCCTTTTTTTCTAGAGCTCTTTTGCTGACTTGCTGACTGGACACAGGATATTTGTGTGTTCTTCCTATGTATTTTCCTGAGTGAATCTGTTATGTTGAAGAAATAAAAATGCTTCTACAGTCCAAACTGTGAATAAATTTGGCCGTGTGAACACAACTATTTTCAGTTAGTTTAATAATAGCCCTGTCTTTAAGAAACACAGGCTGGCTTCAAGACTTATGGATGTTTAGATGTAGGCTCTATAAATGAAGCCTGTACTGTTTTGAGTAAGGCATTCAGTGTGGATGACTGATTTGTAACATGAAAATAAATACTAATATCCTATAGATTTTTCTTTTCTTGAAACAATAGTTTGATAAACTATAATAAAAAGCTAATTCTTAAAGTCAAATGGTCCAATTTTGTATTTGTCTCCTAGATTAAGCAAGATTATCTAGTTGGGATTTATTTTCAAAAAGGACAAATTAAATAGACAGAACCCTTTACATAAAAAATACTTAAATAAAGGTACAATTTAATTAAGTAAATTTTTTATTTACTCTCAATTACTCCTGATTATGAACAGATTATTTGCTGTTGATTTAAAAAGCTGTTTTGTGAAATGCAAGAACAAAATATTTGTTATAATCTATCCAAACCGTAAACATTTTTATATAAAAATAGGCAGGATATCTTATAAGAGTGACCGAAGCGCATCACCACGGATTCTTTTCTCATATTTGGTGAGCTTTCTTCTTTTAACATGTGCTTTTGACTGTAGTGCCCAGGCTCGCTGGGTCCTTTATACTTGGACAAATTAGCAATTGCTCTGACTACTGAAGTTTCCCACTACTCTGATTCCCCAACTTGGTCCTCTTGGTCCTCTTCAGAATATGTAGTAGCGTTTGAAGCATGATTGGAGCTTTGTTGAATTAGTAATTCAGAAGTTACAACTGACCACTAGGGTTGATGTCAAGAAGTAAAGGGGGTGAGAGATTAAAACCATGAACCAGTCCTAATTTGAGGATAGAGTTCCCAGAATTTCATTAAAAATAAAAAATAAAAAAAGTGGGACAGGACTTGCCTTCCAGAGAATGTTTTATGTTTTAGATACTGTATCAATACAAAGGTGAGATATGCGCAATTTGAATTGGTAAAATATGTAAATCCCTGGCGGCTAAACTGTGAGAGATTAATGTCTGAAAAGGAGTAGAAAGCAAAGCCAACTGTAAAATTATACAGGGCACAGTGATTACCCCCTCCGCATAATGGGGTTTGATTTAGAGGCTCTATTTTGGGATCACACAGAAAGCAGCAAGTGCAGAAAGCTGAGCTTTGTCTCATTTGTCTAGGGCAGTGTCCTAATTTTTCTCCCGTATTCACGTCCCCTTATGAATGAATGACACATTTTCTTTCTGTAGCTCTGGGCAGCTTCAGTTTAGAGGCAGCAGCCTTTCCAGTCTCTGCTGTGCTGCTCCACTTATGTTGCCTTTAGACATTGCTGCTGGAATGCATGCTTGGAAGGTGCATTCCCCTCATTGCACCTGCTTAGCTGGGCAATGGGCTGGTAATGTCCTATCTTGACCTGTCTGAGTCTAGCATTTGAGGAGACTGAGTCTCAGGACAAACTGTGCATTTTGTGTGCTTAGGACCAAGGTGCAATGAAGCCATGCTACACATGGTAGGATGCTGTCAGACACACCTACATTTTGCTACATCTTTGATTTTCAGTGAGGTTTTGATCATCATTGCACATTCTTAAGCTTTTTAATATTGCCATTTTTGGTGAACTCCACATCCAGTTATGGGGTTGCAACCCAGTTTGTAAAGCAATGTTTGAGATTGTGAGTGGGTGCCTTAACTGTTCAAGGAAATATGAGGCTCACTTTCTTTTAAAAGATAGTATGCTTGTGTTTCTATGATTTACAAGTGCAATCTCATGCCAGTTTTGTGAGGGACTGCAATTTATTTTCATGTATATATATATATATATATATATATATATATATATATATATAAATATATATAATCACAAACTCTACACATAAAATGCATATATCATATATATTTATATGTATATATATTTGATTACAAAATAGGTTGTACTACTGGGTCGTTTTATTTGCAAGGATTAGATACCTGCCTTAAGCCCACTAAAGCAGGAAAAGAATGTATTAATTCACTGTTGTGTAAGGCAGTATAAATACAAGTGTGTCAGACACATCTGGACCCAATAGCTGAAGGATGACAAAGTGTGTCTCTTCTTTCACAGCTTTTCTGGTCTCCTTGAGGTTTCAGTGTAAGACTGACCTTGACGGATAAGGCTACGTCACCTATCTATCTTCTCCTAGAAGAGCCTATTCAATTGACCTTGAGGTTCCTGAAAACCAATACTTTTAGACATGGCTGTGTGGTACTCAGTCAGCCTATGACATGTGCATTTTTCCAAAGCCTAGGATATAAATGTTGGTGAAGTTTCCCCTAGGAAGGGAGGGAGCAGCCAAGTGTACTTAGCAGAAATAGCCCTCCATGCTCACATCTGTACCTAACACTTAGAATAGCAAGGTCAGAGTTAGATTTAAGGTTAATTTGTCATAAAGATGAATTATTGCTGGCTCATACGTTTTATGTATGAAGTATCTACATTTTATCCCCACTCCCCCATCTTAACCTTTCCATAGGAGATAAAGGAGACAAAACTATTAGGAGAAAGAATTTCTATTTAAAGAATTATTTTCTCTGTTTCCTTTTATTATTGTAGCTTTTCAGTTTTTAGTCCTAAAGAGGTCCCCCCCCCATCCCGACCTGTTATTTGTCTTGTAGTCTTGTATTTCTTTTCCTGTTGTACTGACCTCACTATCATCTGAGCACAGTTACTTAGGAGGAGGTATGGTATGGATCAATCTGTGAGTGACAGTCTGACCTGGGCCTGGCTGGCTCAGAGCAAGGGGACAGAAGTTGCACAGCATGGCCCACTGAAGCTGGAATTTGAATGTGGCTTTTTTCTTACTCCTAGTTTTGTCTTTCTCACCTTAAACTATTAAAAAAAAATTATGTGTGTGAGCTCATACAAGTGCAGGTACCATGGAGGCCTCTGATCGCTGGAGCTGGAATCACAGGTGTTTGTGAGCCATAATGTGCAGTGCATACTAGGAACTGAGCTTGGGTTCTCTGGAGGAAGAGCAAGGTTGAGGCCCCGTGTGTGTCCGTGTCCATGTACGTGTCCATGTCCGTGTCTGTGTCCGTGTCCATGTGCGTGCGAGTGTGTGTGTAAAAAAATTCTCTAGTTCAGATTCTCCAGTAAATACTTTGAGGTTTCACCATAACAGCATCTCCATCTTAGATTCAGGAAACTCAAGTACATGTGTTTATAAAAAGATAAAGAGAGGGGGATATGTTCTGTGGTGAGGTGTGGGGGAAGGAGGTGCCTGGGTGGGCTCATGCCGAGGCATCTCCTCCCCCTAAGGGACCAGCCCCATGATGGTATAGCATAAAATAGAGTTTATTTAGGGCATGGGGAGGTGAGTTAAGAGGGTAGTAGAGGCAGAGAAAGGCAGAGGGGGGAGGGGAGGGGAGGGGAGGGAAGAGAGAGAGAGAGAGAGAGAGAGAGAGAGAGAGAGAAGAGAAGAGAAGAGAAGAGAAGAGAAGAGAAGAGAAGAGAAGAGAAGAGAAGAGAAGAGAAGAGAAGAGAAGAGAAGAGAAGAGAAAAGAGAAGAGAAGAAGTAGAGAAGTAGAGGCTGGCCATGAGCACTTGGAGAGAGAGGGGGAAAGGGAAAGCAAGAGCAAGAGAAAGCATGTGAGCAAGAGAGGAAGAGAGAGAGGAGGGGGTAAGCAGCACCTTTTATATTGAGTCGGGCATACCTGACTGTTGCCAGGTAACTGTGGGGCAGAACTTAGACAGAATGATAACAACATGGCAGGCTATACATCAACAATGAAACACTTGCAAGTGCTACAAATCATGGAACCATCTCCCCAGCCCTCAGCTTTCTTTTAAAAAAAAACACTTTTTTTTTCAATTTTATTTTACTCTCTCAACAATTATTTTCAGGTCAGCAAAGAGGCCCATGGGCCACTTCTAATAACCTGTGTGCTGTGACTAAATCTACAGCTGTGGATTTGGTCCTATGATAATGGCAGAAGTGCCAAAAACTTGTAGGTAGTGTGACTATCTCGCCCTCCTGAAAAGGAGACCATGGTGTGTCAGGAGTCAGAATATGAGAATCTGGATCAGCGACTTCTTGGTGCTCCTGAATGATGTCTCTCTGTACCAGAGATCGGCAGCATCAGGGTCCAATGTGATACTCGATCTCCCGAGTCTCTCTCCTATTTCTCTTCCTCATCTTTCTACCCTAGTTTCTCAGAATCAATCTGATTCCATTTCTCATGCTCAACAATCCCCATGCTGCTCTTTAGACAACTCCCAGTCTAACATGCTGGGCAATGGAAAGACGAGTCTCTTTTCCATTTAAAAGTTTATCAGAGCTGGTGATTTAGTTTCCTAAAAATCTGGCTATATCCATCAAGTTTCAAAACAGAGGAGCACAGAGCCAGTAGCATATATAGATCCTACACTGAGGAATTAGCTTTTGCAGTCATGGGAGCTGGCTAGGTAAGCCAGAGGTTGAGACTGTAGGGCAGGCTGCCAGGAAGAATGGGTTTGTCCTTCCAGACTTGGTGATCTTCCACACTAGAATTATTCTTCCTCATCAGAGGAGCCTAAGCCCAACCCTTAAGAGTCTTTCAGTAGATTGTATGGATCCCATCTAGATCATCAGGACAGTCTCCCTTACCTCAAACCTTCAGTCTTGTCTGCGAAACACCCTCACAGCAACACCCTGGTGAATGTTATGTTCAGCTACTGGGCACTGTGGTCTAGACAAGTTGGCACATATATCTGCCCACCAGAGTGGTCATTTGAGGACTCCTGAAATACAGGCTCAGACCTGCTGTGAATGTTGAAATCTCTGTACCTTTACACGAGTTGTATGTAGTTAAAGAGCTGATTGGGGCAGTTTCTTCTTACATGAATTATGTATGTCTATTATTGAAAATAATAGGAGGTCCAGGAAGGAAACTTAGATGAAGTAGCAAGAAGATAAGTCTCTTAACTTTGATTTAGAGATCATTGCTTTAAATTTGTGCTTTGCATTTTCCTTTCAGGACACTCATTTTTTCCTACCTTTCAGAATGTTCCCCAGATTTTTGTGGTTAGGAAGGCAGCATTTTAGGATCCTCTGATATTTCATGGACTTAAGCAGCTTGTATGTTTGTGGTTATATTCTTGGGAAAGACACATGATAAAGCAACTACAGGATTCTGTAGAGACGATAAGGTGTGCGGAGGCTGTGGGGAGGCAAGAGACGGCACTGAGTCTGTGTGTGCACAGCTGTCTACATAATATGCAGGCTCTGATGCAAAATGCAAATCCAGTGTCTCTTAATCAGAGCCCAGGAAAAACACATAAAGCTTTCTGCTTGACTCTTGAATCTCTTTCTGTGGTTTATCATTATTTACTTTTTAAAAAAATTTTTTTTAAAGTGGGGCAAGGATTTAAGCATTTATTGTTACTGACAGGCTCCATAGCCTTTGGACAGAATCACCATCAAGCAAAAGCTTATCTAGTAAAGTTTTAGGTGGCCAGTAACTTCATCAGTTAGTTCTACTCGTCCTGGCCCAATTCCCAGGACAGTTTGAGAACCTGGTTCTATCTGAGTACATCCAACATCTTGGATTAAACTTACAGTCAGTCCCAAGATTTTTTCATGCGTGAGTAATTGAATGAGGGTGTCTTCATTTGGAGCTTTGACCACCACTTTGGGCTGGCAACAGTACTCCTACTCTTTGAGCACTTGAGGGTTTCTCCTTTGAGTCTGCTTGTAGGCAGAAACAGCAGCATGAGAACACTGGCCAGCAATCTTCCATTTCCCCATCTTTAAGTCAGTTCGAACCACAAGAATCATTTTGTATTCCCTACTCTCTCCCAAGATGCTTGCTTCAGTTCTAGTCTCTGTGTCTCTATTTGTCTCACCTGTTGAGTTCTGGGGGAACATCCCAAGGTGGCTCCGGAGGCCCCCCAGCCAAGGCACATACCACAAGCAACTCCAGCAGCCAAGCTGAGTGTACCAGGATGAACCAAATGCTCCATAGTCAAGAACTTGGAGAGCATCTCGTAGTTCTCCACTCCAGAACAAGAAATACACTTCCCATTATTTACCATTTAATACTGCTCCAAGGGAAGAAAAATCAGGAAGCTTTGGTTGACTGGCATGAACCTTAGTGGTGCTATGCCCCCCTTTAGTGTGAAGCTAGGGATAGAGTAACAGCCTGTGTGGTGGCACTTTCTAGTTGAGACTGATTTGCTTCTGTCCAAAGACTGAAAGTGCCGTACAACACTGCCTTGCCCATTTGAATTTTATTTCTAGATATGTGCTCATTATGCTTTACCTTGGTCCAGGTAATAAGCAGGGAGTGATTATAGGGGGCAGTAACTGTGGTGGCCACACCTCTCTCTTTCTGTGTTATTATTTCACTGTAGGTTGCTGTGCTGTCTCATACAAGGAAGGGATGCCCAGGGAAGCCTAGGACAGACCTCCTTGATAGCTGTGTTTTTAGAACACAGCTGACTTGGCATCTGAAGAAAATTCTGGGTCCTAAGGGTGACTTGTTGGGCTATCTGTATCCTCAATTCCCCAGTCATAGCCTTAACTTCTTGCCTCATACTCATCTTGACTCTTGATGCGTTCTAGGTATCTGATCCCATCAGAATTCTCCATCATGGGGCATCACTGACACAAGTGGAAAGCAAGGATTGAGGAGGTCCATGCTGTGACTGTCTCCTGAATGACTATGTCAGGCACACTTGCAAAAGATATATCCAATGATACAGATATTAAAATTTTGTAACAATAATACTAATCCAAGAAGTCCCACGAGGCTGTGGCTCCCTTGAGAATGGGGCTCTGTGTGATTGTACAGGTTGCATGCTCATGAAGTTAGGCATATGTGACAAAGGCTTTTATGAAAGTCAGGGAGTCACACTTCCAGATATGTTGGGCAGAGCAGCATGCTCAGCAGTTCCAGGTCACATGTGTCTTTGGTGTATTCTCAAACACTAAAGAGGCCACTGTGACTGGATTCATGATCAGAAACATGAGGTCGAGAGATAAAACCAGACAGACAGCAGGCCTCTGAATTATGAATATCTTTGACAGCTAAATTAAGGGTTTTGTATTTTTCTATGAACAGATGAGGATAGTAAAGTTTTGGCATATTTTAGTTTTAGTAAAGGCATGGGTACTTTACCATAGCTGGAGTTTAGAAGAACCCCTTTGGCTTCTGTGTGGTGATGATTTCTCTAAGGAGAATTCTGGAGTGAAAAAAATAGTTTGGATGCTGTTATAATCATCTAAATGAGGATAAAACCACAGACTGGGTGGCATTATGTCCTGGTTAGTTTTTATGACCAACTTGACAGGGTCTACAGTTACCTGGGAAGAGGAAACTCCAATTGAAGAATTACCTCAACCATATTGGCCTGTGGCCATGTCTGTGAGAAATACTCATGATTGGTTTGCTTGTTTGTTTTTGTTTTTGTTTTTCGATACAGGGTTTCTCTGTGTAGCCCTGACTGTCCTGGAACTCACTCTGTAGACCAGGCTGGCCTTGAACTCAGAAATCTGCCTGCCTCTGCTTCCCAAGTACTGGGATTAAAGGCATACACCACTACTGCCTGGCAACTCATGATTAATGATTGATGTGGAAGAACCTTTCTTCTCTAGGGCATACCTTCCCTAGGTAGCTGAACTTGAGACGAGCCTGTAAGTGAGCCAGTCAGCAGCATCCCTTCATGGTTATTGCCTCCAGATTCCTGTTCTGAGTTCCTGTCTTGACTTTCCTCAGTGACAAAATGTTACCTGGAAGTGTAAGCTGAAACAAACTTTCTCCTCCCCAGATTGTTTTTGGCCAGAGCATTTTGTCACAGCAACAGAAGGGAAACCAGAACATACGGATAGTAATGTTTAAACCGAACCTTATTTGGAACATTTTTCAAAACCGATGCATTGGGCTGCCTATTACAAAAGATATGTCCTTAAAATTTTGGTTAGGGACAATGGAGAAAAATAGCCTACTAAGTAGAAGATTTCTCAAGATCCTATAGCTAGTTCTGGAGGTAGCTGGGCAAGGCGGGGAGCAGAAGTCTTATGGGCTTTCTGCCATTGAGCCTGCTTATTATCCTTTCCTGATATCCTTCCTGGTGATGCCGAATCTACACTGATCATGTCTCTAAGAGTCTATACACATGACACCTTGGAAAAGCTTCTCAGATGATAAAGTCTTGGGTGAAACGGTGCTCCCCGTGAACTTGTATCTTTATGCCTCTGCTGGGGACTGACTGTTCCCCATAGCTTCATGTTAGTCCGGTATTCATAGGATGTTGTCCACGCCATTGAATAATATTTCTCAGCCTCACTTACTACAACAGAATTATTAAGACAAAGCATTTGCTACTGGGTTTGATGTGCAGTTGAATCAAGGTGCACCTCCCGGTGATTTAACTCTTTTGTTTGATTTCTCTGTCTTTAGCACTTCCAGACCATGCTGAAGTCTAAGTTGAATGTCCTAACACTGAAAAAGGAACCTATACCAGCAGTCCTCTTCCATGAGCCGGAAGCCATTGAGCTATGCACCACCACACCCCTGATGAAGGCAAGGACTCATAGTGGCTGCAAGGTACAGTACAGGAGTCCTTCAACTTCTCTTGGTAGGCCAGACAAAAGCATGTCTGACATAATGGTCTTGTTCTTCAGTGGTACTCCTGTTTTAAGAGTACAAATATCACATGACTAACAGACTTATGGAGTGATGTTAGTTTGAACTCACATCCTAATTTTTTTCTCCCAGTAATAGATTATTTTTCATCATTTGGAGGACATTCACCAACAATGCGAGTTTTAGTATGTGTGAATAAAATAGCGTTCTTACTGTTTTTTGAGTGGCTATATGGAACTTTGAATTTCAGAGAGAAATTTTCTTTTTGAAGATTTAGTTTACATGTGCATGCATGTGTGTGTGCATGTGTGTTTGTGTATGTGTGTGTGTGTATGTATATACATGCAGATGCTCATGGAGTCTGTAAGACAGCATCCATAGATCCCATAAAGCTGCCGTTTCAGGCAGTTATGAGCTGCTGGATGTGTGTGCTAGCATCGAAAATCCAGTCTTCTGCAAATGCAGCAAGAGCTCTTAAGTGTTAAGCCATCTCTCCTTTCTCCAGAGGGAGTTTTATCTCTCCTGGTGGCTCCCCCTTTTGTATTTGCAATCTGAATAAAACATGTCTTAAAGAATGAAAATTCCCAACCCCAAATGAAACCAAACCAAAATACTTCTCCAATACTTGAACCTTCCAAGTCCCTTTGTGGGTTATTTTTTCCCTCAAAACTTATACTAATATTCTTGTATCTGTAAAAACCACCCCCCAAAAAAACCCAACCAAACAAACAAGCAAACAAAACCAAAATCATCTTTTTTCATTCATGCCAACTATAATGCTGACATGGAAACAAAACTAGAGACAAAATGTTCAAATTTGGTAAGCTTTTGGATTTTTTTCCTCACATCCTTTTTTTATTTTGTATTTTTTGGTTGCATTAGTGAATATAGAAATAAGTTTAGAGATAATGAAGAAAACCTGCTTTATATGGGTTCGCCATCAGGAGCTTGTTTAGAGTGGAGAACATATAATGAGGGGTAAGGAAAATGCACATTTGCTTATGATCTTTTTTTGAAAACCTTTAAGAGCCACCCCTGTCCTTATTTCTTGTTGGGGAAGCAGGTCTTACATAGCTGTGGTCAGGTTGGAACCTGCAGCCATCTGGGGTGACAGTAATCTGCACAAACCCTCTCACACACCCATTCATTCCACACATAGTTACTGCATGCTCAGCATCTGCCAGGCTCTGGGGCAGAGTGTGGACAAGACCCACAACATCTTTGTGGGATTTTTAACTGCTAGTTGTGAGTCAAAGGAGAAGAAAACACATGTACGCAGCCATTAGCTGGTGAGAGCCAATTTGTAAAGCCCTTCTGGAAGCACCTTCTGACAGAGAAAACTAGGAATGTTGGGTCTCTGATGTCCATGTATGCTTGCTGTGCCTTTGAAGGGAAAGAGATGGGCCAGTGTGCGTGGAAGGTTGAGGAAGGTTTGAATGGTGGACTCAGGCTAAGCAGAGTCTGATGGTCATACCAAGGAGTTTAGGTTTATAGGAGTTTAGATTTTTCTCTAATTATAATGAGGATATAAGCAAGTAAGTTGAGATTCCATTTGTAAAAGGGAATAGATGACTGTTGGGAGAGAATTATGATGTGGCCTTGGGTCCACCATCTGAGTATAGTTGACTGGATGGAGAGACTGTGTGAAGTGGTCTTGGGTCTACCATGTGTAACTATTCTGGTAAAGAACCAAGGTGCTAGAGAAATACTGATGACATTTGGGAAAGTGACTGGAAATCAAAGCTTACGTACATCCTTTAGCAGATGTACTCATGCCATTTTGAATTCAGTCACTATTAGAGAAGATGGTATCCTGAAGTGAGATAAAGTAGGGACCAGTGTAAGGAGGATGACTTAGCTTGATGAAACATGCAGATTATGTTTAAAAATTAAAAAAAAATTACAGAGTGAAAAGTCATGGCCCATGCTTTTACAGTGCCAGCCTGGTTTGCATCGTGAGTTCTAGGACACCCAGAAGTACATAGTGAGACCCTGTCTCAAAAACAAAACAAAACAAAACAAAACAAAACAAAACAAAACAAAACAAAGCAGACTAAATCAAAACAGGTCATCCCAGCCTCATCCACACATGATGGTGTGTGTATGTGTGTGTGTGTTTGTGTGTGTGATTCACAGAGAGTGGTGACAGGAGGGATGGGCAACGGAGAGAGATGGGAGGGGGAAAAATGGAAGGAGGGAAGGGGGGTGGGGGACTTTTTTAGGTGAATAAAGGAGTAAAATTGATAACATTTATTTTTTTCTAGAAAGGTTATAGAGTTCAGTATTTATCTTTTCTTCCATCTACATGTACTGCCCTTATGTTGCATTAATTTATTTTATTTCTAAAAGGATATTGGGGAGCTGGGGAGCTGGCTCAGTGGTTAAAGAGAACATATTGCTTTTGCAAAGACCAGAGTTAGGGTTCTAATACTACTGTCAGGTGAACCACCACCGGTAACTCTAGTGTATGGCAGAGGTTCTCAACCCGGGTGGTGTCATCACCCCTTTAGAGGTCAATGATCCTTTTATAGGGGTAGAATATCAAATACTTACATTATAATGCATGCCAGTAGAAAATTACAGAAATGAAGTAGTAACTGAAATGATTTTAGCATTGTTGGGATCACCACAACACGAGGAACTGTATTAAAGGATCGCAGCAGGAGGAAGGTTAAAAAGAATGCCCTAGGGGATCCAGCACCCTCTCCTGGTGTCCTGAGCTTCTCACACATGCAATGCCCCCACACGAATACTCGTAATTGATTTTTTAATAAGGAAATTGGGAAGAAGAGGAATTCAGGTAAGGATATTACAGGGGATCATTGTGCAGGTGTCAGTATATGTGACCAGCTGGACAAAGGGGGGGGGGCACCTGTAATTTTAGCTGAACCCAGGGAAGAGTTTCATCTGTAGCCAAAGTGAAAAATAACCTATTAGACCATCAAAGAACCATGTGAACTCTGCATCCTTAGATGAGATTCAAGGCATGGATAATGGCACTCTTAGAGCTAGAGTTCAGGGTCGGCAGTGCTTCAAGTCTCTGAGCATTTTGTTTTATCAGACCATTCTATTTAAGTAAGAAAGCCCTCAACATGTGATTCTCCAGCTGTGTGATATTGATTTAATACCCCTAAATTTTAACTGCAAAATACTGAAATTGTCTTTTTTTTTTTCAAGGACAATACCGTGTTTGTTTTCAAAGTCATATTCCTTTGTTTATTTTTGAAAGGTTAGATCTTGGAAATTCTGACATTTCTGTTTAAAAATCCCCAACCCCCTCCCTGCTTCCCCAAGAGTCATCTTCAAGAACAAAGTCTAGTGTTTCCTCTCTGCTTCTTGCCAGTGAGTAACTCAGCTCACAAGATGCCAGCTGCAGAAGGAACTCTCCTCCCGACTCCTGAGTCCCAGGAATAATGAGCATAATGTAGCTGTGACCCAGCTGCAGGGCCAGCATTTGGGACCCTCCATCTTTACACAGAACTGCTTTTTCTTCTTTTTCTCTTCCTAATGACTCTTAAGATGTACTTGCATAAGTTTTAATTTGGGAAGAGAGAGAAGCTGGGAGAATCAAAGGGGAGGGAGTTGGGAAATGGTTTAAGGTCAGCATCACGGAGACCCTCGCTCATCTCAGATAGCTTGCTTGCCTCTGATCTGTATTCTCAGTGGGTCCTGGAGAGATTGCTCTGCCAGGCTATTCATGTCTGGGGCAGCTGCAGCTTTGTCCCTCCTCTATTGCTGCTGCTTTCTTTTTCTTTGGGGTAGTTTTTTTTTTCCCAGATAGCCCAGTGCACCCCCATAGGACTCTCACTGGAACTGCTGCTTTGAACATGTGATTTTTCAGCAGTGGTGACAGCTTGTCACTCCTCTCTCTTGAATGATGGGATTCTGGGTGACTTCACCTTCTTAGCAAACATTCATTGAACAGTGAAAGTTCACCGTAGGTAGATGGGAGTCATGGAGGAAGGGGCTTAGGAAATGAGGTGTACAAAGCACAGGGAACAGGAGGGCTGCTCAAGCAAATTGACCACAATCCTTTTTATTTTTTATTTTTTTTTTTGTCAAAGGGATTCCCACTGTGGGATGACAATTAACTAGCTAATTTGGAGTGTGTACCGCACATGTGTGTGCAACGGCTAGCATGTAGAAATCAAAGCACAGCTTCCTGGGAGTCGGTTCTCTCCTTCTACCACATGGGTCCTGAGGATCAAATCCAGGTTATGTCTGCCTTGGCACCAGGTATCGTTATCTGCTGAGCCATTTCACGAACCCAATCACAGGGACTTCTAAAGACTTTTGCCTGTATCAGAATCCCTGAGTTTTTCTGCAGGAACTTTTTTTCTATTGATTAATTAATTATTAATCTGTCTAACGTCTCAGTCGAAGTCCCCTCCCTCATCTCCTCCAAGTCCCACCCTTACAAGTTCCTCCCCCACTACTCCCTGCCCTTTTCCTCAGAGAATGGAAAGCACCCCCCCCCCATTACCACCCCACCCTGGGACATACAGTCACCATAGGCCCAAGTGCCCTAAGTGCATCCTCTCCCACTGAGGCCTAACCTGGTAGTCCAGTTAAGGGAAAGGGATACAATTGACCTGGAAGGGGGGTGGGGTTCCAGCGAATCTATCAGGGTGACTCTAGTTGAGATTCCTAGCTGTGGGGGATATGGAGCCTGAAGTTCCCAGGAACTTCTATTCAAACACTAAATGTTAGTGACTGAGAGTAGGAACCAGTACTCTAAAAATCTACCATAAAATTTACCTAAAGGTGGGTGGTTTGGTGCCTGAGAACTTTACTCACAGAGGGGTGTGTGAAAGGGGTAATATAAATGTCAGTGCTGACCGACTGGTGCTTTATGGTCTGAATGGGATTCCACAAAGCAAGTCATGACATCTAATGGGGAGTGGCTCTGGAGTCTCAGCACACCCGTTTTCTGGATATATGTGTGTCTTATCCTCCAGGGGGCGCTGTCCTACTTTTCACAGATTCACAGGTCTACACTCCACAGTTCAGAAAATAAGAATAAAAGAGTGATTATATTGTTATGGTAACTATGATGATGATGATGACGATCAATGATAAAAAGACTAATACAGGAATTGTGATCCTGGCTAGCACCTGTTCATTAACACATTTCGTGTGTTTGCTACATCTTTGTGTATTTCCTAGTGTAAAATGAGTTCATGCTCCTGACAACTCAGCGGGTTAGGGACATGTGCACCCCAGCATCACAGATGAGATAGTTGAGACAAGAAGTCATTTCTTATCCTGTCTCTGGCACCCAGTGAAGAACCGACAGAATCCACCTCCATCCCGGTCGGTGTAGCAATGGATTCTGGTACTTCACAATCAGAGTACATCCCTCCATAGGTCTTTTTCTTTGAAACATTGACAATTTGTATCATCAAATTTCAAGTCACTGCTTCTATACATGCCTAAGTTTCTGTGCTGTTTAGGAGTTAGGGCCAGGGTGAGCATCTATTATGGATACTTTCCCCAAATTTCTATTTTTAACGAGTTATAATTTCAGTTATAAAAATTCATTGGGTATTATGTGCAGTGATTAAATCATAGTATTTAACATTTCCATCCACATAAGTGTAAGAAGTTTTAGCATAAGAGTTGCTCAAAAGTATGCAGTGCTACATAGATTTCAATGGTTATATATGATATGTGTTGGCCATATCATGTTAATGCTTTAAAGTTTTGATTTTTACTGTGTGTTTAGAGCCTTTAAGTCCTCTCTAATATTTATTTATAAAGTCTTTAACAGTTAGTGTGAACTATAATCATCCCACTCTTCGCTGAACACCAAGACTTTATCACTTCTGTCTGGGCAACTGCTTTCCAACCTTCCGTGCTCTCATTTCACCCCCCACCCCCCACCCTCTGGAGGTCACTACTGTGCATGGAGTTCGTTCAGCAATCACATAAGATCCATGGCTTTCCATAGCTGTGACCAAATATTTGATATCGACAATGTGGACGGAGGAACGAATGATTTTGGTTCATGGATTCAGACTCTAGTTGCTCAGTGGTCCTGTAGCTTTGGGATTGAGGAAAAGCTGAACACCATGGTAGGGAAAGCATGGTGGAATGAGAGGTGGGAGGAGAGAAGGAGAAGGAGGAAGAGAAAAGGAGCCAAGTCTCCAGTCTTCACCAAGAGCATCATGCACACCCTCTTCTCCCCACTTTCCACTACTGTAGCTTACCTCCCGCCCCTCTCTTTTTGGTTTTTCAAGACAGGGTTTCTCTGTATAGCCCTGGCTGTCCTGGAACTCAGAAATCCTCCTGCCTCTGCCTCTTGAGTGCTGGGATTAAAGGAGTGCACCACCACGCCCGCCCAGCTAGCTTACCTCTCTTTACCATTTCCTGATGATGACCTCAGCGGAGGACCACCCCTGAAAACATGATCACTGGGTGTTATTTAAAATCTTAACCGCAGGGCTGGGTGGGTATCTCAGTTGGTAAAGTGCACGCTGAGCAAGTACAAAGACCTGAATTTGGGTACTCAGCACCCAGGTAAAAGGCTGGCCATGGTTGTATTTGCTTGGCATCCCCATCACTGTCTGGGTAAAGCTACAGAGAAAAATGGATTCTGGAAGCCCACCAACCATGACTCTTATGTCTGCCTGAATTGTTAAGCTTCAGGTTCAGTGAGAGACCCTGTCTCAAATGAGGAAAGACACTTGCTATTAACCTCTGCCCTCCATATGTATGTGTACACACGTGTACCTGCACAAACACATGTGTGCACATACCCAGTAAGCAGTAATTCACCAGACACTAGTGCTACATACACACACCACACAGGAAAAATTAACAACTAAACCATAACAATTGAGAACATAAGCTAGGTTTTTCTGATTCCGGCTTATTTTTCTTAATTTAACATCCCCCAGTTATATGCATTTTGCTTCAGAAGATAACATTTCCTGATTTTATGACTGAAAAACCTCCTGCTTTCTTTATCTGCCATGTTTATTTTACCAGTTTATCCACGTTTGGGCATTTGGGTTGATCCCTGTGGTGGTTTGAATGGATATGGGCCTCATAGACTCATGTGTTTGAATGCTTGACCCATGGGGAGTGGCATTATTTAGGAGGTGTGGCCTTGTTGGTGTGAGTGTGGTCTTGTTGGAGGAAGTGCGTCACTGTGGGGGCTGGCTTTGAGGTTTCTTACACTCACGCTCCACCCACTGTGGGACTCAGTCTTCTACTGCCTATGGGTCAAGATGTAGAACTCTCAGCTCTGTCTCCAGCACCATGCTAGCCTGTATACTGGTATGCTATCATCATGGTGATAATGGACTGAGCTTCTGAAACTGTAAGCCAGCACCAATTAAATGTTTTTCTTTATAAGAGTTGCCTTGGTCACGATGTCTCTTCCTGTCAATGGGAACCCTTACTAAGACAATCACTTCTCTTAGTTGTTATTGGGACTATTGTAACAACAATATGAGTATGCAAATCTCTTGTTAAGCTGTTGATATAATTTCCTTTGCATGGAGTATCCAAATATGGGGTAGCTGCCCCATTTGGCAAGTGTGCTTTTTGTTTCTTGAGGACCCTCCATTTGGTTCTCCATTTACTGTTTGACATTTCTGTTCACAGTATAGAGAGAGTTGTCTTTCTTCCACATCCTTGCCAGCATCTTTTGTTTTTATTCCAAACCATTCTTGCAGGGGTGAGGGCTTATCTGATTGCAGCTTTTGCTTACATATCTCAGATGCCTATGAAGTTGGCTAGATATTATGAATGTGTTTACTGTGTTACTTTCTCCATGGAGAAACATTTATTCATATCCTCCATTTTAAATTTGGTTTATTTGGAATTTCTTTGTTAATTGCATTGCATATATTTATTTATATAATATAGTTATATAATTTATATAATTATATGTTTTTATAATAATGTGTAATTACATAATTTATATATAATTCATATATGTAACACATTTATATAATATATAAGTGTACTTATATTATTATTTATTATTTATATATTGATAATCTGTATATCAACCCTTTGTAAGATACACGTTTTGAAACATTGTTTTTCCCATTGTTTAGGTTGTTTCTCTAAAGTGCTCTTTTTTCTTGGGCTGTGCAAAGTAAGAGCCCAAAGACATAGGAAGAAAAGCAAATAGAGCGAGTGTCTTATCTGATGGCCATGCTTATCTAAGGGTGCAAAGCTCGGGAACGGGAACTTATCTTATTTAATTGGTATAGAATTTTGTCTTTTCTTACAAAAACCAGAAAGCAAGATGGCATTGAACTAAATATCATCTGGCTCTACTCAAAGCACGTCAGTAATTCAGGTTCTCAAATTCAGTTTTCTAAAGCAAAGGGATGGCCTACAGTAAAGGCGATATACTTGATTATAAAATACATTATTATATATAATATGAAATATTATATTGTAACATAAAATGTACTAGGTCAGCTCACACACATGTGTGTGCATGCATACACACACACACACACACACACACACACACATACACACGTGCATACATAAGCTTAGCATGCCCTGTGAGTTCCTGTATATCTGTGTGGATGCTTTTTAAAGCCATTCCATAGAGCTCCTCTGACATTTCATGACACTCACAAGTTTGAACCAACACATCAGCAGTATGTTGGCAGGGGATTGTAGCATGTCCTACATTGTGTGTCTCTTATTTAAAGCATTTTTAAAGCCCATCATTGGCGATCATTTTGGAGTACAAGGATTTGTATCAACTGAAGAAGAAGCATGACCTGAGGGAGCGTCTCAGTGCTAGAACTGAAGGTCAAGGTGCAGGAAGGCAGGTGACAGGCAGTTAGTGTTATAGAAACCCTGTTTGGACATGATATGCACTCACTGATAAATGGATATTAGCCCAGAAACTTAGAATACCCAAGATAAAATTTGCAAAATACGTGAAACTCAAGAAGAAGGAAGACCAAAGTGTGGATACTTTGTTCCTTCTTAGAATGGGGAACAAAATACCCATGGAAGGAGTTACAGAGACAAAGTTTGAAGCAGAGCCTGAAGGAATGACCATCCAGAGACTGCCCCACTTGGGGATCCACCCCATAAACAATCACCAAACCCAGACACTAGGCAGATGCCAACAAGATCCTGGTGACAGGAGCCTGATATAGCTGTCTCCTGCGAGGCTCTGCCAGTACCTGGCAAATACAGAAGTGGATGCTCACAGTCATCTATTGGACAGAGCACAAGGTTCCCAATAAAGGAGCCAGAGAAATACCCAGGGAGCTGAAGGGGACTGAAGCCCCATAGGAGGAACATCAATATGAACTAACCAGTACCACCAGAGCTCCTTGGAACTATACCACCAATCAAAGAAAACACATTGTGGAACTAGTAGCTCTAGCTATATATGTAGCAGAGGATGGCCTAGTTGGTCATCAATGGGAGGAGAGGCCCTAGGTCCTGTGAAGGCTCTATGCCCCAGAATAGGGGAATGCCAGGACTAGGAATGGGAGTGGGTGGGTTGGGGAGCAGGGGGAGAGGGGAAGCGATAGGGGGTTTTCAGAGGGGAAACTAGGTAAGGGGATTACATTTGAAATGTAAATAAAGAAAATATCTAATAAAAAAAAGGAAAGAAACCCTGTTTGGAGCTGAGTTCATCTGCCTCAAGTCTGGTTTTACTCAGACGTCATCCTACACCTTCTCAGTGCAGCTGGAGATCCTGAGCGATGGATGCTCTTCTGGGCCATGCTCCCTGCTTTGAGCACTGAACATAAATGAGGAAGCAGATGACGTTCTCCCTGTTTTCTTTCCTTCTCACTTGCCTACTTCCCATTCAGGATGTGACTCTGTCTTCTCTCTGAAGATTGTATGTCGCTTTTCTTGAGGTTCTTTGAATTCAAGTTGGAATGGCAGTACCCCCTTAGCATTCTGGAAGGATGCGTGTCTTAGGCTTTCTATGGCTGGGATAAAGCACCATGGCCTAAAACAACTTGGTGAGGAAAGGGCTTATTTTATCTTACACTTCCAGATAGTAGCCTACCACGGAGGGAAGTCAGGGCAGGAACTCAAGCAGGGCAGAGATCTGGAGGCAGGGGCTGAAGCAGAGGCCATGGAGGGGTGTTGCTTTATTGGCTTGCTCAGCCCGCTTTCTTAGACCATCCAGGACCACCCAACCAGGACTAGCACTGGCCACAGTGAACGGGGCCCTCCTGCATCAATCACTATTTAAAAAAATGCCCTACAGACTTGCCTAGAACCCCATCTCCCCAAAGGCACTTTCTTACTTTGAATTCCCTTTTCTCAAATGATTTTAGCTTGGGACAACTTGACATAAAACTAGCCAGCACAATGTGGTTGATTTATAGTTTCATGGGACTGAACAGAGACATTTCTGCGCTGGAGGTTTTACTGGCCCTATCACGTAGTAGTTAATTACATAAAATGGCCAGTCCAAGAAGTGAAATCCAGCAACTAAACTTGTGAGAAAAGCTCCCAACTTGGACTTAAACACACTTAAAATCAGCACCACATGCATCTGTTTCCTACACTTGAGTTTTTGTGTTTATGTGACCGGGTGTGTATTTAATTAGGATAGTCATGCTCTGGCATGTTTTTTTTTTTTCTCATTTTAAACAAAAGCTATTTTTTTTTTTTACCCATTACCTCCCATTCACATACATGAATCCAGTGATTTCTAATTTACATAGATTTTCCTTTTCAAAATAAGCTTCTTTGAATATCAAGACAGAATTCAAATAGAACAAAGAATAACATATTAGTCACTTTTGTGTCACCAGCAACTTAGGCAAAGGAAAGGTTTATTTCTTTCATGATGGCTTAGGCTCATGCCTGTGACTGCTTAGTCTTGTGCAAGTGCCTAGAACTCTTGACAGCTGAACTCTGTGCTGGGACAACAGGAACTGGAAAGAAGAAATAAAGAAGGAGCTGGTGCATCATATGGGATGTGCTCCTGGTGATCTTCTTCCTCCTTCATAGACCCACACCCTCTCATCCCCTGAATTCTGCTGTCACAGTATAAGTTCATCAGGGGATGGATCCATCCACTCCATCAGATCTCCTTCATCTAAAATTTCCCAGAAATATCATCGTAGACACACCCAGAGGTGTGCTTTACTAACCTCCTAGACATGACTCAATCTGGTGGCGTTAACAGTGGAAGTAACTGTCACAAGCTGAGATGCCCAGAGCAGACTTAGTCTCTGCCCCTTATTTTTAATGTTCTTCTAAATCAGAGTGGGGCACAACTAATCTGTATTTTTTTTTCTTTCTCAGATTCTATCGTAAGCAATATAAACACTCTCATTTCTTGCCCCTTTAAATTTAAGGGGGCAAAAAAACCCCAACAGTAGCTAAAAGCTTTTGTTTAGCAGATAAGCTTTAATTTAAAACAAAATTAATTATTGTAGTCAGCAGCCACTGGGAGTTAAGAGGACAATTTTGTAAAGTCACCTTTAACTTTCCACTTTATATGGTTGTGGAAATTGAACCCAGCTCCCCAAGTTTGCATCGCAAGAGCCATTCTGAGCTTTCTCATGGACCCTAACAGATGTGTTTCCACTCTTTTAAAAACAATTACTCCCTGTGGACTTGTAGATTTCTTTAACGTTTTCCTTCCTTGAATCTATTCTCTTCTCTCCTCACCCCAATCTTCATTTCTAAGTTTCTTTCTTCATTTATACTTCAAACTCTTTAATGGTCTGGGTATTAATGAAAAAAAAAAAGGTAAATAGAAACTTTGGATGCTGTGGACTGAAATAATAGTGAACCCGAACTACCTTCTAAAGTGATTTGTTTTCTCCTCTATAAATTCTAACAGAAGGGCCAACTTTGATGTACTCCTGGGCTTCCCTAGAGGTCTTGCTCTGTGATATCAAATGTCTGCTTGCCCTCATCTCTAGTTCTTTTTAGTCTGGTTCTTCTTATGATAACACAAGTTGGGTTTAGAAGTCCAGGCCTCAATTCTGCCCAACCTAGTGCACTTTGGAAGGCTTTGTCCTAATATTTTAACCAGTTGCCTTTGAATATGTTCTGATTATATGGGCATGTTGCATGTCTACCGTGAGAGCAGCTTTTATGTTGGGAGCTCTAATTATTCTGGATGCTTGGGCTCTGTGGAGATGTTCTGCTCTGGAGCTGCAAAGGATCCAGTTTCCATGGACACAGGAGTTAGTATTCTAGAAAGAGGAAAATATGTGCCACCATGCCCAACTTTAAAAAATAATCTTTTTCATTGTTTTTGTTTTTTTGTTTTGTCTTGTTTTTTGTTTTTCAAGATAGAGTTTCTTTGTGTAGCCTTGTCTCATCTGGAACTTGCTCTGTAGACGAGGCTGGCTTTGAACTCACAGAAATTCCCCTGCCTCTGCTTCTATAGTGCTGGGATTAAAGACATGCATCACTACCTCTGGGTTCCAACCTTTTTAGAACAATGTTTGTAGAGGTAGAGATAGCAATTCAATAATTTTACTAAGTTATCATCTTTCCACCCCAAAGATATCATTTCTATAAAACTATGCAGAAATCAAATAAGATTCATGGTTCTCTTGGTTATGGGCACAATGTGAGGAACTACTGTGTCTTCTTGCTGACTTGACTTCCCTGCTCTGATGGATTGTACCCTAGAACCAGGAGTCCAAATAAATTATTCCCTCCTTAAAAAATAAAATAATGACTTCCAGATTTTGTTTAGATTATTAGAAAAATACACTATTAGTTATAAAGTAATCTCTGGGTAATAAGATATAGATAAAACTTGTGATACAATTTTATTTTTTGCTTACCTTTATTTTTCTCAATTTTGAATATTAAATCAGCATACCTTTAAAAATTGGTTTTAACAGTGGATAGAGAAACATTCTTTGTATGTGAGAATTTTGTCTGGAAAGTTAAATGTTAGAAACTGTATCCTAAGTAGAGTTTTTTACAAATAGCTTCCTCTAAGCCAGCAACTTGGACATTTGTCTCTTCTTGTGCTCAGATCAGAATTTCCATAGTTTCAAGGAAAGTGACCTTTTCTGTCTAATTTGTGGCTTGTCTTGTGTCAGACTTGCTGGTATGCTCAGCATAATAATTGCAGGCTTACCCAAGTACACATGAAAGAATTCTGTTCTGGTTTTCTGGAGGCTGTTTTATGGCTTCAAACAACACAAGTGTGTATTCGTTCAACATTCTGAGAACTAGAAGTCAAAAACCAGCGTCACTGGGCAGATGTTAAGGCGATAGCAGAGCCAGAGCCATATACTCCCTCTGAAGGCTCCAGGAGAAAATCCATGCTTCACTCTTTGCTGTTTGTGGAGGTTGCAGATGTTCATGGCATGTGGTCCCATTACTCCAGTCTGTGCCTCCATGGCTGCACTGCCTTTTGTCCTTCAATGCCTTCGGCCTCTCTTGTCTCTTAGAAGGATGCTTGTAGCTGTATTTAGTGCCCATTGAATAATCCAAGATAACTAACTCTCTCTAAGTCATTAATAAAATCTGCAATGCCCTTCTCTGTTGTGGTAAATATTACTTGAGGGTTTCTACCCCACCTTTGATCATTTAGTTCCCCAATAAAAGGACAGAAAACCTTTATACTTATAAGCCTTAAAGCAGTAGAGCTGGGCAGATATCAATCTTTCTATGCTATTTTGTCTACTTCTCTGTTCATAACCCTGAGATATCACTTGCTGTGTTCTGCTTCTGCCACACCTACTCCAATTAGCCAGCCCTCGTGGCCATGAGCTCACAATACACCTACCTCATGATACCTTCTTCCTCCTTCCTCTCCTCATGGTTTCTGCCTCAGATCCCAGGCCCAGGAACCAAAGCTCTACCTACCTCTTTTCTGCCTATAGGCTGTAGGCATCTTTATTCACCAGTAGTTTTAAATTAAGGGAAAAGGTTTGCACAACAAAAGCTGACATCCATGAGAATTCACTTGTCTTGGGGCAATTAGATCTTAGACCAAACCTCAACAATTCTTCCTTATAAAATAACATTTAGAGGTTACAGCTTTGGGATCTAATGTCTTTGATTGACATTATTGAGCTGGTCAAAGATGACCTTGTAATTGGGGAATTCTAGAGATTCAGGCAGTTTCACGATTGTTTCTCAATATGTATTATCATATTGTCTCCCGATCTCTTGAGGGCTCCAGAATTCCAGGGTGTGTAAATATCTTGCTTGTATGAGATCAGATAGTATCTTCATCTGATCCATGCAGAGTTCTCCTAAACACTTTTAAATATCTCTGGATTACTTACGATATGTCGTACAGTGCCAACATTGTCCAGATGGTTGCTTTTCTGTGTTGGCTATGGAATAATGACATTGCTAGAACAGATGTGTGGGGTTTGTTATTTTTAAAAGACATTTTGATCAATAGTTGAGTGGATCTATATCTGCAGAGCCCATGAATGGATAGGGCTTAATATATACTAATTCATACATATATATGGCATATAATACATATAGATAATGTTTATATATAGCTCATTGTTTAGATTGTTTGCCATTTCTTGAGCCTCAGAAACTTCTTTCATTGGGATTTAGAAAACTCTTCTTTTTAATTAGTTATTTTCTTCATTTACATTTCAAATGCTATCCCAAAAGTCCCCCATACCCTCTCCCCCCAACTCCCCTACCCACCCACTCCCACTTCTTGGCCCTGGCGTTCCCCTGCACTAAGGCATATAAAGTAGAAAACTCTTAAAACTAGAAAAGTAAGGAAGATTATTCTGTGGGAAGAGCATCTTGCCATTATGTTCCTTGAAACGGTTTTTGTTTTATTCTTCATTTCTTTTCTGCAAAAGAGAGTCTTTAAAATTCTATATGGGGTAAGGATGCAGAAAGATGGTGTAGTGGTTAACAACCTATAGTACTTTTATTGAGGGCCTTGGTTTGTTCTCCTATCCATATGGTGACTTACAACTATGTGTAACTCTAACTTCAGGGAAATCTAATGGCTTTTTCTGGCCTCCATAGATACACATATGGTGTACATACACACACGCAGGCACTTATATATAAAATAAAAATAAATAAATCTTTAAGAAATTAAAACAAAATCTATATGGAATTTGGGTTTCATATTCTAGGTTGTATGAGCATTTCAATGTTGTTAAGTATGTTAAGTATGTTAAACATTTGCAGAAAACAAAATAAAAAAAAAACCAAACAAACCAAAAACCCAACTTCATAGTTCTAACACAGAGGTGTGGATTGATGCTTTGCTGCCATTCCCAGAAAGTCTTAAAGCATCATTTTGAAAGCAGGATGGAGATGGAAAATACGTTCACAATGGAAAACCTGGGAAAAGCCCTTTAGTAGGAAGTTACCCAGCCTTCCAGAGTTCATGTTTGGACCATTCATTTCAAAAGATTTGTTGGCTTGGATTTGAATATTTTAGTTTAATTATGATCTGAATCTTGAACTTACTTCTTCAGAAAGTTTGTTAATGATTCTACGTGTTTCTTGCATTTATCCTGTGGATAAAATGTAGTTCCTGTATGGTAAATTCTGATGTTAATCAGCACACAGAAACACCATATAGCAAAGCAAGTGTGTGCTGCACATCTTTTTAGAGACTCTCAGAAGGTTGTTAACAACTTTCAAAACAAAACTCTAGTTTATTCAACTATAATCTGTCAAGATTTTCTTGTTTATACATTTCTGAGTGAGCACTCTCAATACTGTTTCTTTTCCCCAGTGTCCCATTCACTGTTTGCACGAGAGGTATCTCTGTGTGGAGGAAAAGACCGTGAGCAATGCCAGCTTGCTATTTTAAGGCTACTTGAATTCAATATTTGCTTAATGGAAAGGTGAATGTTACCAAAGCATCATGTTAGATTGATAGCTGCAGACTGCTGAAGTAACCGCCTGAACACTCGGAATTGTGTTTCCAATTGTTTTTATTCCTTCATTTGTAATGCTATCCAAGTTATAGTCACAGAGAAAAATATCCAGTGATGTGAAGTACTAATCATAAAATATTTTTTATTTGCCCCCCATAAACGTAGTTATTTTGGGTGTTTCTTCTTATATTTATTTTCATATTTCCAAATGGTTTCTCCATCACTCATGTTACATAATACCTCCTGGCTCTCTATTTTGGTAGGTAGAGATTTGAGCCTGTAACAACCTTACCCATTGTCTTTCTGCTGGCTTTCTCATGTAATTATTCCTGCAAGTTTAGTTGAGTCATTATCTGTGAGGTAACTTCAGTGTCCTTCAATGCACCACGATTCCATTCCTTACACTGCAAGCTCGCTGACTCTCCTGTTTTGCTCTTGGTAGTTTGAAGTATCATGGTGACATGCCATAGTATATGAGTTTTCCTTCTGTTTATCCATCTGATGGTTGTCCCAGTTTGGAGGCTCTGGCTCCTTGGTAGTTTAAGCAACTGAAGTAAAATCTTGAGCTCCTTTCCTAAATCCAGAAGCCTTTTGAGAAATAAGGACCCATGATACAAATGGAGAAGCTGTATCTCGGTCTACTCAACCTGCTTTGGCTGATATGGCTCCTCTGTGGAGGTTCAGCTGCTTTGTGTAGCTTCCAAATCTCTGCTGCAGCCTCTTTCATGCGACTATTCTTTCCCTTTCATTTTGTGCTTTCTTTATATAACTTCAAATTTTTCATTATGAGTTTGGGAGAGAGGGCAAAGATAAATATTTAAAGTCCTTGCCATCTGTGCCCTCAATCCCTCTCTGAACTATTAAAACCTCCCTAAAATTAGTTTAAGCTATTTGAGCCTTTCTTTTCCAAAATATCTTTATTGGTGATGGAAACAATGAGGTTTAAATTCACACTTGGATATATATATATATTTATAAAGCACCTGGAACTTTTGCCATAACCAGACGTATAAAAATGCATAAAGGTTGCTATGGAGATCCAGACCCCCTTAGTTGAATATAAAAGCCAATGAACTATAAGCCAATATGGTGGTGAGGAAGATACAGATGTTAAAGTCTCAGTGAATAATCCTTGGTCCTAAAAAGGTCATAAAATGCTTTTTTAAATATAAAAGGGTATTTCTTATTAGGTCTCTGGGTGTTTGAGCTCCTCTGGACCCAGCAAGCAGAAGGAAATGCTGCTGTGACAATGGGTACAGATGTGGTTTTCTTTCCTGTAGTAGATGCTCATTTTTTTGTTTTTACTGAAAATATTTTACATTCATTTATTTGGCAAGCAAAGTGATGTCTGGGCTCCTGTGCATACTGAGTTCTGTAAATGAGACATTAGTCAGATTGGCATTTGTGAGTCATTAGGCATCTTCATAAGCCAAATCTGGGAATTATAAAATCATTGACTCAGGAAATGGTGGGGATAAATGATATTTATCATTGTGGGAGCCAGGAAAGTTACCCTCTGAGCTAATGACCTCATTGAACCTGGAGGTTTTATTATTTATTTTTTCTGTGTGTCCCACCTTGATGGATTATGCATTCACTTGAAAAATTGCTTCTGTGACACTTGGGGATAGTGCTAGAAATTCTTTGTCACCACCTGCTATGCCTGCAATGTCTGCAACAACCTGGAGGTGTCATTTATTATCATAAAGGCATTTCCCTATTACTGTGTTTACAGGATGCGTGCTGTTCCCAGCAGAGAGAGCACCAGGTCATTCCAGGCTTACCTCTGAGTCCCCCATTTTGTTTCTCTCATTCTTCCAAGTTAGTCAAAGTCCTTGTATACCTTGGCCTTGCCTCCAGCCTCAACCCTTCACAGAGCCAGGTTAGGAACAACACAGGAAGGGCTCTTCAGGGCCCTTGGCATATATTTTCTGTAAAATAAACTCTTGTCTTGATGAGTTCAGACACCTTCTTTCTGTAGGAAAGACTTGATGCATCCACAGGCACTACATAGCAAGATTCTGGCATTCCATCCAGAGAAGCAGGGATACATTTTAGCTGAAACTTCTACTGTCCACACCTATGAGGATTCCAGAAGAATCTTGTATCAGGGAACATGCCACCTTCACTCTCCTTAGATCCAGAGAGGGAATACAATCTCAGGAACAAAACACTCAACAAACACAAGAGCAGATGTCAACACTAGAATTGCCATCGTCCCAAACCCAGACGTCTAGACCCTAGTGTAAAAACACAATCAATACTAGATAGGACACCATTTCTCCACAAGAGCCTAGCAACCCTACCACAGCAAGCCCTAAGCATTGTTGCAACAGAGTTGAAGCACAAGCTTTGAAAAATAAAATAGCCTTTATGAATATGATACAGTTTGTAAAGAGGAGATGAATAAATCCCTAGTCTATGAAAACACAAACAAAAAGTGGAAATAAATGGATAAAACAGTTCAAGATCTGAAAATAAAGATAAAATAATTAAGAAAACCCAAACTGGAGGTTTTCATTTTATCTGGAAATGAAACGTTTAGGAAGTTGAACAAGAATGGCAGAGGGACATCTCCCCAACAGGATATAAGAAACAGAAGATAGATATTAAAGACAGGTATTAAAGACATGATAGAAGAAATGAATACCTCAGTCAAAGAAAATTTAAGTCTGAAAAGACCCTGACACAATACTTCCAAGAAATCTGGGACACTATGAAAAGACCAACTCTAAAAAAGTTAGGAATAGAGGAAGGAGAAAAAACTCAGGTGAAAGAAACAGAAAATGTTTTCAACAAAATTACAGAAGAACATGTCCCTAACCTAAAGAAGGAGATGCCTATTAAGGTGCAAGAATCATACAGAATATCAAATAGACTGGATGAGAAATGAAAGTTTTCTTGGCCCATAATAAAACACTAAACACATAGAGCAAAGAAAGAATATTAAAAGCTGCAGGAGAAAAGGACCAACTAACATATAAATACAAACCTATTAGAATAACACCTGGCTTCTGAATAGAGTCCCTAAAAGCTAGAGGGACTTGAACAGATGTTCATAGACCTCTAAGCAACCACAGATACCAACCTAGACTACTATACCCAGTAAAACATTCAATCACAATAGATGAAGAAAATAAAACATTCCATGATAAAAAGAATAAGTGGAAAACGGGATTTATCTTTCTGCTGCATCCAGGAAACATACCTTAACTTCAAGGATAGACAGGATCTCAGGTTAAAAGTTGTTTTGAAAAAGATAATGGAAGCTCATGTGGCCATTTTAATATCTCACAGAAAAGACTTCAATCTAAAACTAATCAGAAGAGAAAGGGAAGGAAACTACATATTCATAAAAGGAAAAATCCACCAAGAGGGTATTGAAGTTCTTAACATCTATGTACCAAACACAAGGGCACCCAAGTTCATAAAAGAAAACTACTACAACTTAAATCCTCAACACACTCATAATGGAGACTTTAATACCTCACTGTCACCAATAGACAGGTCATCCTGAGAGTTCCAAGAGGTTCTGAAAATAAGGCATATTCTTTTGTGTTTAAGTGAGATGTTCTGTAAATATCTGTTAGGTTCGTTTGACTTACAATGCCAGTTAGCTCTAGCATTTCTCTATTTAGTTTTTGTTCACATTGCTCATTGAAAACTGGGTCAAGACAGAAATTAAGAAATTAAAGACTTTCTAGAATTGAATGAAAATGAATTCACATCATACCCCAATTTACGGGTCACACTGAAGATGGTTGTAAGACACAAGTTCGTAGCACTAAATGTCTTCATACAAACATTGGAAGGATCTTGTATTAGTAACTTGTCTGCATACCTTAAAGCTCTAGAACAAAGAGAAATCTCAAAAAAAGGACTAGATGGCAAGAAATAATCAAACTCAGGGTTGAAATCAATAAAATAGAAACAACAATAAAATGATATGAAGACTCACTGAAACAAAGAGTTGGTTCTTTGGGAAAATCACTAAGATCGACAAACCCTCATCCAAATTAAATAAAGAGTGGAGAGAGAATATCTGAATTAACAAAACTTAGTAGGGGGACATAACAGCAGACACTAATGAATATTCCACTCCTGGGCACTCTCTCAGCCATCTCCATTGGTCCAGTCATAACGCCGAGAAATGCCAAACAACCTAGATGTCCTTTAATCGAAGAATGGCACAGAAAATGTGGTATATTTACATCATAGAGTATTACTCAGCTGATAAAAAAGTGAAATCATCATAAAATTCTAAGGTAAATGGATGGGACTGCAAAAACATCCTGAATGAGGTAACCCAGTTCTGGAAAGATGAATATGGTATATATTCACTTATATGTGAATGTTAGCTGTTAATTCAATGCTGACCAAGCTACAATCTGTACAACCACAGAGGTTAGGTATAGAGTAAGAAACTGAGGTGTGGTTGGGCAGAAGATCTTCCTAGAAAAGGGAATAGGATAGGTGTGTGTGTGTGTGTGTGTGTGTGTGTGTGTGTATGTGTGTTCGGAACTGGAGGATCAAGTGGAGAGTGGAGGAGAAAGGGAAATGAGGGAGAAATCATGGGGAGAGATAGCTAAAACTAAGGACCATTTGAGGGATTACATAGAAACCCAAAACATTAGAAGCTTATATATATATTCATTTAGATAGCCTTCATCTAAATGATGTATGTATGAAGGATATCTAAATGAATGTTGTAAATAATCGTGGAGACAGAGCTCCAAATGACCATTTCTTGTCACTAAATGAAGCTTCCAGTACCACGATCAGATTACATTTATTTGAGTTGCTGGACATAGGAGTACCATGGGAATCCACAAACAGCTCAGACTTTTGCCAAGTATACAGGCTGCTCTCCACAATCTGAAGGCAAGACCCCATTGCTGAAGATACCTAAATAACTCACTGAGCACGGAGAAGTCAGCAGGTACCTTCATAGAGCCTTCACCCTTACATTCTAGCATCTTCAGTACAGGAAGATACTCTGCCAAGAGAGAAACATGAACAGCGACCCAGCCACAAACCCTTTGGTGTACAGTGGTATCCTGCCTGCAAGAATGCTAGTGTAATGGTGTCACAGAGCCTATGGGAGTAACCAGTGTCTGATCTGACTGAAGGCCCACACTAGGTGATGGAACCCATACCTGGCTGAGCTGAAGTGACCAAGAACCTGTGACTAGACAGCCCAAGGATTTAGATTAAAACCAAACATTAGTGTTCTAAAACAACAACAACAAAAATGTAGCAAAATAAAGATTCCTAATGACATTCTGCTATCCTCAACAGACCAATGCTTTGCTCAGCCATCATCAGAGAAGCTGCCTCCTGCAGCAGATGGAGCAAATACAGAGACCCACAGCCAGACATTATGCAAAGAGTGAGAGACCTTGGAACACTCAGGCCTAAAAGAAATGTCACCATCAGTTTCCTAGCCTCGGGGCTCAGTAAATCCTGAAGAGGCGACATGGAAAGAGTTTAAGAGCCTTAGGAGATGAAGGAAACCCAGGCAAGAGGACTTCGAAATCAACATGATGGAAACACATACTAACCTGCAAAGACTGAGGCAGCATGCACAGGGCCTGGACGGGCCTTAGAGCTAAAAAAGAAGTGGGTAGAGGTCCCCAGTCCTTTTATTTTATTTTATTTTATTTTATTTTATTTTATTTTATTTTATTTTATTTTATTTTATTTTATTTTATTTTATTTTATTTTGAGACAGGGTTTTTCTATATAGCCCTGGCTGTCCTGGAACTTACTCTGTAGACCAGGCTGGCCTTGAACTCCACCTGCCTCTGCTTCTCAAGTGCTGGGGGATTAAAGGTGTGTGCCATCACTGCCCGGCTTGATGTCCCCATTCCTAACCAAGAAGCAACCCCCATTGCTAACCACTTCCAAACATTAATTTAGTTTCCTACAAGTTTCACTGGCAGGCTGCATGCCCAGCAGTAGATGGCCAACAGAAAATGAATTCAGTGGACTCTTTAGAGATTCCTTGTCTCATAATGCCATGTCAGGGCTCTTCCTAATTTTATTTTATCTTACTAGTTTTAATTGTGTGTGTGTGTAGCACACACACACACACACACACACACACACACACACACACACACACACACACTGTCTTTTCTCTGTTTATGTTACAGGTCCTTTTTATATATATTATGGCTTCTAGATCAGTGTTTTTCTCAGATTGTTGAGTTTGGGAATGAGTGATGTTTCAGGCTTTAAGGTCCTGTGTCTCTTCTTGGGCTCTTTTCCACATGTATGTTTTGTTCAGTTTTGATGTGTTAGTTTTTGTTTCATTTTGATACATTATGTCACATTACGTTACATTTTATTATTTTCCCACAGAAGTTTGTTTCCTTTCTAATGAGAGACTAATGGGAGGATCTGGATGGGACAGAGAGAGAGGAGGAGCTGCAAGGAGTAGAGGGAGGAAAAACCATAATCAGGATAGGATATATCATGCGAGAAAAAAATTCAATTTCAATAAAAGGAGAGAGAGAGAGAGAGAGAGAGAGAGAGAGAGAGAGAGAGAGAGAGAGAGAGAGAGAGAGAGAGATTCTGTTTCTCACCAAGTGAAACCTCCCAAAAGAGTGAGAGTGGACATGTCATAACACCACATATCTACTGGATTGTGTTGAGGCAGAGTCAAAGACTGACATGAAGACCCACTGGAACACTAAGAATTTAGTTTATTTCCTTTTAGCCACTGAAGCCTTCTAGTCTGGACTCTGCATGTGGCTTTCTTCTTAAATGATATGCTTCCTTAAAATAAAACACTGCTTTTAATTGCAAATATATTAACACAGAGGTTCAGGTTAACTCTGTGAGCTGGCTATTAGGTATTGTGTATATTTTAAGATAGTTTAGCCAGGAGTAAAGGATACCATATGTGTATCTTGTCCATTGCAGTAGTTTCATATGAAGGTTAAGGCAAGACCCTTCATGAATGATAGCAGGCACAGATCGGGGTTTCTCATAGAATTGGTAGCTTGACCAATGTTCTGCTGCCTTCTTTTCAGGTACTTGGGTGCTCTGCATCCTCCACTGTACACTCAGGGCACTTCTAGTCTTGTGACAGTGTCTGTGCGACACTGGCGGGTGGATTGGCCAAGGCTATAGTGTCAACTTCTATAGTAAACATTAGGGATGCTGGACTTGTGTTATATTTTTAAAAGTAAAGTAACTACTGATAGAAATACACATTTTCTTTCAGCTGTGCGATCCCATTATGTCATGTATCTGGCATGTATTCTGTAGATGATGGCCTAGGAGTTCTGGCTGAGGAAGGTGAAGGATGCCTTTGGTTTTGTAGAAGAGCGTGAAAAGTCATTCACAATTATCTGGGTGTTGTTTTAGGGATGGTAATGTGTCATGTCAGATAGTTGGATCTAGAATAAAGCTCTGTCCTGAATCCCAAACAGTGGGTGAGGCTCAGTGACACTATTAACTAATGGGTTTTAAAGCAGCATTGGCTGTGAGCATCCCCCTCTGTATTTGTCATTGGACTGAGGGTGGGGTTCCCGATGGAGCAGTTGGAGAAGGGACTGAAGGAGCTGAGGGGGTTTGCAGTACCATGGGGGGAGCAACAGTGCCAACTGGCAGACCACCTGGAGCTCCCAGGGACTGGACCACCAACTAAAGAGTAAACATGGAGGGACCCATGGCTCTGGCTGCATATGTAGCAAAGGATGGCCTTGTTGGATGTCAGTGGGAGGAGCAGCCCTTGGGCCTGAGGGTGTTCGATACCCCAGTGTAGGGGAATGCCAGGGTAGGAAGACAGGAGTAGGTGGGTGGGTGGGTAAGCACCCTCATAGAGGTAGGGGGAGGCAAGATGGGGTAGGGGGTTTTGAAGGGGAGGAGAAACCTGGAAAGGGGAAAACATTTGAAATGTAAATAAAGAAAATATCCAATAAAAAAATAGGAAAAAAAAAGCAGCAGCATTGGCATTGAGCTCTCTTGGTGTCTGGACCAAGAGATGGCGGCACCGTTCCAATTACTGCATCAGAATGAAATGTATGAGGATGAAGAACTTAGAAGGAAATGTGGCTCCTGTAACTTACAGGCTAAGATTCAGTGGCAGGTGGGAACTAGTCAGTACAGCCACAGTGGGTCACCACGCATTATTTGAAGAGAAGATTTTAGTTCCATTTATTTTCCCTAGGAACAATTTGCTCATGGTATGGGGAGATTTAGATAAAAATTATTATAGTTGTTCACCAAGTAATATTATATGTTCTTGGAAGAGAAAGATGCTAAAAACATGTCATCCTTAATATGGAAATCTATAGACTGTGTTTAAGTAAGAAAATGCATTTTCATTGCATTTATAAACCAAATTCTTCATTAGTTGATTAGTCTGGAGTGATTTTGTTTTTAACAGTCAACATTAGATTCACTAATAACACTAATGATTAAAGCATCATTGTAAAGAAAGTGTCATTGGGAAACTGTTTCCTTTCTTTTTCCCTGTTCATAAATGTGGTTCAATGCTTTGACAGTCATAATAAAGCAAGAGAAAGAATACATATATTGATGGTGGGTGATGCTCAATTCGTGAAGTTCTGGGAGTTGAAACCTGAGTTTGGAGCCCAGGACCCATGTAAAAGCCAGGATCATGGCATTGCAGGGCCTGCAATCTCTGTACTGGGAAGGCAGAGATGCAAGGGTCATTGGAGCTTGCTCACTAGCCCTCATAGCCGAATTTGTGATCTCTAGGTTCAGTAAGAGATCCTGCCTCAAAATATAAGGTGGAGACGGTGTGGAATATACCTGAAGTCCTAACCTGTGGTTTCTTCATGAACACACTCTTAAATACACATGTGAACACACACACACACACACACACACACACACACACACACACACACACAAACACACACATATGCACGCATGCACGCATGCACACATGTATTCATACACATACTTATAGAGTCAGACACATATACAGACACATACTGGAATGGATAAACAGCAGGACTTTAGAACACACTGTGCTAAAATCTACACTAGCCTTCCTATCTGGCACATGTCACTGTTGCCTCCCCACTCCTTTAGAGGTTCCAAGGCAGAGCAGGAACCTTTTGCTGTCCTTTATTCTCTGAGCCCCTGAACCTGTTCTCCTTTTCCTCAGAATGGGGTTTCTCAGTGTGAGGGGAATCCATATCCTCTGTTGCCATCCAGCCCTCTTCAGACATCTGTAGAAGGCAGGCTCTTGTCTACTCTAGGTAGAGAAGCTGGTGGGGATATTTGTGTTCCAGCAAAGCCTCTTCCTGTTTCTCAAGGCGAGCAGTGTTCATCTAGTACAACTTTCAGTCATCTTGACACATCTGTATTTGTAAATTAGCTAAGCAAAGTACTTCACTTATGGAAAGCATACCTCTTGGCATTGGTTTATGGATTTATGGAATTTAAATTACCTGCATAATTAAGGCAGATGCATTCGCCCTAGTCTATGGACTCTGCTTCTACAGACAGAGGTGCCATGCCTTTAATGTTGCTTGGTTGTTTTTTATTATTATTATTTTTATTATTATTATTATTGTTGTTGTTGTTGTTGTTCTGCTGATGATATCTGTGATCATGTGAAGATAAATTTATTTCCTGTGATATTGTATATATCCCACCCTTTGTTCATCTCTCTGTCCTGATTCAGGAAATACTTTGTTTAAACCATTAATATTTCATGGTAAGCATAGGACAGGACTTGGTGTCCTTGATTTGAAATCTAGCTGGTATTAAGTGCTAGTCCTCCAGTGAGAGGCAAATGCCCTCTTTACAGTGAGGAGTTAGAAAAGCGACAGTAAAAGCATAAGGGGCACACTTTGTTTGTGGAGACAGGACCTCAGGTTCTTTCTATTGAGGTGTACTAGTCCAGTTAAGCTGCTTACGCATACAGATATGCATAGCATGTTTGACGGCCATCCCTCTTCTCCCTCTGCTCCTTTGTTCCTGGTATTCTCTCAAATGTACTAAATGGAGCAGCTACTTAGGGATGATTCAGAAAAGGGCATCACCTTGCACATCTTATTTTCCTTGAATTTGATGACATGCATAGAGATTTTTGCAATGGAAGGGAAAGGGTCATGAACTTAATTTATTAAAGCTCTTAAAAGTATAAGAAAATTTAAAAAGAGCCTTGGACTTTTTTTCTTTCTCTCTGTCTCTCTAATTTTTTTTTTACTTTGGTATTTTCTTCTCTGTTGTGGGTGAACTGAGGCAATGCAGTAGAAAATCTCCATTTGCCTTGAGGGAGCTGATGTTTCCTGCTGCATAGGCTTTAGCTCATGCCTCATTTCTTCACCAGAAACATGTCTCCTGTGAGGACGCGTGATGGATGTTGCTGTGGGGCATATGAACCTGCTGTTTAATGCTCGCTGTACCATTGTTCCCATCACCTCCATGCCCATTACTGCCTTCTCTGTTGCTGCTGCATAGAGTTTTGGGATAAAGGACAGTGAAGACTTTTGAGGGAATTCTTTGCTGAGTTTCCTCCGGGAATCAAATAACTCTAATAGCTTCCTTTGTCAGTGTGTGTCCCTGAGGTGCTGGATAACCAGCCAGTAGATTTAAATCATAGGAAGTACCAATTCTTAATTGATTTTTTTTAATGGAGGGTAAACAGTCCATTATCTATTGTCCTCAATGACCACAGAAAGACTGTAGAAGCTATATTCATAGCTTCTTATGACTTACTTGGGGGCAAGATTATTTGGCTATATCTAGGAGAGAAGAATATTGCATTTCTAGAATGATTCTCTTTATTTAATAACTGGCAAGGCATCAACAAATCCAGCTATATAGCTGCCTATTGTACAAAAGTTTTTTGTAGACTCAGTGATGTCAAGCAGTAAATTAAGCAGATGTCATAGCTTTGGAGGCTCAGAAACCTGGCGTGGCTGGGCTGGCAGCCTCTGCCCCAGAGTGGCTCTTGATGTTGCCAAGAGCTGTTGAGCAGGTTGGTGGTCTCCACTGAAAGCTCACCTGACTGCATGTACCCTGCCAAGCACACTAAGGATTGTTGGCAGGATTTAGCTTCCTAGAGGTTGGTGGCCTGATAATTTCAGTTCCTTGCTGGCTGTGTGCCTTGGCTTTCTTCAATGCCTTGCCACAGGAGTGTCTGCCCGGAGTTGTATGTAACATTATAACTGGCTCCCATTCTGGCAGTTGAGGGAAAGAGCAATAGAAGGACAGACTGACAGAAAACAGACTCTTTGTGTAGAACAAGAACCTGGGAGTAAGCTACTGAAAGCAAGCCACAGCCCTGCTCAACCCACACTCAAGAGAAGACTATAGAATATCGGTTTTAGAGAGATTAAGCTATTGAGTGCTATCTTAGAAATTACATGCTACAAATTTTGACTAGTCTTTGTGAGGCTATCCTATTCATTAGCCAATAAGAAGAAAACACACATGCTGGTAATAATATTGAGGTCTATGTTTCACTCAACTATTCTTTCCTGAAACATGGTCCATTCTGCTTCTGGCCCTACACACCCTTTTGAACATCCTTCCTGACCCAGTGAGATGATTCCACACATACATCAGCCTCCCCCCAACCCCCATACACACACCTGTACCTCTAATTCACCCTCTTTTGGATTTCTGGATATGTAGGACATTGATCTCACCACAGCCCTAGGATTGCTGTAATTAGTGAACAGTGCTTAGCTGGCTGCCTGTGCCTCAGGATCTCTCAGAGTTGTCATGGGCCATTGTTCAGGACAGTGATTACAAATGAAAGCTCATCTGCCTGAAATTTCATATAGTGCTTTGATTCTGGAAGTATTCAGGGAGGGATGGCACCTTTATAACAAGGCAGTCTCTGGCTATAAATTTGCAGCTCACATAGCTTCTATTTTACTGTGCCACTTACTGTGGTCTTACTATAAGTAAAACAACCATCAATTGGCATTACCATCACCACCACCATTATCACAATCATCACTACCGTTATCATCATCATCACCGTCATGCACATAGAGGATGTAATTTCTCATTAAATGAGCCTCTTTTGTTTTTTTGTTTTTTTTGTTTTTTTTTTTTTGAGAGGAGAAATCTCCCTCAGGCAGGTGGTATAGGGGCTTTTCTCTTTATCACTGTGTAGACTGCCTGTCTTGATAACAGGAGGCTGATACATCCTGAGGCAATGATCAAAGGATCCATCTACCTAGTTAACCCGGAATCCATCACCAGCTATGAACTTTTAGATCTAGAAGTCAAATTCTATTCCTCGCTTTCCATAGTTGCCTATTCTTGAATCTCACCAGCTGGGTCTGCCTCACATCTGGGGAGTGGGAGGAATCTTCACCTGGCAGCATAGTGAGTATTCAATGGAATAGTGCCTATTCTGCTTCCTGCCCTTACTGTGATTTGTTTTTACATTCCTTCAACTCAAAGACTAAGGAGTTTCATGATTGGTTTTCACTCCTGCCCTCTTTCCATATGTTCCATAAGGTTTACCACTTTAACCAGTGCAGAGAATACTGCCCACTGTCGTTCAGGGCATCCATCACTGTTCCACGAGGTCAGCACACTCTCCTCAGAGTCATCACCCTGCAAGGAAACCTTTCAGTGATCCAACACTTCTTTTCCATCTACTCTGCCCACAGCCCCTGGCAACCGCTAATCTACTTTCTGTCTCCTCAAATGTGACTATGCTGCATGTTCCATGGTCTTTTGTGTATGGTTTCTTTCACCGAACGTAATGTTTTCAAGGTGTGTTTTGCCTAACTGTTGTACTGATGTGTGTTAGTCACAGGAAGAAAGTAACTTGAAGTGTATGCATGCGCTTGGAATGATGGGTAATGGCAAGATTATCACTGTGGGAAGAGGAGCCATGTGAGCCAGTAAAACCAGAGAGGGAAGGACTGCAGGGCAGGGAAGTACCAGTCAAGTCCAGTTTCCACTGAACAAAGCCTTCCCTTCCCTTCTCTCTCATTCCCTCCACCTGCCCTATGTCTGCCTCTACTTTTACCAGCGTCTAGTGTCTGCCTCCATATTTTCCTCTCTTTCGTTCATTTGCCCTTCTATCATTGTTTCTTTGTTTCTTCTTCTCTCTTTTGTGCCCCTTGTATAAGAGGGCCCAATGGTTTAGCACTCAAAATTTCCTCTTTCGCTGGGCTTATCCCAACAACAGAGCAAAAGTCATATACATTAAAATCTTACATAACAAATTGGTTTAAAGAAATATATGATGTGCCACTTGAAAGAACACTATAGTCATTACATTATCCTTGGTAAAGTAATAACAGAATATATTTACAGCTAAAAGGATCTTTCACAAACTACTCCATGTCTCTTTAATATGCTAATAGGGCACATAGTATCACAAAACCCTAGAAAAATTTTTCTGCATAAAATGATACACTAATAAGGATAGGAGTTATGATCTGAAGCGATTGCTGATAGCTTGATTTAATTTTTTTCTTTGTGTTTTCAATAGCTTCCGCCTTTTCTGTAATGTGTGCACATTAGCTTCAAGATTCTAATGGGTTAGCACATCCTATTATTGAAAGGATGCTGATAGCATAGCTTGATCCTTGACGACAAAAGCAGGTACTTTCTCTCTCTGTTGTTTGTCTTTATTATGTAGAAAGATCACTTGTGTACTTGTGTACTCAGTGTAGTGCTTTGTTTACCCCACTCCCTGTGGTATCTGGTAGTACCAGGATGCATTTCCTGATTGTCTTGCTAGGCAGCTGTTACTGGCATTAAGCAGCTGGAGCCCAGAGATAGGGTAAAAGGTGTTGAATTCGTAAACCATGCTTCCCCACAATCCACAATGTGAGAAATTCCAAGCACGAGAAACTCACTAATTTGCTTCTTAAAATATTTTAAATTAGTTCATCGGATACTGTCAATAGGCATGGAAGAGATCAAAGCAATTGGATCTTCCTTTAACAGGTATGGCGAATTAATTTACCATTATGTCAACTGCAACACTACCCTTACCTAATTCTCCCTGGATCAACGGTTGTGTGTTCTTATCTATCACCCTGAACCCTGATGTTCTACCTGCAATGTGTGTCTCAGAAAGAAGCCAGGGGATTGATTTGAGGTTATGCAGTTGATAGTGTTTCAGTTCACAGCATTCTGTGGAAGAAATTAATAAAGGTAATTGCCAGATAGAGTGCATTCAATCCTCACAGAACCTGGAGCATCCTGGCCTAGGGAAGAGTGCCACCTACTGAATTATGTTTGTGCTTTCTCTGGTTCTAGTTTGTGCGGGTTTGGGCCTGGTGTGTTACTTCCAATTATTGAACTTGGGCATTGAGAGTTTCTGTTAGGTATCCCTGCTAGAACTTTAAAGAATACTTATTGTTAAGGGATTGTGTGATAAGAAACAGCTGTGAAGGATTCTGTGCCAATCCAGCCCCTGAGGTTGCTAGCTGGATAGATAGATCCTGAAGACCTTGTATTTGTCTATACACATTGGGCCTGGTGGTTTCTCTTGAGTATAGTGTTGTGAGTTAGACCTATCACTTACCACAATTACCAGAAACAGTTAAAAATTCATCGTATCATTCCCCAATGTTAGCAAAGACAAAAATATCAAACCACATAGAGTGCCTGGACTACAATAAAAAACATTAGTACTTTACCCTTCTTTGGCATAGATACCCTGAGCTACAAAAAAACAAAAACAAAAACAAAAACAAAAACCATTGGCACTTCATCCTTCTTTGAGATGTCAGCTTTGATTTTTCTTCTCTGTGTAATTTTAAAACCACACATTTAATTTCCTTTCTCTCTCTGTTTTTTGGCTTTAGTGCTTTTCAACAATATCAGGAGTGCGGTGCATAAATTATGATATATCTGTTTAGTAATGGCCACATTTTTCAGTAATTTGAAAAAATCATTTTGAACCACTTACTTAATTGGATGGGTCAGATAATTTGTTTCCATGGTGAATTTCCTTATTGAGATTAAAGGGTTTGTCTCTTAAAATTATATGCCTCTGTTTAATATGTTAATTTATGCTTCCAATTAAACATTTAATTACATAATGAGGCCTCGATTAATTTCTAACCTGAGTCTTAAATTTAATTCATATAAATTCAGAATAGCATATATTAGAGACAAATTAAGAATTTCCAATTGGAATCTTTTTTTAAAGTTTTGATGTGCTGTGTGTTAAGAAACAGGACGGACTAGGGTTGTGGCTCAGTGGTATCCTGCTCATGTATATGAATTCCTGGGTTCAGTTCTCAGCATGAGGTGAGGAACATGAATTTTAGCATCAGTGAGTTTTCAGGCAAGGGCCTCGAGAATTCGCAGCAACAGTAAATGCTAGATTTTTTCATATTTATTTATTTGTAATGAATTGTACAACTCAAAAGATAGCTTTATGAAGTTCGCAATTCACTTTATTTCCCCTGACATATGGATATAGTGAGTCATCTCTTCAAGGTGATTGGCTCTCCTGCTGTCACACTTAGAGGAGAGAGGACTGTGGCCACTGGAGTTCATCACAGCTGCAATGCTTGGAGGATGATACTGTTGTAACTTAGCCCCTTACTCTTGGATGTAAAACGATGCCCTTACATATCCTTCTATTATCTTAGTTAGTTTGAGCCATCTGACTCTCAGTGTATCTTCAGAAGTTGTCAGTCCTGCCAAGGGCTAGTCATTAAATGAATCAGCTCACCATGACCCTAGGAACAAAGAAGCTAAACATTAAAGAAACTGGATCCAAGGGTTACAAGATGAACATGGTCTTCTGGCCTCCTTCTAAGCTGTCTTGAGACTGCTGGAGGGACTGTGGTCCTGATGTGAGGATGGACGCTCCTACTTTACCTTAGAGAACCAGTCCTGTTGTCAGTAGCCCTTGACAACAAATGATTTTGAGGCAGATAAATATTAATATTTATTTCCTCCTAGTACTGAGCTTCATTGCTCCTTAAGTAAGACATTACCCCTCCTTTTTAAAAAAAGAAAAGCAAAACATATTACTTCCTTTTAAAAAAGTATTTGTAAAAATTGTACTTGTATGTGTGTATACTTGAGTGTATGTATACATATGTGTGTGTATGTGTGTGTATGTATACCACGTAGAGACAGAAGATTTCACTGGATACCATGGAACTGGAGTTATAGATAGTTGAGAACTAACATGTGAGTGCTGGGAACCAAACCCAAGTTCTCTGCAAGAGCAGCATGTACTCTTAACCACTGAGCCATCTCTCGAGACCCAATAAACTTGTTTAATAGTTGCACGTTGCTTGGTGAAAACTTGGTCATGTATTTAAAGCTATTAATTCCTGAGATCATTAATTTTAATTGCTAAGTAAGGTTGATTCGTGAAATATAAATCTTATATGAACATTTTATAGTGACTGTTGAGAGAATGGACGCTTTTTCCAGTGTAGGAAATTATTCCAAAGTCTAGCTAAAATGGTAACTTTATCATGTATGAAGAAGAAACTCATTTTACATGATTTTTGCCCTAAAATAATCATTATTTAATATTTAGAGTACTGTGTTCAGATATTAGGGGCTGAATTGTGATGTCTCAAAATTAATATGTTGGAATATCAACTTTCTATCTGAAGAATGTGCCCTGATTTAGAGGAAAGGCTGTGGCCATTGTCATGAGTAATGGGAGATCATACAATGGGAAGTGCCACTAAATCAATAGGAATAGTGTGTTAAAGAGGAGCGAGCTGGCCACTCAATTGTATGGAGGAAGCCATGTGTTAGACACACTCATATGCACACAGAGAAGGTCATGTCATCGGGTTGATTCAAGGGACTGCCAGAATCTTGGCCTGAGATGAATCCTCTACTGTCTGGCCTGATACCTTGGTTTCTTGCTCAGACATATCCCACAATGACTTGTGTGTGTGTGTGTGTGTGTGTGTATGCATTCATGCATGCACACACGTGCATGTGTGCACACTATGCATATATACATGCTTGAGCATCTATGTGAATATGGAGGCCAGAGGTCAAACCTCTGTGCTGTTCCTTCGGAGCTGTCCATGCTCACTTGACTGCTCTTCACTGACTGGGCTAGGCAGTGTAGCCAGCAAGGCAGCAATCCAAATGACTCCTTACCCAGCTCTCTGTGACACTTAGCATCACTCAGAGCTAAGACCCTCAGGTTTACTCGTAACCAAGACTCAATATATTACCATTAACTCCTTTTAAAAGCTATCAGTAAGAAAACTGTGGTTGGTTCTGGTAATGACCCTGAACAGGCACAGTACTGTCAGGGGCTCCTTAAGATCAGAGTGGAGTGTCCTTGAGAAAGGTTTCTTTTTCTTCAGTTTCTGGTTGGAACCAGTCAGAGCTCCTTTGCTCTAATTTGTGCCAGTGATGTTGCTGGTAGGTTGCCATGGTTACCTGAGAGCCTTGGGCAGCAGGGTAGATTTTCATTCTAATGAAAGTGAACTCTACAGCAGTGGCCATGGGTGCTGCTCTTCAGGGCAGCTGCCTTCCTCATTAGATAGGGCAGTCACTCACCTCACAAGGAAAACCTTCCATTTGGCTAGCACTATGACTAATTGATGCTGGAAGAAGAGACCAGTAAGTTTATTGTTAAGAATCATCTTTGTATCAACACTTTCCTGTAGGTCACTATACCAAAACACTGATAAATAAAAGCTCTCTAAATAGCTGGAGTTTGATTCAGTTTTGTTACCCAGAACCCAGTAGTTTATGCAGTTGGGGAGAACTGCCAGACAATGAAATGAAAATTAATGTTCTCATTACCATAGTGACATTTTGGTTTGGGTGTGGAGAACTAGTTGTGATTGCCAAGACAGAATTTGAAGTCAATGAATTTTCTCTGCAGCCATGTGCAGCCAGGAGGGAAAATAGCAAAAGTGGCTAGGCTTCAGAATAAATGCAGTTTGGATTCAAATCATGCTCTGTGTCCATAAAACTGTATTGCAAAGATCACTCATTCCTCCGAGCCCCAGGTGCTTCATCTTATAACTATCATAAATTAAAATTATATTAATTGATACATTAATACATTATATTGCATAGTATATTATAATACATTATATAATATTAATGTATTAATAGGCAACTAGATATTAAGTAGTATAATTAATACATAAGAAATATATGCCCATTTTGTAGGGTGTTTGCAAGAGTTAGCTATAACAAATATTAATGGTCTGAGAAGCAACAGATGATGTGTAGTATTTGTTCTCATTTATTTTCTGGAATTTCTAAAAGTTTTAGGTTAACTTTGAGTCAAAAGAAGCCTAACAATTTTCACTGCATGGTTCATGTGCCCTTCCAAGGCTTGGGTGACTTAGGGGTTGCTATTCCATTCATATAAAAAGACTGTTAGACTTTGAACAATTTTCTGGTCAAAAAATTAACCCACAACCCCGCTTCCCCTTCATCAGTGAGAGTAATAAATGATCCTCCCTGCACATCTCAGCTTTAAATATATTATAACGTTGTTATATATACTAGCTAGCTAATGGAGTTTAAAGGGAGTGTATGTCCCTAAGTTGCATTTGGAGGCAGAACTATGGGACAAAGCTGCAAACTTCAAATCTTCTTCCTGCTTCCACTTTCAATTGTGAAGAGGACTTTACATTCGGGGGACCTTGATATAGAACTCTCCATCCATTTGCCATTTGTTAGAAGATCGTTTAGAAACTTAACTTGCTATAAGCAATCTGTAATGATGATGTCTAGGGAAGGTGGGATACAGACAGAGTCCCACATGTCACTGTCTATGAAGGATGTAAAACAATCTCAACAGACCAGCACACGTGACAGAAGTCTGCACGCAGGAGTAGGAGTATCACGGAGGCTGGGCAAGGGAACCAAAGAATAAGTAGTTGGTGGGTCTTACCAGTTCTGTCCAAGAAACAGAAAGAGCCAAAGTCACACTTGGAGGGTGGCAGAGAGAGGGAGGCAGAGATAGAAAGATAGATGGACTGAGGTAGAGATGGAGGCATGTAAATGTATCCTAACCAAATGGTGGGTTATGACAGACTGCTATACTTTTTCATGATCTAGATCAGTAGTTCTCAGGCTTTGGTCAGGATGCATGTTAGTCCACCAGGGGACAGCTGATACTTTCTGAAGACATTTTTGGTGCTCATACCTGAGGAAGTACTAATTGCATTTGGTGGTTAGGACCCAGGATGTTGCAAGAAAGGATGCTTTGGTCCTGCATGTCTATAGTACTAAGGCTAGGAAGCTCTGGCCACCGAATAGGAAAAAGAAACACAACTTCAAGGCTGTGCCATGTCTTTCTTTCTGACCTGTGTATTCATAATCCCAATATCACCTTCGTATGCTTTAGTTGCCATTTTCAACTACTTGATTCGAGGAAAAAAATGTGTTAGATGCTGGGGGATGTTCTGTATCATGCTTTGGATACAAAATGTGTGACTTCCAGCAATTTGTGGTTTGCTCAGTTTCGGGTCTCTTGAAAAAAATGTAGTAGGAGTAATAATGTTTAGTTATAATTTCCATATTCATTTTATAGAACAGAAAGCAGTAATGTCATATCTTAGCAATCAGTGGATATAAAGAGCCACCCAATCCTTTCCAGTCTCTCCAGGCTCTGGTCTAGATAACATTTCCTAGTACCTGGCAAGTGAGGGTCCCAGGCATCTGCACACACCCAATGAAATGTGGGCAGGGGTGGTGCATTACTGGTTCATGTGACTTATTAAACCTGCAGGGTTTCTTTTCATTCTTTTTTCTCCCTGATATCTTAACAAAAAGGGCTCTAGTAATCTCAAAGAGAATGGAGTCATATAAGCTTAGAGGATCCCTGATTCTGGCTTGCTGCTTGGGAAAATATATGTTCTGTGGCCAGGAAGCTCAGTTCTGTATGTGGCATAAAGAGATGAAATGAGAAAGTTCCTTGTGTTAAATACAAAAATGTTAGGAAATGGCTAAAGATGCTAGCTCTGACTACAGGACAATGAACTAGACATGTGACTGCAAGGCTATGGCTCATGGCTGTCTTTGGTTCCGTGCAGAAAGACACTCAACTGAATGTGCAACTTTAAATTCATTTACAAAATTGATGCCTCTGAATGTGCTTGCATTTCTTCTTTATACACTCCCTCATCTGAATCCTGTCTAACAATCTAAGTGTACACTGAACCCCTTCATTAGCAATGTATATGATGAAGGAAACTTTTTTACAGCCCAGGCTGTCATTTCAGTAATTTCACGTTCCATCACCTTGCTTGAAGATTCACGAATCTGCATATTATCTTCGAAATGCTAAGTGCTACATGTGAGTCTGAGATTTAGTTGGGGGAAAAAGTGGAATACACACGATCTTTTTTTTTTTTTTTTTTTTTTTTTTTTTAAAGTCAGACTATTCCCAGTTGGCTGCACATCTCAGGAGGCAATGCTTATTACTTTCCAGGTTGTAATTTAAACTTGTTAAATTGCCTCCAGACTCATCTTTTTCAGGTAGCACAACGGGAAAACTCCAGAGCTTCAACTCGTTCTGTGTTTGTCTTTCATTTCTCCCACTCCAAAGCTTGCCTCCTTTGGGACTGCCTCGTCATTATTTCGTAGAAAAATCAGGACTGGAACATCTTATAAGGGCACTTCGTATTTTGTAGTGTTTATATTTTGAGATGTGTTCTGTCACCTCTGATGGGTGATATAGCTCTTTCTGTGCATTTCACACTTATGCTATGATCATGTTTTAAGGTCTCTGTGGAGGACTGTGGAGAGAAATTAGACTTGGTAACTATACAGAGAATCAAGCTGGTAAACACATAGCGAGTGGATTATCCTCTGTTGCTACATCAGTAGCACCATGGAATGTAGAATTGCAGCTAATGAAGAACCTAAGCAGAAGCTTTGATCCTTATACACAATCTGCTCGTGTTTCTGCCAGGGATAAGGCTTTTGGTGGTCAACACACTGAGTTTGCAGATCCCAACCTTCACGCCATGTCATACACGTAGGAAAATGTGCACACATGGTGTACAGCAAATATGGTGACCACGCAGTGTTCCATGTTAAAGTTTTGGACAAATCTACTTTTCTTTGGTTTTTATAGATAAGCAGTATGGATAAGTAGGTTAAACTGATATAACCATGAAATGGAATATTGTTTGGTAATATGAAGGAAGACATGGAACATAAAAACTTGCTACAGAGCTCATGAGCCTTGATACTATTATGTTACGTGAGAAAAGCTTGGCTACCGAGAATCCTAGGGCCTGCTGTCTGCAAGATGCAAGAGAAAGGAGCTAATGGTGTGGCCTTTAGGATGCAGGCCCAGAGAAGTGCTGATGGAATAGCTAGTACTGTAATTCTGAAGGTCTAAGACCCTGAAGTGCTGAAAGCAGAAAGCTGCTGGCATCCCAGTCCAAGACTCATGGAGGAGGGACCAGACACAACTTTCTTCCCACTGTTGGTTATATTCCATTTCCCAAGAGACTGGCTGTTGCCTACCCATACAACAGAGGGCTTTACATCATCCACCCATCCATGAGCTAACCTTTTACACACACACACACACACACACACACACACACACACACACACACACACCTTTAATCCATGGTCTAGTCATTCTGTAGTCAGTCAAGTAGATACAGAAAACCATCAAATCCTACTTCTTCCCAGTAAGTTCAGGCCATTGACTGCTTCTCTTCATTCAGTGCCTTTGCCACCTTGCCAAAGTGACCTCGTGGGAAAATCTCCTTCAGCTTAAAACACACTTACAGCATTCCTTAGACAACAAGAGTGGCTGCCATCTGTGATGGCTTTAAATAAGGAATGGGGGGCTGGTGAGATGTCTCAGTGGATAAGAGCACCGGACTGCTCTTCCGAAGGTTCAAAGTTCAAATCCCAGCAACCACATGGTGGCTCACAACCACCCGTAATGAGATCTGACTCCCTCTTCTGGAGTGTCTGAAGACAGCTACAGTGTACTTACATGTAATAAATAAATAAATAAATAAATAAATAAATAAATAAATAAATAAATCTAAAAATAAATAAATAAATACTAAATAAATAAATAAATAAGGAATGGATGCTGTGAGGATAAGCACTGGAGTTATTTTACCCACTGACTGGGAACTAACTTTTAAATTATTTAAACTCCCCAGGTATTGCTCCTGTTGCGAAGAAGGCAGGGCACCAGAAAGCATACTGCCTTGACAGTGTCCAGATCACACAAGTTTAACAAACCATGAACTTCCTGCCCTGACCCCTGGTCTTACATTGTACTCCAAGCTATTCTGGATACACTATCCTCCTGTCTCCATCTTCTGAAGGCTGGGACATTTTTTTTTTTGTTTATAAAAGAGAAAACCCAGTGTCTTGCGGGTATCAAAAAGGTGATACTCGGAAAAGATGTTTGTTATAGAAGGCAACATGCAAATAAAAATCACCATGGACACAGCACACATCATTTTCTAGTGTGGTTTTGATTCTCTAGAAACTGATGGCAAGGGCTCCCCCAGCTTCTACCCACTGGTGTTCTTTAGCAGTTGTAGCCCTGTGAAGAATATTCACTTTGGTATTTCACAAAAGACAGTTCACACAAGGCAAATTATGTGTAATGACTGAAAAGGCAGCCTGGGAAGTAGTTTGCCTGGTTAGAATTATTTTGAGCAGGTAAATGGAGTTTTGTAACATTGGTGGGGATTTATGTGTGTTGAGGGCTCTTGCTCCTGACACAAACCCTGTTCCTCTGAATCATTTCATTAATCAAGATCTTGGGAGATTTTTTTTGGGGGGGTCATTACAAAAGATAGCATTTCCATAGCAAAGACCTTGCCCTTCTCTGCAGAACTGAGGTAATTTTCTCTCTTCATCTATCACTTTAAATCCTTTTGTGTTGAACACTTTGTCCCAAGAACAGCATGTTAACATTTCTTGAATGGCTCAACACATGTACTTTTGACTCCTCTTGAATTTATTTGTGTGATATGGTTAAGAGATCCTCTATTGAAGGTATTAACCATTCCTTTTGTCCTCATAAAAACTGTCATCACAAAACATGGATGTCTAGAAGGTTTCTAGAAATATTCCTCTTAGTTTTTAGACCAGAAATATGAAACAGTTCTAGGATCTTGGTGTCAGGAAGCAAGGAAAGAATCTAGGCAAAGGAAAAGGATGCACAGAGATCCAAAGGCAGCCAAGGTCTAGGCATGTTTGAGAAAGAGAAAGATAAAGTAAGAGAGTAAGAGCTAGGACTCAGTGGTGACTGGCAGATGTCATTGATAATCTGTTGACCTTGGATCATGCAGAAGATTTTTATCTGTGTTCCCCCTGCATGGAAGTTATTAAAAGTTCTAAGCAGACAGCAATAGCACTAGCTTATCTATAGAGAAATAAATGATAAAGACAGGCAGGGCTATACCCTTTAGGAGATTTTGGTGATAATCTAGACCTATGCTAATGTTGCCTTTGGTGTGGTGAGTGCTGGAGAGAGGGGCCATGAAATATCTCAGCTGGACTCTGAAGACAGATCTTAAAGGGGGTGGGGACTGAGGGAGAGGAAGAGTTTATAAAACTGCCCAAATGTGGTTATGACAGATTGGTGAGGATCAATTCTTTGATTACTAAGCTTGTATGTGGGCCATCAAAATCAGCATGCCAATCTGACCTGTGTCGTCGATTCAGGACTCTATCTGAAATCAACAAACAGACCAATGGAGGAGAAGCAAGCGTACATGAAGAAAGCAGTGTGTATACACACCTGAGCAATCAACTTATAATAGCTTTATACTCTCTTTATTTCTGTGACAAAATTTCTCACAGAAACAGTTTAGGGAGGAGGAGCGGTTAATTTGAATCACTGTGTCAGTCCCTGTATCTGGGGAGGCCTAGTACAGTTCATAGTGTCTAGCTATAGCTCATACCTGAGGTTCCTCATGTCTTGGTAGATCGGAAACAGAACTAAGGCCAAAATCAGAGATGGATATCACCTTGAAGGCCTTGCCCCAGGTATTCATGTTGAATAGCTAGACCATATGTACATAAATGTTCTACGTCTTCTGCAAACTGTCACCAAGGTGACGGATATTCAAACCATAAGAATGGTGTATAAAAACAGGTAGAAGCTGATATCATTTAGGGATCATGCAATGTCCCATTGAGATATGCATTATGGGAAAATTCCCTAGTTAAGGATCACAATGGGGGCAATAATGCTGAAGGTAGTATCCAGGATTTAGAAGAAAAACCTTCCATGAGACTCTGGAAAGCTCAACAAGACGAACGTCTAAAGGCAAAGAGGTTGTAACGGAGTAAGGCAAAGTCAGATGTGTGTAGATGCTGTTGAAGGTGGGGGGTAGGGGCTGATGTTATCAAGATAGTGGATTTCCCAACTCAACCCTGGAGAGACACCACAGTTCAAAGTATCAGGATTAGATTTTGCTCATCTGATAACATCATTAGTGAACAGTGTAGAATCCCTTTACTGAATATTTTAAGGGATTAAAATGACTTTTAAAATGTCACCAGGAAGGCAGACATCTATGAAGTGATTAAATATTGAGCACTGCCATCTCTCATCTGGATTTGGGACTAACAGAATGTCCATCTAGCATGGCTTGATTCTGGCTTCCTAAGTTTGAGGACTTAATGAAATAAAATATCGAAAACAGATTGCCCAGCATAGCTAGGTTTAGCAGAGCATGTCTGGTATTTTGCTCCTATAACCAGTGTTCCCATGGTTTGCTGATTGACTGTCTGAGTCTTGGGTGTTAATAGGAATTCATCTAAAGAATAAGACGTAGGTGAAAGATTTTAGCGACACAGATTGGGAATGACACTGCTTGAAGGACGCAAAGTATGCACCCTACTGTGGAGAACAGCTCCTTGCTTTGCTGGATTGGTTGAACTGGTTCCACAAAAGGGCAGGACAAGAAGAAAACTAAAGTCTCTGTTGGCTATGAACACACACAGTCCATTATTTGAAAAGCAATTTTACAGATTTAAGTCTTTCTCCTCATACCAGTGACAGATGGAAGAGCACAAACTCGACCAATGAAATGAACTTAGGTCTATCCTTGATTGATGGAGAGTGGGCAGATTAGATTGAACTCATTAAAATGTATGGAAAGTCCATTGCACACTGTTCTAGAGATTCCTGAGATGTGGACCTTGGCATCAGAGGGTTCACGATGAGAGTGGGAGGACAAGACAGATAATTACAAACATGATGAGTTCTGTCTCTATTAGCAAGATGTGTTCTAGGTGTGGGATGGAGGCTAATAGGGGAGAGGATGTGATGCTGAGAACTGACTCATACCAGCAGCGTAGGAAAGGGTCATCTTGCACTCACATGAAAAGCAAAGATAGTAAAATGGCATGGAGGGAATTTATGAAGTTGGAGGGGATGGGGCCTGCCAACCTAAGGAGATATGGTGGAAACCCTTGTAATTGACTGACAGGTAAGTTGTGCATCTTGGGAGATCATCTCTGTCTCTGAAGAGTGCTGGGGAGCATAGCAGAGCAGGTAGAGTCTGTGAGAGTTTTCAAGCAGAGGTAGAAGAGAAAATTACTGGTGGAAATATACCTATACTCTACAAACAGCAGTGCCCATGAGGAATGAGAAAAACCCTGGATTCTAGGTTTTATTTTGTAACTGAATTCCTATGGATTCTCAGAGAAAATTAACCAGTCACATGTGGGTATGTGTACGGCTCCCACCCATCTCCCTTTCCTCTCCCTTTCATCTCTCTTTTCTCCTCCCCTCCTCCCCTCCTACTTCCCCAACCCTTATCTTGCACATGGACCCTCCTGCCTTTTTCTCTTCCTTTCTATGTGCTTATTCTGAGAAGAGATTGAAATGAACTGCTTTCTGTGGTTGTGGTAGCTGAGTCCCAAGTTTAGGGGGCTGGGACTGCAGCAGGGTTGCCCAGGGAATGAATACTGATTGCTGTTTCCGTTCAAAGGCTTTCTATTAGAATTCTCTCATCTCCTTGAGACTGTCAGTTTCGGGTTCTCTACATTTCCAACTGATGGAGTGAGGCCCACCCACTCACATCAGGGAAAATCATGTGCTTTATTGTTTAATCTAGTGATGTAAATGATAATAATGGCTGAAAAAAAAAACCTTCACCGAAGTGTCTATAGTAATACTGAACAAAATAGCTGGGTACTGTGGCCTACCCCAATTTATCCATAAAGCAACCATCCCTTTTACTTGTTCTTGTTTGGTTGGCTCAGGGGTTGGCTTTGAGTCCCAGTCTCCCATTGCCAATGTAAATGTTTTTACACAAATTACAACAGTCTTTTTGGGCTTTGCTCTTCCCATTTGTAAAATGGTGTGTATGTGTGTGTGTGGTATGTGCTTATAGAAGCCCTAGGTGACCTAAGACAACTTATTATCAATACCTGGGTCCCTCCTGGTTTCCTTGTGGATGTAATAATGGTACTGGGCTATGAAACATGGGTCCATTCCAATTCAGAGACAGGATACACTTACTTGTCCATTGATTTAGAGTTAAGAAAAATCCTGCCCAATTTAAGACTGTAGAAATTTAAATCTTTGGGGTATCTTTGTTAACCAATAATCATAGGACAGGCAGAAAGTTGAGTCTGGGTGACTGATTTGAGTCATACACTCTGGTTAGTGTCATTCTTGTATCAGGACACAATATGTAGGACACACATTTCCTGAACACACTAAATCATTTATCATAACTTATGTAATATTTGACATGACATGACTGAGAGAAGCCTCCTATAGGATCTGATGGGATATTAGTTCTTGGCACTTGCAACTCAGGTTTGGGTATGTAGTTACCTACACAGAGAAAGGTGTGGGGGTCATACTGTCATGTCATGAAGAATTGCTCATGCTATAAGATTGCTCAGTCTAGCATATTGCTTGTGCTATAAGGCTGGGTTGGTTGATTGTTTGGACAAACAGTTTTTGAGACATCCTGACATCTATTGTCTCAGTATAGAGTTCCATCATTCCCCTTCTGGTATAAGGTATACAGAGGAAGAAAGAAGGCTCATTTTTTTTTCCCTCAAAGAAATTCTATTTTAGAAACACTTTACCCATTCCTCTTAGCAGAAGCATTTCTAGATGTGAAATGTATTGATCCACTTGAGTCTATTGCTAGAAAAGGTCAGATGCTTTCATCATGAACTGGACCATGAGGGGAAATTACCTGGCAAATCATCAGAAGCATCAGAAGCATTTTCTTTTCTTCCTCCTTTGGAGATGTGTTTGTGTGTGTGCGCGTGCACATGCGTGTGCAGATCTGAATGTAGAGCCCAGAGGTTGACATCAGTGACTTTCTCAATCACTCACTACATTATATCTTTGAGACAGGGTCTCTCATGGAAGCCAGGGTTCACTGATTCAGCTAGATTGTCTGGCCAATGATCCTACACCCTGGCTTCTTCATACTGGTATAGCATATGACTGTTCTTCTCTACCCTCTTGCTTTTCATTTGAATGATAGGAACCAAATGTAGGTCCTCATGTTGGTGTGACAAGTCTTTTATTGACTTACCTACCTCTCTAGTCCCTAGAAACATTTTCTTATTAACAGTGAGCTCAGGGCAATGGCCAGCAAAGTCTAAACTTATATTAGAGTTTTCTGTCTGCCTAGAGCAGAGCTTAACTTGGCTTTCGTTTTGTATGGGAAGCAGTAATTGCAGTGGTGATGAGGAGGGTAATAATAGGTGTATGTGAGTCAAAGGTGAGTAGAGCTTTCTTCGAGTGAAAGAGTTCTAGCACTGAGAGCCAAGAAGTTTCTGCTATAGGCAGTAGAGATTCCTGTGTCTGTTAAAACTTTCTAATTTACTGCTGACTGTTTTAAGCATTTTATGACATCAGGTACTTGTCTTTTACTACAATCGCAGCAGTTTAAATGTGATAGTCATCTCAGGAGCACTGGACCAGCTCTTTTCACCCTTTCTTGCAGAGCTGCACTAGAATTTCTGTCTTTGACATTTTGAGCCAATTTTCAAAAGATTATTTCCAAATCAGTTTAAATCGCTTTCATTGACATTTGCTGTTATTTAACTATTCACATAATTAGGAGAGTGGGCTCATTGCTGCCCTTGGACCAGAGGTTTTAAGTCTACTTTACTTCTTAATCAATATATTTTTTATTAGAAGGCTTAAAAAGGATTTAAAGCACATCCATTAAAATTCTGAATTCCCACCTTAGAAGGTTGCATTCATTATTTCAATGGCATGAAACATTCAATTTGTACAGACAAAGACCAGAAAAATACCCATCTTCTGTGAGTTAAATTGAAGTACGGGGAGTCTGTTGTAGTTTGCTTTTTATAGTTATGCTAAATGCCATGGCCAAAAGCAACTTGGAGAGGAAATTGAAATTTTTATTTGGCTTACACATCTAGGTCATGATCTATCACTGAGGGAAGTCAGGACAAAAATTCGAGGCAGGAACCTGGAGGTGGAAACTGAAGCCAGAGACCCTGAGCATCATGGTTTACTAGATGACTCCCACTGGCTTGCTCAGCCTGCTTTTTTCCACATTTGTCCGAAGAATGGCACCATCTACAGTGGGCTGGGCACACCCACAATAATCATTAATCAAGAAAATGCCCCAGAGGCATGCCTACAGACCAGTATGATATAGGCATTTTCTCAGCTGAGGCTCCCCTTTCCCAAATGACTAGCTTGCACTAAGTTGATGAGAAACCAACTGGCATAGAGTAAAAAGTAGTATTGTTTGAATTCTTTTGTCTCTATTCATTTCTTTCTCCCCGTGCTTATATGTTTTCTGATAAGCAGATTTCAAACAATATGCAATATTTGAACTTCAGATTTCTGGGCCAGAAAGCATCAGTACAGGCTGAGCATCCCTTATTGGAAAATCGGCAATCTGAAATGTGCAGGAATCTGGCACTTTCTGAGTGTTCTCATGATGCCTCCTGTGGATGAGTCTGCTCCTTACATCCTTTAATGGGACCATAGTTAAGATATAGATAAATGGAAACATTTTATGTCACATCACTTTACAATAAGTGAATAAAATGATATGGAATATAAATGAATTTTATCTTTACACTGGGGTCCTATCCCCCTAAGATAAATCATTATGTATATGAAACTATTCCCAGATCCATCTGGTTTGGTTTGATTCACTATTAAGGTCAGGAAGGTTTCCAGGGAAAACATTGGCACATGCCATAAGACTAGGAAAAAGCACATAAAACTACAGGGTTTTCTTGGTGTGTTTTCTCAGCCTTTCTGGTTCTGCTGAACTCCAAAGACACTGACTGGGGTCTGAGGCTTTCTCGTGGAAAGAAAAGCCAGACCATTGCCCAGCAGATGAGATGTGTGCTCTCAAAGATCCTTGGACTTCCAGCAACAAAACAATTGGAAGTGCTATCTTAGGTTACCAAGCAACTGATTAGAGGGCTCCTTTGCGAATTCATTCTGTATGATGAGGTGGGGAAGCTCAAGCAGGAAAGTGATTGAAAGGAAGATGTGTGGTTTCCAATGGAGACAGCTGTGTTGACTGGGTCCACTCCATGTTGAGGCCAAAAGCCCTGGCTAGACCATCTCTGCAGCTGCTATTGGTTCAGCATTTCCAGATCTGCTGGGCTAGCTGTTCCTGCCTTCCACCAACCCAGGAGCCAAGGAAGAGTCCACTCCAGGTCTCTTTTGGATGCATGTGTTCTAATGAGAAATATAAAGTACATTGGTGGCAAGGGGAGAAGGGGGAAAGAAAATAGATATCACATCCGCTTTCTGTTGAAATATGTCTCTGCTATGCCTCTCAGTACTCAGAGTGATTTAACGTTGCTATTGGGAGTGATTCTAACCATCCATCTCTTCTTGCCCAATACCTTCTGCGACAGCAAGGACACGCTGGCAAGGCAGCGGGTGGGAGGTTATGATGCAGCTTGTGTCTGGGATTGTCCCACATGGGAATCAGTACACATCTTCCAGCGCAGTCACAAGTGTGCTTCTGGCACACAAGGGCTTTTTCTTCTTCTTTAATTGCCTGGAAAATTTCATGTTGTTTTTCTGATTCTTTGCCACGAACACACAAATGCACTGTGCATTAGAAAGAACCCAGAGACTTCTGCAGCATAAAGATTTGAGTTCATGTGTGTATCTCAAATATCCTTCAATGCTTTATCTTGAAGGTTCAAAGAATCTGCTCAAGTAAATGATTTGGCTGTCAAATTATTATGGTGACTTTCACTGCAATGTTTTTCTTTGTTCTTCACTGTTTTGATTTTTTGAGACAGAATCTCATTCTGTAGTCTATCCAGAATGGCCTGGAATTCCCTATGCAGACAAAGCTGGCCTCAAGCCACGGTAATTTACTTGTCTCAACCTCCCAAGTGCTGGATTACAGGCAGTAGCCAAACACACTTGGTAGACTTTCATTCTTATATTTTAACAAAATTTTTAAAGACTTAAATTTATTGTAGTTTTTATCATCGTACGGTTACTAAGACCAACAAGTCTAGATATTAGTGAACTTCCTTGTGGCATTTCATTACTAGAGTTCTCGCTGCTCAGACTTGACCATATGACGTATCATAAACATTTTGTACAGTCTATACCATAGCATCATAACACCTAATTGATAAACTATATATATATTTTAAAGAACTGTGTTAGTCAGTTTTGTAACTGAAAAACCACTCAGTTGTTCTAGTTCCCTTTCTGTCATGATTTAAAAAAAAAGTTCCCTTTCTGTTGTGATTTAAAAAAAAAAAAAAGCATGATACAAAGCAGCTTTGCCAAGAAAGGATTTAGTTTGCTTACAGTTTTAGATAACAGTTCAGTATTGTAGAGAAGTCAAAGCACTGCATCCACAGTAGAGTGCAGAGAGAGAATAAATACACAGATCCATGCCTACTCGCTTTCATCTAGCTTCTCCTGTTTTACCTAGTTTGGTGCTCTATGCCTAGGGATCAGCGCCACCCATAGTGTGTTGTGTCTTTCCATCTCAGTCACTAAGACAGTTCTATATAGACTTGCCATGGGTCAACCTGATCTGAACAAGCCTCAGTTGAGACTCTTTTCTCAAGTAATTCTAGGTCCTGGCAAGTTGACAATCAAAACTATCACACTTGGAACACAATGGGAAAGAAGGATTTATTTGTTTTAGCTCCTAGGTTTAGGGTCTGAGGTCACCTGGCTCTGTGTTTATAGGCCTGTGATGAGGCAGAACTTGATGCAAAGAGAGCAGAGGAAAGTTACTTCCCCCAACAGAAGACAAGAAGAAAGAAATAGCAAGAAGTGTCCAAGGCCAACCACACACCACAGCAACTCATATGTGTCCCTTCTCCCACATTCTACCACTCCTCAGTAATTTATTAAAAATTACGATCAGTAAATGGGTCAAACCATTGCTTCTGTCATAGCCTTTGTGCCTTAATATCCTCTGCAAATACTCCAAAAATCATACCCAGTGAAATGCCTCATTATGCTAAGCATCTCTCAATCTAGTCAAGTTTTCAGTCAAGATGAAACCATCTTGAGACCATTCCATCCACAATTTCCTACCAAATGATTTCCTTAAATCATAGCTAATCTTCAGAGGGAAGGAAAGATCATATTCCCATCTAATATAAAATAACTCTCCTGATATGAAATATGAATAATCTTAAACATTCTCAATTTCTTCCTTGAAGTTGCAGCAGCTCCTGTAGTGGTGAAAAGTTTAAATCCAATATTACCTGTAAGAAAAACTCTCAACTATGTCTTTGTATTCAAAAATAAGAGAGAAAAGAAAAGGAAAGAAAGTAATATTCTTCCAGTACACTGTGTCACAGACACACCAATATTTCTACCCCAAAGAAAAGACTAGAAGAAGAACAGAGGATGGCTGAACCCCAGCAAGATAAAACCTTGAAAAGCAAGCATTAAATTCTTTGGCACGGTGTCCAGCATGCAGGTCCAATGGTGGATTAATAGGTGTTTCAAAGGACTGACAACTGCTGATAGCCTCTGATGGCTGTGGCCTGGATTTTCTCCTGGGTGATCTCTCCCTGCCGCCTTCCAGCTTTCCTTGGTTGATGTCCCATGATCTTCAAGCTTCCTGAATTAACATCTTTGGTGTTATTCTTGCTGTTTCACACATTGACCTCTCTGGGAATCTGACCCAGTTACATACTGCACATCCTTCCAGACTTTCATTAAAAATCTGGGTAGATGAATCCATGACTGCTCAATCCTGGCTTCCTGCATCCCTGCTACACGGGTACCTTGTAGGTGACATCAAGGTCTGCCCTGAGCTCCAAAAGTACCCAGGCTTTCTTGAACTGTGCATAACAGCATCTAACCACCTGGGCAAGTGAACAGAGTGACTTGACTCATTGGGAAACAATTTTCTTGGTCTTTGTTCATGTCTGAAACCTAATGAGCACAGTCTCATCCCTGCATTCCTCTTGGCGTTCTGCTCCTTTGAGTTTTATGAGGCCTTTAGATTTCTCTCCATCCAATTAAGTTGACTAGGTTAGCCATCACTGGAATGTCCCAGATTTTGCTAATCTTATATTAAAAATACAGGTTCATTTATTAATATTGAGCCTGATATGTGGGATACTCTGGAGAACTCAAGGATTTCTTCTCCCCCCCTCTACTGCCAGAAGAAGGAAACCAGTCTATCCATTGCTCACACAACAGTGTCCAGAACCTTTAGCATGGACAGCCTTAGCACCAGCCCCTGCCCCTCACTCCAGCTTCAATTTTATTGTCATTCATTCTTATTCCACATGCCACAGTTCTTAGAACCCCAGCATCTTATTCACCTCTGCATCTTTGCTTGCGTGGGTCCTTCTGCTTAGCTCCATTCCCAATCTTTCTTTATCAAGTCTTGTGGGATTCTTCCTGTCTCTGGAAAGGCCCCATTTCCCTTAGGCAGAACAGCCTACTCTTCTCCAAGTGGTGCTCGATGGAAGCAAGGCACTCCTTAGATTCCAGATCTTTCTTTGCTGTGCTGTGGTAACTGTGCAGACAGTGGTGGGCCTCTCTTTGCTCACCAGCACATGGGTGCCATGCAGGGCTCTCGGTATTGTGTACTCCAAGGTGGCAAGGTGTATGGTAACCACCAGGGAGTTCAATGGGAGCACCAGACTCTCCTGGTAAACAGAGTTAATGGTACAGCAAAGCCACAGCTGGAAAAGGTATTTTGAAAAGCTCTGTCTCTGGTCCTTTGGATTTCTGAGACTAAATACTAACAGTACAGGGGATGATAGCCTACTGAGAAACGTTCCCGTCCAGTAACCTTAACGAGACATCAGTAGTCTTCTCACTTGCTTTTCTGTTTTGTCAAGGAAATGTATAGTTCTTGTCAAGGTCAAGAAAGTCAAGCAGGGAGAAGCATTTGTGTGACATGTCTGTGTGTGTTTGTGTGTGAGTGAGTGTGGGAGGGGTTATGAATTTCTGGTCATTTTCTTTTAAGATGACATAACTGTACATCTGCTGAAGTAGTTAGATAATAAATGCTTGGGAGAAGAACTTTTCAACTTTAATGTTTCTACAGGACACCCGGGACTTCTGTCAGATGCAGATTCTAGCTTAGTGGCTCTGGCAAGTGTCCTGTGATTCTGCCTTTTCTTTCCGGCTTACAGGAGAAGTCATGCTACAGGCCATAGCGCACACTGAGAGGCAGCAGCATTAGCATCCATGGGGTGTCTCGTTATTTTCAATAGATGAGCCTTAAATGCAAATTTGTTTTCTTCTGCTTCAAAATGCTAACGTGATGAAGGTACCACTGTCAACTTGATAATGGGTAACTGGTGTGAAATGGATGGTTAACAGCTTCCTCTCGTGCAGGGTGTTGTCAGAGTCTGTGAGCTTGTTATTCTTATTACCTCCCTCCTATGTGGTGAAGAAGAGAATACCCTTCCAGGGGAATATCATTGTATCCAGAGACTAGGAAATCTCATTCAGTGATTCCTCAAACAACATCCTATGAAATAACACCTAGGGTTAGTCTTGATTGTCAACTGGATTTTATTGACAAATGACAAAAGAAGTAGGAAAGTACACCATGGAAAGACAAAGTGTAGTTGTGGATGGCCATGGCTTAGGAGTCCCCGTGAATTGGCCAAAGGGAAACAGGAGAGAGCCCATAGTGCAGGTGTTCTTCTCTGGCTCCTGGCCATCACAAGGAAGCCAGTTTTTGCCACATGCTTCTCCTGCCATGGTTTCTACCTCATGCCAGCAGCACAGTTCTAGAGGCCAGGAAAGTTAAGGCCAAGAGAGCAACAGATTCAGTCTCTGAAGACTTGTTCTTTGCTTCATGGAAGGCACTTACTATGGCTCCTTACATAGGACAAGTGAACTCCTGGCTTTTTTTTTCATTAAGGTGATAATTGTGTTTGAGTGTGAGGTGTGTCTCCTCCCCGGCCTTCCTGCATTTACCTTTGATCTCCACATGGTGGTGCTGTCTGGTGAGTTTGTATAATATTTAGGAGACAGGACCTAGTTGGAGAAATGGGTCCCTGGGATATGGACTTTGAGGGTTACAACCTGGATTTATTTCCTGTCCCTTCTTTGTTTCAACTCTATAGAGATGTAAGCAAGAAGTCTTCATCTACTTCCCCCATAGCTGTGAATTGCATGGTGTCCTCTCTACCACGATGGTCTGTATCCTCATATTGTGATCTGAAAGGAATCCTCCCTTCCCTATATCAGTTTTACCTAGAATTTTGTCACAAGACAAGCAAAGTACTGATATATTCACATGGAGGATGGACCTCTTGATCTAGTCATCTCCAAGATGCCCCAACTCTTGTTACCACTGTAGTGATGACTAGGTTTCAACCCTTGAATGTTAAGGGGACCCCACACTCAGATCTTGGCAATGGGTACAAAAAAGTAATTTGTACAAACTTTATGTTCTATTCATAACTCCAGGAACTTTGTGCTTGTGTGTCAAGGGAGAGGAGAAGAGGCACGTACCTGTGTCGTAGTCCTTGCTCCTACTGTGGGAATTGTCATTAGGGAAACAACAGTGAAGCATTGCTACATTTTCTTTTTGTGGTGCTAAGGATTTAACACAGGACCTCACTTACGTTCCTGTGCTAAACAAGCACTCAGCATCCTGCTATTTGGGTCTATCCCTGGTACCCTCAGTTACAGGAGCAAACATAGCTCACACAAAGACCTCCTCGATCTTTGTAGTATGCGGTGCTTGACACTGTATGCCACTGCAGACTGACTCTCATTTCCTGCAGAATACCAGCCTTTATTTATTCACTCATTTCTCCCAATTACCCCTTTAACCTGTTTCTTTAAATTAACAATAGGCTTTATATTTGTCTTTCTTCCTGCCTTTCTAGCTCCCAGATGACTGAGCCACTGTGCTGTGTACCATTTGTACTTCATTCTAGTCTAGAAAGTTCTAAAGGATTTTCAAGAATTTGAATTACAGTACATGAAAGCCTTGTTTTGTTGTCTATTCATTACTTAGATGCAGACGAATTTAGGTTACTGCATCTTCCAATGTGAAGGAAAACTGCAAAAGGTTGTTCTGTTGATCTGAGAACCACTGGCTTGGCAGAAGGGATGAGTGTTCACCTTGCACTTTACATGGAACTTTTTTAAGTTCCATGTAAAATGTTTCATTTTATTTTATGTGTGTGGACTTTTTGTCTGCATGTATATCTATACACTGCTTTCATGGCTGCCCACCTTGGAGGCCAGCAGATAATGTAAGAATCCCTGGAACTGGAGTCAATTATGAGCCAGCCACCACGTGGGTGCTGGGAACTGAACCCGGGTCCTCTGGAAGAATAGCCAGTACTCTTAACCACTCAGCCATTTCTCCAGCCTCAAGTTCCATTTTTTTTAATCACCTGTTTCCTTGGCTAGGTAATTTCCAGAGAGCAAGATGGCACATGGCAAACAAACTTCTCCTTGTACCATTTCACCAGAGGGCTCTGAGGCTGTTTGCCACTAGCTGGAAGCTCTGTTCTTATTGTCTAAAGCACTGGGAGGTTAGTAAGCAGCCACTGGGAAATGCATGGGGTTAGTGGGTGACATGGTTTCTCCATAAATCCAGTTCTCTAGTTCACTCTGAGCCATCCCACAGCATTGAGCAGCTTCATTTGTGGCTTTATTCTCAGGCTCTGATTTCCAAAAATCAATGTCATTGCATAGGCCGGCTACCCATGCTGTGATTGTATCCACAGAAAGCCATATTCAATCCACTCCTTGGTGGACAATGAACGCTAACCCAGAATGCAGTGACTCTAAACTGCTTGCTCCCTTTAAAGATGAGACAATGTGTCATATGTCAGACTTATTACTAATGAAATATAACATCACTGGGGAAAAATAGACTACTTTGGTTTTTTCCAACTATTTGATTCTGACTTATGAACGTGGATTTGCGGGTAAGTAGCAGGTCCTTTAGCAAAATAATTTAGAAAGGCTTCTCTTTCTTCAGATATTTCCTCACACATTTTTACTTATGTGGGTTTTATTGCCCAGAAAATTCTGGATATAGTATGGTAAAAGTAAAATGATGTATCTGTCTGCAGTAAATCTGGGCTGCACTTCTTGCTAGGATATGGATTAGAAAAAGTACTTCTACTCTTTGTGCCTCAATGTTTTAATTCATGAAATGGGACCATTAGAGTTTCCACTTGATCAGGTTAGTTGGATAGCTAAGTAGGAAACATGTGTCAGGTTATGAGGCCAGAGTTTTCCTAAGGCTGCCCCACTCAACAGAGATATCAAATGTACATCATAACATTTTAAGTTGTTCTAGTAGCCTTACTGAAAAGGTGAGAAGAAACAAGAAATTCATTTTATTTCTTTAAAAAATATTTATTTATTTAATGTATGTGAGTACACTGTAGCTGTCTCCAGACACACCAGAAGGGGGCATCCGATCCCATTACAGATGGTTGTAAGCCACCATGTGGTTGCTGGGATTTGAACTCAGGACCTCTGGAAGAGCAGTCAGTGCTCTTAACCACTGAGCCATCTCTCCTGCCCAAGAAATTCATTTTCATAATGTTTTTGTTAAAATATTTTCATTATAATGTGTAATCAATGTAAAATTATTTATGTTATGTGTCACTTTATCTCTCTGTCATCATCATCCCCGGGGATTTTGATGTCCTTGGTCTGGATGTGCCCTAAAGACCCCTAAAAAATAGACTACCAGCATTGCTTTTGGTTGCCCAACAGGATTTGAGAGTAATATCTTGTTGCTGGAAGTAGCAAACACGTTGGTCACAGGACATGGAGACAGGCATCTGGCACTAACTAGAAGCTCCCTCCTTGCTGGCCAGATTTCGCAGTTCCCAGAGGTTCTGTTCAGTCTGCTAGGGAGTAAAGTCATTAACACTCTCACCCATTTGTGAACCCTGGCAGTTACAAGAGTGAGAAGTCTGGCAAGATATGACCATAGGTGCAGTAGAGGCATAGATATTTGAGACTAACAGATTTCTGAATGGACTTAGGACCTGTTCCATAGGAGGCACTGTAAATCTGGTCAGTAGCCCTTAGATCTGCCTGGGTAGGAGTCATAGACCCCATGGGAGAATCTACTACTACTCCTGTTTTGTTAAATGGACATAGTATTTGGATGCTTCTCAATACTTGCCTCTGTATCCATAGATTAGTGTACTTCTCAGTTCTTATCAGAAAAGCTGCTCCTTCTAGTAGATGGCAGCAAATATAGTCACTACTGGTCAAAGTGCAGGGAATAAGTGACTATGGAGTACCCATCCCTAAATGGGACATCTTTACCGTATACTTTCCCCAGCAGCCACTGCTGCCATGAGACTCATAACAACAAAATGAGGAGACAGAACAGTCGTAAGAGCCAAGGTCTGGAGTGGGGACTGGGACAAAATAATGCCTTCTGAACATGACAAGACTATTATGCTCTTGAACTCACAGCAGCCTTAGTTATTTGCACAAGACCGGCACAAGATCAAGCCAGTCAACATTTTAGCATGCATGGGGGAAATGCACATGATGTTCTTCCACTTTCCTAGCGCTCTTGACAGTTGATGGCTGCTGGAGAAATGAGAGCCAGTTTTCTTTAAGGGTAAGTTTTCCATGGTAAGTTGACTGTGCTCCATTAGATGGCCTCATATCTGTGCATATCTGAGTAACCCTGATTGGATTTAGTGGAGTGGGCAGCTGATACATGGCAGTTGTGCCTTCAGTGACTTGTCCTAGAGATGTGCTGAGTTCTTAAGTAAGCCTTTGATTCTAGTAACTCAGATGTTCTCTTGAATAGATAGATGTCTTAGTTAGGGTTTCATTGCTGTAAAGAGACAACAGGACCAAGGCAATTCGAAGAAGACATTTAATTGGATCTGGCTTACACTTTCAGAGGTTCAGTCCATTATCGTCATGGTGGGACATATGATAGACATGGTGCTGGAGGAGCTAAGAGTTCTACATGTTGATGTGAAGGTAACAGAAGAAGACTGTCTCCCATGGGCAGCCAGGAGGAAGCTCTGGATCTCAGTGACCAGACTTGAGCATATATATGAAACCTCAAAGCCCTGCCTCCACAGTGACACACTTCCTATAACAAGGCCACACTTCCTCCAATAAAGGCACATCTCCTAATAGTGCTACTTTCTGATGGGCAAAACATATTTTGACCTAGGCTGGGTGTTTTATGGATAGAAGATGTGTTTAGAGGACCAATTCATTGAGAGCAAGTGCCAGTTCCTTCTGGTACTAGCATTGTCTGAAGCTCAGGTTTCTCATTTGTAGCTTGGGTAACCTTTGGTTGAAGACACCCTTTTATGAGGACTACTAGTATGAAGTATTGGGCAGGCAACAGTATCAAGCTCGGGGTCTGATGTCCTTCCTGTGCAGTTTTCTGGGCTCCATGCTTACTTGTGGTTTCAGGTCATGAGTCCTCAGAGAAAGTTTGTTGCTGAAACTTGAACAGCCATAGGAGCTGGTGCCTGATATGCTCATTCACTTGCCCCACCCCCATTCACATGGTACAGATTTTCCTTTCCTAGTTCAGATCTCAGGGGCTTAGCCAAATCCATGTTCAAACAGACTTTTCCCTCTGTCCTCAGGGGATGGGTTGGGTTTAGATTTGCTGAACTGGGTGTGCAGGGTTTAGCTGCAGACAGCTGGAAGGACTCCCTCTGTTGCTGATTTAATCTCCTTCCTGAGCAGGAAGTTTCCTTGGCATGTGGGCCCAGATCAGATTGGGGGCCTGGCTAACGGAAGAGCCTCTGATATCCCTGGCTTATGGAGATCTCTACTTTTTTATCCTGAGACTGGATAGATGGAACTGTAGCCGGCAAGCTTTCATGCATGAGGGTGTTTTGAATGTCTGTTGGTCACTGAGCCATTTTGAAGTTTTTATTTATTAAAACAAGCTTACCACAAACAGTCCCCTAAGCACTATTTACATTTCTTCACAAACTCTTCTGATCTCTAACATGTGTGTAGTTCTCACTGTTACTGTCATACCAGCTGCTCTTTTGTCTTAGGGGTTTTATTTGAAATAACAATGTATGGGGTGTCTTGGAACCTATCGTAGTCTCTTTCTACAATATGAATTTATGTCCTGCCCATGTCACATTCTCAAGGGACACCTGGAAACACAAATGTGTGCCCAACATGGATTTTTCAGGAGACAGTATTTTGCGTTTAGAGGCCCCTTTGCTTAGTATCCCTGAGGAGTTTGTGCTTTAATCACTCGTGAGTGTGGCTCATCCACCTGATCATTTCTATACAGACATGATTTTTGTGCAATGACTCAAAAGCTAATAAATGTCCTTGACTTTGGACTTGTTTGGGGAGCTCCTGTTTCTGTGCCCATTTCTTGAGTTTTTTCTCTGTGTATATGCACATGTAAGCATATGTAAGTATGCATGTGTGTACATTGCATGTGTATGATCTACTTCTCAGTGCATGTATCTTTATGAATGTGACCATGCATCATTAAGAACAGAGATTATGGACACTGGAGTAATGGCTCAGTGGTTAAGAACACTTGATCCTCCACCAGAAGACCTGAGGTTCGTTCCCAACTTTTATATCACATGACTCAGCACAACTGCCTATAACCCCAGCTCCAGGACACCTGATGCCCTCTTCTGGATTCTGAAAGAACCCCCCCACACACACACACACATACACATACATGTGGCAAGTACATGCACGCACATAGACATGCATGCAGGTAGGTGTGCAAGTGTGCACTTGCATGCACACACATGCATGCACACAAATAAAATTAAAAAATAAATCTGAAAGACTTAAAAATAAAGAAAATGAGAAAAATGTATTGGAAATTAAGGAAAAAAGATGACAGGCAATATGAGAAGTTGAAAACACCCACAGGGCAGTTCTGAGTGAGCATGGCTAATGAGTCTTCCTGTAAATTGCAAGTGTATTGTAACCTTCAGCAATTTCCCATGAGTTCAGGGCAACAGGAGCCATAGGATAGTATGTAATCCATTCCTAATGAACAACATAGTCAATAGTTGCTATATTGTCTTGGGCTAATTTGTGTTTCATAAGTTTGTCCTTTGGAAAATAGACAAACTTGGTTATTCAAAGTTAATAGAGCACTGTAATATTCCACTGTTCAGCATTAGTGTTCTTCCTTGTGTTCAGATCTTACCTGTGTCTTACATGCCTCTCCATCAGATAGCTCTTGGAAGTCTTGGTAATCACAGTGTTCCTTTGTGAGGCCAATCAAAGACTGATTCACTTAGTGGACTGATTGTGCTTGTGGCTGTCTGAAACATAAGCTTGTCCGTGGCAGGTACTTGAATCTCCATCATTCACTCATTTACGATTAAGGACAACATGGTTGATAGTGTAACCTCATAGGATTTGGTGGAGAGATGAGTTAGCTACTTGCTGAAACAATGGCTGTCATAGGAAAGATAAGTAACTAGTTCAGGTAGAGTTGCTTATGCACACAGTTAAAATGCCCAATTAGAAACTGGCCAGTGTTTAAGACCATCTTGTTCCTGGTGTGGCAGTGACCGGTTCTGGGAGATGCTTACCAAATCACCATCAGTCTTGGAGAGAGTCCATGTGTAACTTCAGCATATTAGTTCTAGGTTTGCTTTCCTAACCAGTGGCCAAACACGGCTGGTTCAAACTGTGACTTTCTTCCTGCAAACTGCCAAGGCTAGTGTAGCTATCAACGGAGGGTTCTATAGGGCACAGAGCCCCAGCTCTTGCTGGCAGTGAGCCACTCAGACTCAGGACCCTTGCTTCTTCCCCTGAATTCTTTGTACTTCATGATGGTGAAAGAGAGACAGGGAGGATCACACCCCATCACTAAAAGTGGCTCACATCAGTTGCACTGACATGTGGCAGTCATGTGACCCATCTTAGGTCAACAGCTAAGGACTGTACTATAGTAGAGTATCCCAGCCCATGTGGATGGACTTGGATGGACACTGTGTGTAACTTTCAAACCTAGAGGCTTAATATTAAAACTTGTGATCTGGAGAGCAAGTGCTATTGTGTGATCAACATTCTGTAAACATCACGTTAAGAGGCTTTACCAGAGCCGGGATGGTGGTGGCACATGCCTTTAATCCCAGCACTTGGGAGGCAGAGGCAGGCGGATTTCTGAGTTCGAGGCCAGCCTGGTCTACAGAGTGAGTTCCAGGACAGCCAGGGCTACACTGAGAAACCCTGTCTTGAAAAAAAAAAGAGGCATTACTAGGCTGGCTATGGCTACACACACACACACACACACACACACACACACAGAGAGAGAGAGGGGGGGGGTGTAAAAAAAGAAGTATTATCATCTAGATGGTTTTATAGAGTGAAGTCAGCTCTAAAGAGAGTTAGTTCCTTTGAAATTTGGTGTCTGTTGGGCAAAGCTTATTCTTCCTGCCTGGAAGACCTCTTGTCTCTCAGAGGTGGTATTTTCTCCAAAGCCTCAGGGAAGGTTGCCCTGGACACTGTGATATGTGTATGGAAGGTAGTATATCAGCATGGACCATTCCATGTTCCCCACATATGATCATTTTGCTTACTTTTGAGTCTTTCTGCTAGATTCAGGCCTCACAGAACAAATACCATATTTAATAGGACCTGGAGGTAGGGCAGTCTTTTCCTATAGATTCCGTTAAGATGACAGACAGTTGAATTTTCTTAGCAGGATTGGGCCCCCACATCATGGTGAGAACAGCATACAGGGAGGCACCAGGGACCATGCATGGCAGCTTCATATAAAGCAGTTTGGCTTATTTTCCAGAGGAAAAGCTGCCTGCTCTTAACTGGTTTGGGAGGCAACAGCTCAGCATTGCTCTCTCTTCTTCCTCACCCTGGCCTCACCTGCTGCTTCTTCCTATGTAGCCCCTTGCACCACTGCCCTGATGGCAAAATGTTACACTTTTAATTACCTCTGACTCCTGTCACAAACTATCACAAAGCAAATGGCTTAAAACACAATCTTATTTATGTGTTTATTTTTTAAACCTATGGTTCTTATTTATTTTTAAATTTACAGTAGAATACTTCTATATGGCATCACGTATATCTCAAACTTAATAGTGTGGGTGTCTTCAGATCAGAAGTCTGCTGTGACTCACACAGATATCAGATCTGGGGGGTCAACACACTTACAATCCTCTCTGGAGGACTGGAGAAGACGACACGTGGCCTTGTCCTCCCAACTTCCAGAGGCCACATGCATCCCCCTGGTATGTGGCTGCTTCTAGGGCTTAGTATCACACAGTATGATATTTACTACACACTTTCAGTGTTGAAAAAGCATCAGCAAGCCACTGCCCTCAGCCAGCCCCACAATCAGGAGGTTGGACTGATATTCTACAAATACTCTGCTGCTAAGCTGCATTGCTTAGTCAGTTAGGCATATTAACTGCAATGTGTGTGTGTGTGCTGGTGTATATATATAGTCCTATCGTAAGTCAAGTGGCATGACTAATACCTTTGTGGCATTAAGCAGCTGTCCTTTGCATTATGTAATAGACAGAATAGTGAGACCAGCTCATAGATGATTCTCAGTTAAAACTAGACAGTATATATACCATTTGGCATAGTCAGAGGTAATGGGTCAGCTCTTGCTATTAACTGGGTTATTGCTGATGAAAAACCAGGACATAGTGGTATGCTATACGGCTCATGTTTTGCATGTGCCTGAGTTGGGTTTGGTATTCTCTAGGTGCAGCTAGAGTCATTTGTCAGTTGCTTTTAGGATGTGTTAAATGCCCTTTCAGAAGCATCAACACGATCCTTATTTGCATTTTCCATCCTGTGCTAATCCTGGTTAGCAGCATTTCTTTGATGAATACCCAGCAACACTGTGTCTGCTGCAAGGCAAAACGTCTCCTCCATCCTCCTCAAGTTCTCTGTGGGAAAGAAGCCCTTGCTAGTCAATTTTACCAATTACTTGAGACTTTGCAAAGCACAGCCTATGTATTGGGTAACAGATCACTGAAGATTTATTGAGTGTGTACAGAGCAGCTGTATTGCTGAGATGCGCATAGTGCTATTTAAAGGAACGGGGGCTGTCTAGTTGCCAGACCTGATGCTATGATGTCAGGCTTCCTGAACACCTGGGTTGCCAAGGAACAGGTAAGCACAGGGAAGGGTTTCTGACCTGGACCCCTTCGCTGCTGATTGTTATTTGTAGGCAGGCTCTGAATCTCCTTTGAGTTCGATAGATTTCCATTACCAAAGCAGAGCTAGTGTGAACTCCATCTGCACACTGAGATTTTTTAATAGAAGAGACCATCTAGGGGTCTAGAGAATCTCAGATCTGCATCTATATGAGTGGGATTAGGGGTTGAGTTCCGTACAAACAGGTAGAAGAGAAGAGAGTCTGTGATGCATTCATGTTTGCATATTATTGAATTATCGCCTGGGTCAGAAGCAAGAACAAACCAATTGTGCATTGTTTGTACTGTACACCTGCACTCTTGTTGTGTGTGAGTAGCCTGGGAGGTTTTATCCTCTGCGGGTACATGCATGGGGTCATTTAGAGGTTGTCACTTCCTTTGTGATTTTTATAATTTGGTTTCCTGGAAATATATTTGATTTGATTCATAAAAAAATAGACAGCTGACTTTAAATTGTCATTAAAAATGGAGAGAAGGAGAAGGCTAGGCAGGTAAAGGTGCTTGTTATGCAAGCCTGATGATCTGAGTTTGATCTTCATTATGCACTTGCACTTTAAAAGCTGGATGCAATTGTTTACGCCTACAATCCCAGCACTTCTCCAGGGGGACAGGAGGCAGAGACAGGAGAACTGGCCTGAAGAGCAAGCTTGCAGACAATCCAGCCAGATCATGTGAGGTAGCAAGAGAAACAACAGGAGACACCCTGCCTTGAAACACATGTTCCTTGAAGGAACATCTTGAAAAGCTGTCCTTTGGTCTTCATACTCCTGCTGTGACACGTGTGTGCTCCCTACCCACACTCACGTACACACACCTCAAATTAATTAATTAAAAATCCTAAGTAGGCATACCTAGTTAAAAATGTTAACCTATATGATGTTCCTATCAAGTATAACAGTTTCATTATTTTGGACCCTATAATGAAAAAGAAAGTGTCAGTCATCTGGAGGTGCTCTAACAACTTCTGCAGATTTGTGGCTTAAAGAGCAGAACTCATTTCTCCCAGATCTAAAAGCTGGAGTGTCCAAGATCAGGGTGATACATATTGTTTTGTCTGGCAAGGGACTTTTTCTTGCTTGGAAGTCGGTGGCTAGCATCTAGTGTCCTAACATGGCGTGGATCAGAGAATGAGAAGAAGCAAACTCTTTGTAGGAGCCATCAGAAGGTCACTACCTCCATTGTGAGGGCTCCTCTCTCATGGTCCAATTGCTTCTGAAAGTCTCACCCATTGATGTCCACACATCACCCTAGAGGTCCATAATGGATTTTGAAGAGGGAAGCCTTCTTCGTAGACCAGAATAGGATAGTTCACCTTAACATAATGAGAGAAACATCTATAAAAAGCAGAGGGGATGATGCTCTACTCAAGTGTAGAAGAACTCAGCTCTAGTTTGCAGCTTCATCCTTGCAGGTTTGTTTGTTTGTTTGTTTGTTGTTGTTGTTCTAGTTTGACCTTTGTAGTCAGGAGAAGTTTTCTTAACTAAGTGGCACCAGAAACTATTTCACTATGACCAAAAGCAACTTGGGGAAGAAAAGGTTTATTTCATCTTATATGTCAGTAACAGTCTATCACCAAGGAAAGTCAGGCAAGAACTCCAAGCAGGAAGCTGGGGGCAAGAACTGATGCAGAAACATGAAGGGGTGCTGCTTACTGTCTTGGTCCCCATGGCTTGCTCACTCTGCCTTCTTATACTATCAAGGACCACTAGCTCAGGGGTGGTACCACCCACAGTGAGCTGGCCTCCACCATATCAATCATTAATTTAGAAGATGCTTTATAGATTTCCCTAGAGGCCAAAGTCCTCTGTTCAATCTCTGGTATTGTATCAACTGGGCATGTCATTGCATGCCTATCTTCTTAGCACTGAGGAAGGAGTTAGAGGTGGAAGTTTCAGAAGTTCAATGTCACCCTTGCCTGCATAGTCAGTCAAGGTCAGACTAGGCTACATGAGATACCTTCTCAAAAAAGAGCCCTAACCTAACAAAAATATTAAATTAAATTAATTAAATGCTTCCACTTTTAATGTCAATGATGGAAAGATGTAAGCATCATTAGAAAGGAATAAGAATTCTGGTTCTTAGAAGTTTTATAGGCACAGTCCTGTTTCCTTAATGAAACAAGGAATTAGTAGGTTGAGGCCTGTCTGACTGCTCCAGCAGAAGGAAGAACAGAAAAGTTCTTAGAATCCTTTAGCATCATGGAAGTGTGTGGAGCACAAAGCCCAAGAATGTTGATGCATTTGGGGCAAAAGGATAAAAAGGCTGGATTGGTCAAGCAAATCCCTTGGGGCTGCCAAAGCACACAGTCACAGAGCCTATTCTCACCTTAGTCTCTGCAAAAGTGAACTCATGGTGCACTGTAGGGAGGAAGGAATGTGGGAGCAGAGCCTGGGAAGTGAAGGAGAACAAAGAAGGAGAAGGAGAAGGAGAAGGAGAAGGAGAAGGAGGAGAAGGAGAAGGAGAAGGAGAAGGAGAAGGAGAAGGAGAAGGAGAAGGAGAAGGAAAAGGAGAGGGAGGAGGAGGAGGAGGAGGAGGAAAAGGAGGAGGAGAAGGAGAGGAAGGAAGGGAAGGAAGGGAGGGAGGGAGGGAGGGAGGGAAGAGGAGGAGGAGGAGGAGGAGAAGGAGGAAGAGGAGAAGGGGAAGAAAGGGAGGAAGGGAGGGAGGGAGAGAGGGAGGAGGAGGAGGAAGAGAGGCATGTAGTTTTGAGCTAGCCACAGGATACACAGCTGATTGAGGAACAGTTTTTACTTAGGGAGTGTCCCAAAAAGAAGTTCCAGTTTGCTGCGTAAACTGCAAATAAAAGAAATATATTAACAAATGCTGGCAAAAGTGCCCTCAATTCAAATTAATCACATTTTTTTCTGAAGTAGAATTGGAAAAGACAAGGTATGTCTTCCTCTCTAGTTTCTATATAACCATTTGCTTAAGTCCAGGAGAGTAATTGGAATGTAAACATGGCTACCTCACGTGTAGATGATTAGAGCATTTGGCATGTAGACAAAATTGAAGGCTCTGTGTATAAGTGCATAGTAAACATCTGTTGGAATGGAATATTATCCCAAACTTAACAAAAGAGTAAGAGTTAGTGCCATTTGAACCACAGGAAATATGTTTCTTCTGAGACAAATAGAAAGTTATGGGCACAGAGTGGCTACTTACTTTATAGCTATTTAAGGATATTTTTCACATACTTTCAATATGTGTATATTGGACAAAGGGGCTTTATTCCCAGCTCCCATGAAGTCCTGTTATAAAGAGACCAATCTCTTTCAGAAGAGTTTGTAAGTTCTCAGGGCCAGGTTCTCCTGCTTGCTTCTCTTTTGTGTTACACGGGTACTCATTAGTGAAAAGGGCTCAGAAGGAACAGTTGTCTATCTCACTCAGTTTACCACTGAGGAAAGGGGCCAAAAGCAAAGTCAAAGATCCGTCCTTTTGGAATTTTGCACTGAGACTAGAACCTGTGTTTTGCATACAGCTTATGCCTGCTGCCAGCTGCTAGCCTCTGAGTCTCCCAAGAGGCCCAGCCCTTTACCACTACATTGAAGACTCAGGCTTTGGTGGCTCAGTGATGACTCTGTGCTGAACAGGAGTTCTTGGATCCACGCTATTGCATGTTCTAAACCTTGGCAGTATGAGTTTGCTCTTCCAGAATCCCTAGTTTTTGTCTTGGATTAATTCAGATAAACTTTCTACTCTGTCTCACTTACCTCCAAGTTTGGTTATTGAAAGCCAAGGTCTTCCTCTTGCCTATCTTCTTTGTAGAATCAGACAGTTGTGATTTTAATGGAGTTCTGTCCTTTACCTCTTCAGTAAAACTCAAGAGAGAATCTTAATTGTGTTAATAAATGAAAGAAGAATTTATAAATGTTACTTACCAGGGAAGACGGTGGTTGGAAGGTACTTCTACTATTAACCTAAGGAGTGTAGAAGCCATTCCTTGTCATCTATTCAATGCCACTTCACTCTTTACTATGTACCTTTTCTTTCATTGTCAATTTAATGAGTTATTTTACACATAAACCCTGTATGTTTCATACTATCTGATACTTATCATTTTGAAGGAACCATTGGGAAAGAAGTATATCAACATCTAATTTAACATAAGAATTTCTCTGATGTGATAGCTTTAATTATCAACTTGACACAATCTAGAATTACCTGGAAAGGGTGCTTCAGTGGCTGTTTCTTCTAGTTTAGGTGAAATTGGGAAAACTACCACTGTGGGCAGTAACATTCCCTTGGAATGGGATTCTGAACTGAGTAAGAATAGAAATAGCAAGCTGAGTATCAGCATGGATGCCTTCATTGCTCTGTTTCTGATTATAGATGTGATATGACCAACTCCTTCAGGCACCTGCAGATATAACTTCCCTGCTATGACAGACTTTACCATCAAATTTGACCTGAATAAAGCCATTCTCCTTTCTATTGCCATTGCCAGTTATTTTATTACAGCATCCATAAATGAAATCAAGAAGCTCCATAGGTACAGATATAACCCAAGTCAGTTCCTTTAGCAGAAACCCATCTTTATGTGCTCAGGTTTTTAATCTCACAGTTCCAGACCTTGAAGTCTGTTCCCCAGAGCATTCCAAGTGTAGCACTCTCTTTTGTGACAGAGACCATGGATGATGGGTAAGCACAAAGCAATTGATCTGTCTAAGGCACTGTTCTGCTAAGTCAAGCTTCTCCAAGGGAGGTTTCCAAGAAGGCCATCGCATACCAGTGTAATGTGAATCCCAGAAGAGGTCAAAGGAACTGCATTTTCACTAATACTTCATGCCTTTCTACATTGCAAATCCTTGAAGCATTCATTTTATCTTGCTGCAGCGGTGAACTTCAAACATGGCTGTTTTGGTAGAGATGTTTTCTCTTTTAATCAAACACAGGATGACTTAGACAGGCTATTTTCACAGCTGAGATCCCATTGCTGGGGATTTATGGTGTGTCTCATATGTTCCTGCTTTGGTCTCTTATTCTGACTTGTTTAGTTTTCATGACACATCTGAATGCCTTCTTCTAAGCAAGACCCTTGTCTCGAGATCCAACTGTGGGGTTGTTAGGATAACGACACATGGCAGGGGTTAAGAAACACAGCTCAGAAATTGTTTTCTTTTCTGACCAAACACAGACATGATGTTTTTCCTGCCATGGAGATATAATCCAGATCTGAATCTCTGAAAGCTTTGAGGATGTTGGGTTCTGGTGCTTTCCATGCTACCCATGCGATCGCCTTTCAAAAGCTTTACTTCATTATCTCTAGCTGAACCACTAGGTGGGAAAGATAAAGAATGGGAAGCTTAAGCCAGGAACCGTGATGCAGTGAGTCAGAGCTGTATTCATCATGTTGTCTTCTCTGTGGCCCACTTAGTAAAACCACTCCAAGATTTGGATGTCAATGGCTGGAGTTCAAGCCGTCTTTATTGATGACATGTTAAGAGAAAATTGCTGAATAAAGAGCCTTCTCTATGAAGACTGGAAATTATCTTCACTTCATTTAACAAGTATATTGCCTCCAAAACAAATTATTTAGGTCAATGCTGACACTGTCCAAAAAGCAGGATACCCCTTTACTCAGTAAAATGAGAATATTAGCAAATGCTGACATTATGATTCCTTTCCTTAATTTAGGTTTTCCAAAGTGAAAGAGGCAAATGGCTGTCATTTCTTAGCTCCAACCTTGAAGCAAACGTCTGCATAAGTTCTCAGTGTAATTCTATTTCACATATGGCTGTTTTGCTTATAGGCAATTGGATAGTTTTGCTCACTGAATTGGATATTTATATGCAGATGTTTTCTTTCTGAGTTACTTTTTGGACTCTTCCCCAGAATTATCTGACAGGCTTCAAGATGTTCCCAATGAATTCAGAGTGACATGCACGAGGAAGCTAGTGTGGTTTCTTTTCTCTTATATTGGCTTGTTGCAAAGATAGGTTCATTTTTCTAACCTAAAAATGTGCAAAGCAAATTGGATAGAGCCAAATCCAAGAATGACCAGGAAAACTGAGTTATTATCACACGTATAAGAGTGAACAGTAGCTTTATGGCTATAAATCAAAGATGTTTTGGAACTCTGCCTGTATATATAAGTGTTTTGCTAGTCTGTAGCCTTCTGTCAAGGGCTGGGGAGTCTATTTGAAGTTGGGGGAGTTGGGTGTAGCATGACTAAGATGCACTATGGGTAATGAGCTGACAGATCCCAGTGTCTATAATGAGCATCTCTGTATGAATGGTTTCTGATATGAAAAGAAATTTGCTTATCAATGCAAGGAAAACCATTGGGATGTTAATTTTATGTAAACGTCTTTTTATTCTAATTTTCTCCTCCCCTAAATGAAATTGGGCTTCTAAAAGAACAAGCATAGAAAGGAATTTTAAAGTAATGTGTTAATCAAAAGTGGCTCCAGTTTTGTACAGTTAAAAAAAAATGAGGCCATGGCTCTCTTGTCTTCAAATGCAAAACAGGTAATTTTTCCCTAAATATCATTTGAAGGAGGTTTACCTTTTGTGACATGAAAATCTTGGAGGTGCTTTAAATTCTCCCATCAGAGAACGGAATCCTATTTTGTGGTGTATATTTTTCTTTTCTTTCATCCAGACATTGAGATGCAGAAACCCAAGTACTAAATAAAGGCCCAAATCTTTACTATGTTGATCATTCTAAACATTTGCTGATTTTATGTCTCTCAGTAGAGTAACCCTGTTTTCCTATGTTTAAGCAGTTTGGGGATTAGAAAGGAGCAGGAAGTGTGGCTTTGCTGTACTTTGGGGTTGGAAAGAATCATGCTTTCTAGAACCAGAATTGTAGGGTAGACTATGTACTATATGAACTGGTGTTCACAGCAGGATAGACTATGTACTATATGAACTGGTGTTCACAGCAGGATAGACTATGTACTATATGAACTGTTGTTCACAGCAGGATAGACTATGTGCTATATGAACTGGTGTTCACAGCAGGATAGACTATGTACTATATGAACTGGTGTTCACAGCAGGATAGACTATGTACTATATGAACTGGTGTTCACAGCAGGATAGACTATGTACTATATGAACTGTTGTTCACAGCAGGATAGACTATGTGCTATATGAACTGGTGTTCACAGCAGGATAGACTATGTACTATATGAACTGGTGTTCACAGCAGGATAGACTATGTACTATATGAACTGGTGTTCACAGCAGGATAGACTATGTACTATATGAACTGTTGTTCACAGCAGGATAGACTATGTGCTATATGAACTGGTGTTCACAGCAGGATAGACTATGTACTATATGAACTGATGTTCACAGCAGGATAGACTATGTGCTATATGAACTGGTGTTCACAGCAGGATAGACTATGTACTATATGAACTGGTGTTCACAGCAGGATAGACTATGTACTATATGAACTGGTGTTCACAGCAGGATAGACTATGTACTATATGAACTGGTGTTCACAGCAGGATAGACTATGTACTATATGAACTGGTGTTCACAGCAGGATAGACTATGTACTATATGAACTGGTGTTCACAGCAGGATAGACTATGTGCTATATGAACTGGTGTTCACAGCAGGATAGACTATGTGCTATATGAACTGGTGTTCACAGCAGGATAGACTATGTACTATATGAACTGATGTTCACAGCAGGATAGACTATGTACTATATGAACTGGTGTTCACAGCAGGATAGACTATGTGCTATATGAACTGGTGTTCACAGCAGGATAGACTATGTACTATATGAACTGGTGTTCACAGCAGGATAGACTATGTGCTATATGAACTGGTGTTCACAGCAGGATAGACTATGTACTATATGAACTGGTGTTCACAGCAGGATAGACTATGTACTATATGAACTGGTGTTCACAGCAGGATAGACTATGTACTATATGAACTGGTGTTCACAGCAGGATAGACTATGTACTATATGAACTGGTGTTCACAGCAGGATAGACTATGTACTATATGAACTGGTGTTCACAGCAGGATAGACTATGTACTATATGAACTGGTGTTCACAGCAGGATAGACTATGTACTATATGAACTGGTGTTCACAGCAGGATAGACTATGTACTATATGAACTGGTGTTCACAGCAGGATAGACTATGTACTATATGAACTGGTGTTCACAGCAGGATAGACTATGTACTATATGAACTGGTGTTCACAGCAGGATAGACTATGTACTATATGAACTGGTGTTCACAGCAGGATAGACTATGTACTATATGAACTGGTGTTCACAGCAGGATAGACTATGTACTATATGAACTGGTGTTCACAGCAGGATAGACTATGTACTATATGAACTGGTGTTCACAGCAGGATAGACTATGTACTATATGAACTGGTGTTCACAGCAGGATAGACTATGTACTATATGAACTGGTGTTCACAGCAGGATAGACTATGTACTATATGAACTGGTGTTCACAGCAGGATAGACTATGTACTATATGAACTGGTGTTCACAGCAGGATAGACTATGTACTATATGAACTGGTGTTCACAGCAGGATAGACTATGTACTATATGAACTGGTGTTCACAGCAGGATAGACTATGTACTATATGAACTGTTGTTCACAGCAAACAGCTGAACCTGCATTAAATGATCAAGGCAGATTGATCATTGGAACTTGCCTGATTGGAGAGGGGTCACAGGTCCAGAGACACATTATCTAAGGCTATTGTTAGCACCCTAAATTGGTCATTTACTGCCTACCTCCATGTGACTTAACAGCCTTGTGACTATTAGGTTAATCCTTCAGGAACATACTCTCAGACCTTTAGTTTCTACCGATGTAAAGTCTGAAAATGTCCAATATTACCTGAGATTTCTTGTTGCTGTTATGAAGCACTTTGACAACATAACTTAAGGGAGAAAGGGTTTTTTGTTTGTTTGTTTGTTTGTTTGTTTAGCCCATAGTTCAAGGTATAAGGTTGTGGGGAAATCAAGGCAGCAGGAGAATGAAGCAGCTGGTCATGCCAGGTCTACAGTCAGAAGAAGAGCAATGGACATATTGCTGCTGTTCAGTCCCTTTTCCACTTACACAACTCAGGATCCCAGCCAAGGGAATGGTGCCAACCATCGTGAGCAGGTCTTCCTACATCAGTGAAAGTAATCCAGATGATCCCTTCCTCCATGGAATGTAGTTGGTTATCCCTATAATAGTCTATTGTTATTTCAACACTGGACACATATTACCTGCCAAGTTGGTATTAGAATACGACCCATCACAGGGTAAGACCACTAATGTCTTTTTTCTCCCAGCAGTTAGTACAGCACCTTGCAACACTATAAAAGGAGGAACTCTGCCATGTAATTTATAATCTTTCTTTGTAAAGAATCAAAGTTGACTTCCCACATCTGATTCTGAGTTCACCCTATCACTTTCTCATTTAGATCTGTGTGGCGGAGTTGGTGGAGACAGATTCCAGGTCATAAGAGGCTGCTTGTATCTCCCTCTGCCCTCTGTTACCATTGAATCTCACGAGATGTAGAAAGCTAACTCTCTAGTCTAGGAGGAGAGACATCAAACAAAACCTGACCAGTGAAGGTGAATGTGTCAAACTCCACAAAGAGCAGAGCCTGCAGCAAGCTGGATTGAGATCCCCAGATGTCCAGATAATTCTGCAGGTATCTAAGAAAGAAATGTTTCTTGTCTACCACTGGTACTGTGTACATGTTTGTTACATAGCAACAGTTAGCTGAAGCAAGGAAAGCTAGATAGATAGGAAAGAGCAGAGAATGAGGGATAGAATCAGACTTTTGAAACTACTGGAAGATGTCTGTTGGTAAAGAGAGAAGCCCCATGGTGTGGTACTGGGGCATCACTTTTGGCCTTGATAGAAAGTGGTGGGGGAATGGGTGGGGGAGGGTGTGGGGGACTTTTGGGATAGCATTGGAAATGTAAATGAAATAAATACCTAATAAAAAAATTAAAAAAAAAAAGAAAATGGATGGCATGGAGTTGAGTGCTCAGAGGAATAGATGTCAAATTAGAGAGGGAGTGCATCATAAAGTTTTGCCTCAATTGCCTAGATTGTTCTCACCCCATTTAGAAGGAAGGAATAGATTAAGAGAGCTATGCAAAGGCCCATTACTAAAATAATTCTCACAAGCAGTCATACCCACACTTCAAAGTTCTTATTGTTAATGGAAAACTATAGAGGTTTCTTCTAAATTTGAATGATTTTGAGGTAGACACCTTCCCTCAGAAACCAGAGAGAAAATGTAAGCAAGATTCCTCAAGGAAGACTTCTTAACAATCTGGGACCCTCTGGGCTGGTTTCCCAGCATTGCTGCTTTCTCTTTGCAAGATAGATACAGGGATGGGTAGGTAGGCAAGTGAGTTAGTAGGGTTGCCAAAAGCTCTGCCTGATGATTTCTACTTTTTCCTCTCTGTTGGACCATCTGACACCTAACACAAGAGTGCACATTTTTTTAGAGTTCTATATCTTTCTTCTGCCTTGTACTGTTGACATACAGAAGAGACCCTTAGATGCTTTGACACTAGACAAATAGTTAAAACTGAGCTGAACTAAAGGCATTAGCTTGAGGGTTATAAATCCATATTTGCAGCAAGTTAAGAACTACCTTGCCGCTGGACTCATTCACTGTCTATGAATGCAATAGGTATTTGTCAAGACCGAACTTAAGCATAAGCCAGCATAGTGGGCATCATCTTCCAAATAAGCTAATGGGCTTTCAGAGCTAGCCATAATTTAGCTGGATATGCAGTGAGATATTATATATCCTAGGTATATGTTTGTACTAAGAGTAACATGATTATCTGAAGATAAAAATAATTCCTGTGAGGAGGTACTCACTGATCCTAATAGATGCTGGGTTCCTCACACTTCCGAGCCACATGACAAAACAGAGCCAAACAACCTAAGGTGAAACAAGAGAAATCTTCCTGTTCGTAATTTCAGTCCATCACGGGGAGGGGCAGGTGTGGAGAGTAGAACAGTCCTAGTGTGGCAGACAAGGGGGCGAGAGAGAGAGACAGAGAGAGAGAGAGAGAGAGAGAGAGAGAGAGAGAGAGAGAGAGAGAGAGAGAGAGGATAAATACAAGTATGTCTGTGCTACCTGAATCATAGCTCTCACCTACAGGACAGTACCGCCCACACTCACACTTAGGACTGATCCTCTCTCCTTCGTCCTCTCTGGAATTTTCTTCTCAGGTAATGCCCAGAGACGTGCTGTTCTAGTCACCTTGGCCCTTCCCCATCAATCAATCTGTCAGGCAAAGTTAATTATCACAGACTTCGGTGAAAAGTCTTGATGGAATCCAGCTGAAGGATACCATTGCTGTACACTGTGTAATAAGGCTGATTCTCAGATTGCCCGATTAATATGACTGAAAGAGATTTGAGTTGTTTAACCTTAGACATGTCAGTTTAGAAACATGGGATTTATTTCTTACTATAATGGGAGCTGGGAATTTGAAGAGCCAAGGGCCAATAAGGGGCTGCTTCTTAGAAGGCCTGTCTCATTTCTGTAATCTCACAAGGCAGAGGTGTTAAGGGCCTCTCTATAGTTTCTTTTATAAGGTCACTGATCTTGTTCATGAAGGCCTCACTCTCATGACCTGATCATCTCTCAATGGTAGCACCTTCGAAGACTGGAGGATAGCATTTCAACATGGGCTTTGGAGGGCCACCTGTATCCAGGTTTGACAGCGTTTCTTAAAAAATGGAGCTACTCCTCTTTTACATGTTCTTTTGTGCTTTAACCCTATGGACTTTAGTACACATGGTTTGGGAAGGCAACTTAATTCTCATTTTCTAGAATGACAGAACCTGCTCTAATCCAATGAACAATAGCATGCTCATTGTTTATAAACTGCAGTGTGTTTATTTTCATATTATAGTGCTAATATTTACAGATAACATACGAGAGAAAGACCTCTTTGAGCCTGCCACCATGTAGGAAAGCATGCACTAGTTAACAGAGAGAATGGGTAACAGAGATACAGGCAGACTGTCTAGTTCAAATGTGGTTCAATATAGAAGAGTGTGATCCCACAGGTCTGACAGTAGTTCTCTATTTTACTCTCACTATCCTGCTCTCTTAAAAGCTATTTGGCAGTTCTACAGTGTCAGCCACATAGTACTTGCTCAATAAATATTTCCATGGGTAAGTTATAAAATGAATATATTGTGTCCATGCATGCACACATGAATGTTGTAGGCTTATCAGCTGACTTTTCTCTGAAGTCTTTGCTTAAGCTCTGGCTTTCTGAATTAGAGCATCCATAAGGATTAGCTGCAGAAAATGGAAAGTACTAAGTATGTTAGTTAGGCAGGTAGACACTTTATATATGAATTGGATACTTTAAAATTAGCAGAGGAAAAATTATGGATCAGAGGTGTGAGTATGGGATGGCAACCCTATCCCTCACTTCATGTCCTGTCTTCCTGCTGGAGATGGGCTCTATGCGTTCCCTTTCTCTACTGTCAGGCATTTCATCTAGAGTCCTTCCCTTTGAATCTTGAGAGTCTCTCACCTCCCAGGTCTCTGGTGCATTCTGGAGGGTCCCCCCTCCAACCTCCTATCTACAGAGGTGGCCTGTTTCCATTCTTTCTGCTGGCCCTCAGGACTTTAGTCCTTTTCCCTCACCCAGTACCAGATCAGGTTCCCCCCCGCATCTACTTTCCCTCCCTGCTTGTGATTGCTTTCTTCTCCCTCCCAAGTGGGACTGAGGCATCCTCACTTGGCCACTTCAGCTTGTTAATCTTTTTGATTTCTGTGGATTGTATCTTGGGTATTCTGTACTTTTTTTTTCTAACATCCACTTATTAGTGAGTACTTATCATGCATGTCTTTTTGAGTCTGAGTTACCTCACTCAGGATGATATTTTCTAGTTTTATCCATTTGCAAAACTCAGGCTGTCCGCCTTCTTAATAGCTGAGTAGTATTCCTGTCTGAAAGAATTGCAAGGATGGAAATAGAGAGGAGCCTGAGAAAAAGAAGGTCCAGCAACAGGCCCAAAGTGGGATCCAGCTCAAGGGGAGGTCCCAAGGCCTGACACTATTGCTGAGACTATGGAGTACTCACAAAAAGGGACCTAGCATGACTGGCCTCTGAAAGACCCAACAAGCAGCTGAGAGAGTCAGATGCACCCAACCAATGGACAGAAGCTGCTGACCCCTGTGGTTGAATTGGGGAAAGGCTGGAGGAGGATGATGATGAGGGCAACCCTATAGGAGGAGCAGCAGTCTCAATTAACCTGGAACCCGGAGATCTCGAAGGCGCTGGACCACAAACCAGGCAGCATACACCCTCTGATATGAGGCCTCCAACACACATATAGCAGAGGACTGCTGGGTCTGTGTTCATTCAGAGAAGATGCACCTAACCCTCAAGAGACTGGAGGCCCCAGGGAGCTTAGAGTTCTGGTAGGGTCTGGGGTAGGTGGGTGGGAGGTGGGAACATCCTCGTAGAGATAGGGATGCGGGAAGGAGGTATGGGAAGTGGAACAGATGGAGGGGGTGGGTGGGTGGGATAAAATATGGAGTGCAATAAATAAATAAATAAATAAATTAATAAATAGCAGAGGAGCTGAAGGGGCAGGACTTATGCCATTTTGTACTGCATGAGAATGTTCTGGGCTTGAGGTCAAGAAGCTGGAAGCTGCAACCCACCAGCATTACACCTGTACCTCAGAAGCCACCTGCCTTCTGTGAGTTGCCAAGGAAATACAGCAAAAGCAGCCAGCACTGACATCGGACTCCTTCCCTAATGTTGGAGTGAATAGCGAGTAAGACGTAAATCTCACATTCAAATATTAAATAAATAAGGTTTATTTATAAATAAATAATTGGACCAGCCTGAACCTTGGCAGATTGTAGTTCTTCTCTCTTGTACTGTGTTGTGTAGGGTCTGTTCACTTATTTCTACATTCCGTAACTTACTTGATTAGACAAGACACAACAGAGCAGATTACAGTCCTGTGAGGCTGACACTCAGCACCAGCAGATGTTTGAGATCCTTGTCTTTATTTTGGGAGATGTGAAAGGAGGGTTTGAAGTGTAGTTAAGCTCTGCGCAGTAATCACCATTGTGATCAGACTTAGTTGGGATAAATGAGTAACTTGACCAGGACAAAGCCGTGGAAACAGCTCACATGTTTCCTATTTGGTGTGCAAAATTCCTTTCAATCAATGAGGTCTTTTACTGATTTAGAGAAGCACAGGCCACAATCGATCTTAATTCTGATCGCTCACATTCATTCTTCTCCTTTCTACCCTCTGCCTACCACCTGTCTATCTTGTCTATCAGCTGTGGAGCACTTTACTGTAAATACACACAGAAATACACCTTCTGCGGGCTAATAACCACTTCACCTGGCAAAAGACCGTTTACCACTGCAGTCTCAAGCCTTTGTTGCATGTCTTTAGAAACAAAGGCTCCTTGCCCTAAACAAATCACCAAGAGTTAGCTCTTTAGTATTCAAGTATTAAGCGTAGCATTTCGGTATAATTAATTAAGCATTCCATAGACGTTCAGCATTGTTTCTGCTGTTAATTAATATGCCTCCTAGCATTTCAGAGATTTCGTACAATAAAATCAGCAAAAGAGGTTCCTTGAGTAAAGCACTGGGGAAGCCTTTATGTTTTTACCTAATTAGTGTGACTATAAGAATCCCTCGCCAGGGAGACACTCGAGTCTAAAGATGAAGGTTATTCCGAAGGCTGGCTCACTACCTTTTGCCTCTAAAGGAGCCCAGTGTATGCAAGGCTGACAGAACATCTCCGTAGAGATCAAACAAACCCATGTGACCTATGTGACTGAGCACAACATGTAACTGAGGAACAGGACACTCCACATCTGGTGCTTTTTCCAAGTTTATGAGTATTTTCAGACACCATTGTGTATCTAGAGCATTGGGAGTTCGTTCAAGCCATAGTTGCAGGCTGTCAACAGACCTGAGCTATCTCTTCATTTTATTTGTACAAAACCTTCCCAAGAACAGAAATCTTCTGCATGGTTGTGACTCACATCTGTAATCACAGCTCTTGTTATGGCAGAGGCAAGATGATGCTGTGAGTTTGAGGCTAGCCTGGGCTACAGAATCTTCTCAAAGATAAACGAACAAACAATCGATACAATAAAAAATTCAAATAAGAAACCACCCAAAACTAATCATTTAAAGCTAGAAATAGATTATTTGATATAGGCCTATCATAATTTTGACTAAGTCTAGAATTCAAATATAAGTAAATAGTATAAAATAGGATATGAATTCTCAAATCTACAAGTGTTCACATTGCTTATTTCCAATATTGTTAATTTGAAAATAAATGTATTTTTTTTAAATAAAAGGCAAATTTCTTCTAAACTTAATTTTTAGAAACTGCTTCCTCATGCACTAAGAAATTTCAGGTCCAATTTATACTTTCTTATGGAGATTAAGTGAAATGGAATTTAATTCTGTGGTCTGATGGGCCAGTTGGCTAGAGGAATGACAAAGAGACATAAGCAAATGGTCAGAGTTCCTTTTCCACCTGTCCTTGTCCTTGTTTATCACAAATGCATATCAGGCATGTGTAAGCCATGCTTTCATGGGTCTGTAGCCACCAGGTGAACCTTTGCATGGTGCCTGGCTATCTCTTTCATTTTCAACTCAATACAATGATCTCCTATTGAGTACTACTTAAATATAGGTATAGGTTTATGTAAAGGATGAAATGTTTGACAAGATATTTTCAAGAGTCATTCTCCCGTGGAGACAGAGGAACCCCTAATTTCCTGAAAGAACAAGGAAGTTAAATCAGAAGTGAATCATTGCCTTTCCCTCATTTGTTTTATCCACCCACAAGGATTTCTGGTAGAGGATCAAAGAGATGTATGCAGTTGTATTCCTGAAGCTATCTGTGCTGTTACAATAATTGTAATAGCCATTGTCATTTTCGGAGATTATTTATAGAGAAAACACATCATGGCTTATTTTGGTGAACTGCTTAGGAGATTGTGTAGTTCAGCTTTGAAACCTAAGCCTTAGGAAGTTTCAATTTAGGTTTCTTGTATCCATTCCAGAAATGATAATACATAAAGACATGAGAAGAAGAAAACATCTTTTACATAATAAGTGACTCTATTTCCTACCGACACAAGCCATCTCCTTTGAACTACTAAGGAAAATAAAGTAATATTTGTGTTGGGCCGTATCCTGCTGGAAAGTGGACTGCTTGCTCATTGTGAATAGTGTCTATTTAATATCTAAGACAAAGCGGGCTTTACTCAAATTCCTTGAGGGTTAATACAGTTTCCTGCTTACTTGATGTTCAGTTCCAGAGTGCTGAGGGAAGATTTCCTATCTTGGGTTTGGAGAGTCCTTTTAAAAATAGTTATAAAATATATGCCAGGGCCGTCAAAGATGGGTGCCTTATCCTTGCTTCTTGGTCTGAGTGCCCACCTTCGCTATTAATCAGGAATGTGATTCTACTTGGAGCAAAGAGAAGCTATAATTTCTCATGGCAGGTTGGGATGAGATAGGGCAGTTGGCATGCCTGGGAACTTACCAGCTGAGTCAAATCATTACTGCAGGCTTCATTGTGGTAGGTTAACCTGGAGACAAAATTGAAAATGTCAACACCATTTCCAGCTATAAAGAGTTTTCTTTCCTTTCCATTTATGGGGAGTGGGGAACAATTTACATGTCCTGAGATGTGCCAGGAGACCTTGCACTTTGCATGCTACAGTAGCCACAAAAGCATTGAATAGATGATGCTTAGAACAATGAATAATGAGGAGATGGCTGACAGCAGGAACAAGTGTCTTCTTTGGCCTGCATTCTGTTTATCACCTCATTGCAAGGGCTAGTGGGTTAGACAAGGAAGGTCAGGGAAACCTCCTTGTGTAAAGTTCTATTTTAGACCAAGACTGCTATGCCCACAGTAATAAGCACTATGTCTGGTCAGCCAACAGAATGTAAATATTTAAAGGGCCCCATTGGTGATCTGTTATTTCAAAAGCCTTCAGTAAATAAAGTAAATGCTTCCTCATCTGCAGACTTTATGTGGGAGGTTTCTGAACATCTCTGCCTGGTTAAAGTGCTGTGAGTTATGGAAACAGCCAGCAGCTGTTGAGCTCTCTGGCTACTTCATCACTGTCCAGTTAACCCTTCCTATCAGTCTGCCATGAAGTTTGTCCCTGTGGCAGGTCCCCTTTGGCAGGGTCCCTGTGGCACTGACCTTTTTCAACTTTCTGTAGCTGTAATAAAAGACCATGACCAAAGCAACTTATAGAAGTGTTTACTTAGGCTTATGGTTCCAAAGGGATAGTAATCCATCATGGATGCTGTCTTAGTTAGGGTTAGTATTGCAGCGAGGAAACAACATGATTAAATAAAAGCAACTTGGGAATGCAAGGGCTTATTTTCATTATACTTCCACATTTCTGTTTATAGTGGAAGAAAGTCATGGCAAGAATTCAAACAGGGCAGGAAGCTATAAGCCAGAGCTTGTGCAGAGACTGTAGAGGTAGAGGGATGCTGCTTGCAGATTTGCTCCTCATGGCTTGCTTTCTTGCAGGATCCAGGACTATCAACTCAGGGATGTCATTGCCCACAATCACCCTCCCCTCATCAATCACTAAATAAGAAAGTGCCCTATAAGCTGATATTATTGAGTAGTTGTTCTCAACCTTCCTAATGCTGCAACCCTTCAATACAGTTCTTCATGTTGCGGTGACCCCCAACCATAAGATAATTTTCAATGCTACTTCATAACTGTAATTTTGCTAATGTTATGAAACATTATGTTTTTTTGTGTGTTTGGTTTGTTTTTTGTTTTTGACAGTCTTAGGTGAACCCACTGGTTGAGAACCATTGGAATAGAGGGATTCTTCTCAGTGATGACTCTACAATGACAATAGCTTGTGTCAAGCTGACATAAAGCTAGCCCTGCAGAGGAGAGGTGGCAGACATGGTGGCAGGTATAGCAGCTGGGCCATGAAGCTGAGGGTTCACATCTTGCACCACAGTACAAAGAAGAGAGAGAAAGCTGAGAGTAGAGTGAAGGTTTAAACTCTCAAAGCCTTGCCCCTCAGAGAAATACTGCCTCCAGCAAGGCCACACCTCCCAAACCTTCCCAAACAGTGTGACCAACTGGGAAGCCAAGTAGTTAAACATCTTTTGAGCCTTTGGGGGACATTCTTGTTTAAACTATTACATTTAGCTAATATATGTATGTGACTGAAAATGATCTAAACTGAAATGGTTTGATGTTTCCCTGGCCTTAGAGGCAAACACTGTACTTGGGATAAACATGTCACTTAGTGATAGGTGAGTTCCTAAGAATACCCCTGGATCAGTTTCATTTTCATGGAACTACAAAGAAACTACACCATAGTATAGCTCATGACAATTGCAAAGGATAATACACACATAAATTTTGACTAAGTGAAGAGATGGCCCGATCCAAGTATTTATCCTCTACCTGATATCATGCTTTTCCTTACCTTCTATATAATAGACATTTGCTCCTCACTTATGATCATCTCAAGCTTTTGATCTGACACTGACTTTTCTGACTGACACTGATTTGGGGGAGACATTACTATTTCTCAGGTCTAATTTCACTTGCTATTTACTGATAATGTTGGGTACATCTTCTCTTTCCTTGGTATGGCCAGTGGTGAATTGCAGCAGTGGTGAATTGGTCATTCTGGCCTTGTTCTTTTGGTGTGGGTGTGGTAGGCATTCCATGGCTCAGTATGCATAGCCACTCTAGTGAATGTTGGATGAATTGATTGATCTGAAATTTGTTTGAATGGATGGGTTCAAAATATCTTCCTACAAAGTAAGACATTCCGTTGGATCAGATTGGTTTTTCTGAACAATGGGATAAGATTGTGTCTACAGGGTCACCTTCCCTCCATGGTGCCTTTCCAATCCTGTTACTTTTCCATGCTCTTTACCACTCCAGAGTTTTTGTTGTCTAGTCCGCTCAATTAGTTTTGTGGAATCACATTAGAATGGGAGTAAATATTCTGTTTAAAGTCCTGTATAGATAGCAACTGATATGTGTCATTTAGAAACATTTAAAGGCACACCCGATTTCTATTGCTGCTATTACAAGTTACTGCAACATTTGCAGCTTAGAGAGAGATCCCATTTATTATCTCACAGCCTCGTGAATCACTGGTTAGGATGGTCTGGGCCAAGTGCATTGCTTACTGTCCTCAAAAGCTGAAATTAATGACAGATAAACTGTGTTCCCAACTGGCAGGCATGAAGAGTCTCCTCCAAGAATGTGCACACTGGGCATAGCCCAATTCCTTTTGGATGTAGGACTGACTACATATTTCCTCAGTGGCTGTCAGCCAGGGGCATCTCTCCACTTCAGAAGACCACTTACATCATTCCTTGTCACATTCCCTATCCCATTTTGAATCACTAGTGCTTCTGGGGACTCTGTAACCCCCCTACCCTTTGGCCATTCAACCCTTCTGTTTAATGTGAACAGTTTATCTTTCTTAAGGTCCGTGATGAGCCACTTGATGCCAGTGGTGCTAGCTTTTCCACCAATACCTCTAAAAATTTTATCTTACCAGGATAACACAGATGATGGTCAGGGGATCAGTCTCAGGATTCAGACTACACAGAGCAGAGGATGCTGGGAAAAGTAATGCTGCATGCTTGCTTGTGACCAGTTTTGGGTGGGGTGGGGAAATGAATCCTTTGACACTCACCTCTGATTTGATCTCCACACAGCATCATACCTTCTTGAAGGCATTGAAGCCCAGGTTTACACCTCACTGTCCTCACCATCAGTATCTGAAAAAGGTTGGGTGATTGTCCCCTCCTGCATCCCAAAGCATTTACCCAGTGTTGGGAATGTCTGAGACATCCCCGGCCCCGATGGATTCCACAGCAGCTCCAGATGTAGCAATACCATTTGGAGACTCTCCTAGTTAGGGTTTCTATCGCTTTGATGAAGCACCATGGCCAAAAAGCAAGTTGGGGAGGAAACAGTTTATTTGGCTTGCACTTCCACATGTTAGTCCATCACTGAAGGAAGCCAGGAAAGGAACTCAAACAGGATAGGAACCTGGAGGCAGGAGTTGATGCAGAGGTCATGTAAAGTTGCTGCTTACTGGCTTGTTTCTCATGGCTTGCTCAACCTGATTTCCTCTAGAACCCTGAACCACGAGCCCAGAGATGGCACCACCCACAATGGGCTGGAACCTCACCCCATCACTCACTAATTTATAAAATGCCTTACAAGCAGTACTACAACCTGATCCTGTGGAGGCATTTCCTTTTGTTTTTGTTTTTGTTTTTGAAGACAGGGTTTCGCTGTGTAGCCCTGGCTGTCCTGGAACTCACTCTGTAGACCAGGCTGGCCTTGAACTCAGAAATCTGCCTGCCTCTGCCTTCTAAGTGCTGGGATTAAAGGCGTAAAGGCGTGCGCAACCATGCCTAGCCGTGGAGGCATTTTCTTTTGTTTTGGTTTTTTTTTTTTTTTTTTTTTTTTTTTTTGGTTTTTCGAGACAGGGTTTCTCTGTATAGCCCTGGCTGTCCTGGAGCTCACTTTGTAGACCAGGCTGGCCTCGAACTCAGAAATCTGCCTGCCTCTGCCTCCCGAGTGCTGGGATTAAAAGCGTGCGCCACCATGCCCAGCTTTGGAGGCATTTTCTTAATTGAAGTTCCTTCCTCTCAGATGACTTTTGCCTGTGTCAACTTAACATAAACTATCCAGCACAAACTATTGAAATTTCATGGACACATTCAGTTAGGTTTAGCCTCTAGTTCTGTATTGCCATCATTTGAGAGATTAAATACTTGAGAAACCAGCTGGACACACTAGGCTGAAATGTCCCTTGACACCTTTTGTTCTCCCAGATTCCCTTGGTGTTGAGAATCCTGTGATATTTTCTCAAGGCAGTGAGTGATTCTCTGAGCTGCACCATGCAGTGGATTTGATCAGGCACCACCTTCTGGACACACCACCACCCTTTTATTTATCCAAGATTTAACTTTTGGCAACATGCATTCCTTACTCTCTCTCTCTCTCAGTGAAATAAATGCTATTAATGCTATGAAACAACATATTTTTATAAGGCAGAAAACCTCATTTTATAATTCAGGACAAGGAAGCTCAGGCCATTTCATATGTGATTCTGTCTCGATGCCCCGGAGAATTCAGCAGGCTGCCAAATAGTGCCTCTAAAATGTCACTTGCATCAATAGGCCATTCCTCTCCTAAGCTTGTCAGTGGCTCTCTAGTGGCTGCTAAATCAGTCTGAAGTCTCCTGACCAAATTTATTTTTCCTTGTTCCCTAGATTAAAGCCTTCACTACAGCCAGATTCTGTCTCAATATTTTTTCTCAAGTCCTACTTCTGAGCCATTTACACACCTTAGCACTGCATGTTTTGTGTGGCATTGTAATTATGTTTTTCTGTATTTGGCTTTCCCTGCATGGCATGACGCTTCTTAAGCATACTAATATGTCTCAACTCCCTTTGTTCCTTCAGTGTCTTGCAAAAGTATGCTATCTAATAAATGCTAAGGCAATAGTGGTTAAGTCAATTTGAATGTATCTGTCAACTAGTCAATATTCATCTATCCATTCATCCATCCATCCATCCATCCATCCATCCATTCATGCATTCAATGTTTATTTAATCCTTATTTTCTTCTTATAATTTGCCAATACCTGCAAGAAGCAAGAATATGATATTGGCATCTGGCATAGAAATGATCCAGAGGAGGACGTCCATTGGGTAATCCTGTAGAAATTCTAATTTTAGTATAGATGAGGATGAAGCATTGTGTACAGACTGCTTGGTTTCATCTGGTACCTTAGAGTTGATGCTTGCATTGCTTCTGGATGCAGAAAGCATTCACAGAGCTTTAAAGACCAGTAGATAGGATGGAGTTGGGTAGCCACTCCAGGGAGAGAGCAAACAAGATATATACAAGCACAGAGGTGTGGAGGGGGGGTGTGGGTGCTCAAAGCATTGCATTGAATTTGTTAGACCCTAAACACTAGGGTAAAATGAGGTTGTAAATAGAGGGAGGGACTGTGTAATAAAACCTCAAGTGCCTTGAACTTCATTCAGGAGACAGTGAACAAGCCCTGCAGGATTTTAAGGAAGGAGCAAGAAAAGACGTGAACCTTGCTTTATTTGTTCTTTTACATAGAAGCTGAGAATTTGCCCAGGTCTGCTTCTGGCCAGGGCAATGGTGGGAACATAAGCTCCCGGTTGTTCCTAGGTCATGTATGTGAGACGGGAGCAAGGTTAGGAAGAAAAGACCTCTGTGCTGTGGCTTCTCTGTTGAAGGGTTGCATGGCTACCTCTTTCCCTCTGGGCAGCACAATCCTAGGACATCTCCCTGGGTCTACCTCGAGGCTTCCATGTCAAGGATCCTTACCCAACACTTTCCTTTCTTGCATCCTATAGCTTCAAACTTACTCTGGAATATTCATGATTGTGTGTGCCTTACCCATGGCGCCACCCCTACAGTTCAGTACAGCACAATAAACACTGAATAGATCTAGCCACTGGGCCCAAGGTTATATTCTTTTAACTTGAGGTCTATTGATTATTAAAAAGCTTATAAAATTTGTCTCATTGTATTTCTCTTCGTGATTTCATTTATCTTCTTAAGTGGAATGATGCAAGACATTGAACATCTCATCTTAGAAGGATAGAGACATGCATTACTTAACCTTGTCTGTCCCGTCCCTAGCATCAAAACTCAATAAGGGACCATATCTGAGAGAAACACTGGAGAAATGAACCAAAGAAACCAACCAAGGCTAAGAAAGATCAAAAGATGGAGAATGCAGAAGGAAAGAGGAGCCACGGGAGGTTTTTTTAATTTTTAATTTTTTATAAGATCTATTCAGAGCGGCCCCTTCTCTTCTTCCTTAGGGAAACTGTAAAGTTAAAACATTATTTAATAGAGGTATTTGCTTTTATTGGGGAAATGCCTTTGCTTCTTGGGAAGAGTTTTACTTGCTAGAGATAGACTCACTGAGTGAATAATTTGTAAAAAACAAGTGTGCAGATAAGATATGTCTCAGAGAGGCTTCTCTGGGATAATACTATAAATCAGAGGCTAACCTTCTTGCCCATTAATTTAGGTTTATGCTCATTTCAGGCTGTGATTTATAAATTCAATCTAGGTTTGGGTGTACAATGACTTGAAGAACAAATGATACAAGGTCTTTTAAATAGCCTAAATGTACGTGGCTGCCCAGGAGGAGGAAGGGAGTTTTCTTTAAGGATTCTATCCCTGAAAGGTTACCTGTGGTACAGCTGGTAGCTTCACATCCAGGCACATGCTGGCAACACTAACTGAACTCAGAAGAAAATGAAATTGGAAGGTGTATTAGTCAGGGTTCTCTAGAGTCACAGAACTTATGGATAGTCTCTATATAGTAAAAGAATTTATTGATGACTTACAGTCGGCAGCCCAATTCCCAACAATGGTTCAGTCGCAGCTGTGAATGGAAGTTCAAGGATCTAGCAGTTACTCAGTCTCACACGGCCAGCAGGCGAAGGAGCAAGAGCTGATACAGAGGCCATGGAGGGATGTTCTTTACTGGCTTGCCTCCCCTGGCTTGCTCAGCCTACTCTCTTATAGAACCCAAGACTACCAGCCCAGGGAATGGTCCCACCCACAAGGGGCCTTTCCCCCTTGATCACTAATTGAGAAAATGCCTTACAGTTGGATCTCATGGAGGCATTTCCTCAACTGAAGCTCCTTTCTCTGTGATAACTCCAGCTGTGTCAAGTTGACACAAAAATAGCCAGTACAATTGACCCCTTGTCAACTTGACACACAAACACATCACTAGTAAGCCTCAACCCTTACATTCTTATTCATCCCCAAGATCTAAATAACTTTAAAAGTCCCACAGTCTTTACATATTCTTAAAATTTCAATCTCTTTAAAATATCCATCTCTTTTAAAATCCAAAGTCTCTTAACTGTGGGCTCCACTAAAACAGTTTCTTCCTTCGAGAGGGAAAATATCAGGGCCCAGTCACAATCAAAGCAAAAATCAATCTCCAACCGTCCAACGTCTGGGATCCAACTCACGATCTTCTGGGCTCCTCCAAGGGCTTGGGTCACTTCTCCAGCCATGCCCTTTGTAGCACACACGTCGTCCTCTGGGCTCCAGATGCCTGTACTCCACTGCTGCTGCTGCTCTTGGTGGTCATCTCGTGGTACTGGAATCTCCAAAACACTGCATGACCCCTTCAGTCCTGGGCCTTCAATTACAACTGGGGCTGCACCTTCACCAATGGCCTTCCATGGCCTCTCACAGTGCCGAGCCTGAGCTGCTGTGTGACCCCTTCATGCCTTCAAAACCAGTACCACCTGGGTGACCCTTACACATTACCAAGTCCCACTGCAGAAGGAGTACAACCTTGCCTATCTCTGGAACACAGCCTCTTTGTGCTTTCAGAAAACACTTCCCAGAAGATGTCACCTCAACGATGCTGGTCTCTTCTTAATCACCGCTAATTTCTTAGCTCCAGCTAACCAGCATCAATAGTCCCAGTAATGCAAAGTTTTTGCTTTAGTAGTTCTGGTATCTTGTTAATCACAGCTGATTCTTCAGCCCCAGCTAACCAGAACTACAAAATCTTCACAATAAAAACAGCAATGGCCCTGAAGAGAGTCTTTAATTTTCCCCCTGAAATTTCACAAACCAGGCCTCCATCTTCTGCACTGTTCTCAGCATTATCTTCCAAGCTCCTACACAACATCTGACAGAGCTCTTAGCAACGAATGGATATTCAAGCCCAAAGTTCCAAAGTCCTTCCACAGTCCTCCCCCAAACATGGTCAGGTTGTCACAGGAATACCCCACTCTGCTGGTACCAATTTGTCTTAGTCAGAGTTTCTATTCCTGCACAACATCATGACCAAGAAGCAAGTTGGGGAGGAAAGGGTTTATTCGGCTTACACTTCCATGCTGCTGTTCATCACCAAAGGAAGTCAGGACTGGAACTCGGACAGGTCAGGGAGCAGGAGCTGATACAGAGGCCATGGAGGGATGTTCTTTACTGGCTTGCCTCCCCTGGCTTGCTCAGCCTACTCTCTTATAGAACCCAAGACTACCAGCCCAGGGAATGGTCCCACCCACAAGGGGCCTTTCCCCCTTGATCACTAATTGAGAAAATGCCTTACAGTTGGATCTCATGGAGGCATTTCCTCAACTGAAGCTCCTTTCTCTGTGATAACTCCAGCTGTGTCAAGTTGACACAAAAATAGCCAGTACAGAAGGGAATATTGTGAATGATCAAAACACATTATATACATGTGTGAAATTCTCAAACAATAAAATATGTTAAAAATATTTTCAGTTTTTTTAAATTTAAACTGGTATTCTCAATGGCTCTTAAACAAGTTGCCATGGAAAGTTAACACGACTTGTTTTGTTTAAACAAATGTTATAAAATATTTTTATTTAAACTATACTTCATAATTTTTGTCAATTTTCCTAATTATTCTCTGAAAATCAGCTCTTCCCCTCTATAATGATATTGGAGAAGAAGAAGAAAAATTCATTATAATTACTGGGCATTGAAACACACATCTTTAATCCAAGGAGTAGGGGGGAAAGGTTAGCAGAGCTCGGTGAGTTCAATATGAGTCTGGTCTACATACTGAGTGAGACTTTGTCTTAAAAAAAATTTATAATCTGGGAGCAGTACACATTTCATCTGCTAACCAGCCAGTAGGATGAATTAGTAAAAGTTTTAACTTTTTGAAAAAAAATATAAGACTACTGGAATATACAGGTTCAAAATTACAATATTTTTTCTTATGCAATAAGAATACAAACTCTTAGAATTGCTATCTATTTTTCTTCTTCTCAAGATTATACCTTTGGTTTCACAGACTACCTCTATTCCCTCCTGGTTTTATGAGTTCTCTCTGACTCTGTCTTTCTGTTTCTGTCTCTAGCCCCTTCTGACCCAACTAATTCACTTAATGCTGCTGTGTGTGAGGCCATCTACCGGAGCATAGGTAGATCTCAGAGACTGCATCCTTAAAGAAAACTGACTCTTTCTCCCAGCAGCCATCTAAATATAGATAATTTGAAAGACCTATTTCTGACCTGCAGTGGTGGCACACACTTTTGATCCCAGCACTCTGGGGCAGACAGATCTCCGTAAGTTCAAGGGCACCTAGTCTACCGAGAGTTCTAAGACAGCAAAGGTTACACAGATAAACCCTGTCTCATGGGGGAAAAAGACTTTGTTCTGTTTGTTTGTTTGTTTGTTTGTTTGTTTGTTTGTTTTATTCAGAAAACTTAACACATCAAAATAACATCCACAGGATTAGAACATAATTTGGGCATAGTAGTATTAACAAAAAATATTCAATATAACCTTTAAGATCCATGTCTATGGGGTATGAGAGAAGAATGGAATACACACATTTGTGAGCTGTCACTGGGAAGATCTTCCAAGTCACAGGGGATGAATTACTTGAGAGAATACATGCAATGCCAGGTTAAGCAGACAGCAAAAGTGCAGTCAGAAAATGCACTCTCGGAGACGGGAAAACGTGGTGGTACCATCCGTGAAAGCCATAGCGTGGTCTGAGAGAGGAAATGAGGAACAAAGGCTTGAAATCAACATTGGGGAAGTTACTGGAGATTGGGGGTGGGGAGAAAGTTGGGGGTTTTCAGAACAGAAGTTACTCCTAGGCAGTTAAGAAAGTGTTGAGTAGTGGAGAAAGAGAGCAATGTGCTCAAAAGTCTACTGGGGGCTCATCTTTAAAAAAAACAAAACCAAAACTAAAAACAGACAAACAAAAAATACCCACAGGCTACTGCATTCTACAAACAAACTGATTCAGAAGGCCTGGTAGATGTCATGAGAGCCATCTATGTAATTCACCCCTCCTGATATTGAACAGTAGGTAATCTGAAGAATCACCTTCATTGCTGTGAAATGTTATATCAGGAGCAGCCAGGGCATCCTAAAGCTTCTGGAAGTAGATTAGGAAAAAGAAGAAGTAGAAGGTAGATGTGGAAATCGCCCCACCCACCAGGGAGAGAGTCTGAGTTCACAGCAGTGATGGGCCAGGAGGGCAGAGACAAGTACAGTGCCTGAATCCTTACAGGGCTTCGGGGGGTGGGGGATGAAAGAACGTAGGAGCTGAGTTGGTTTTCTGTGAGTGGCACTGAGTGGCAGAGGCTAGTGAAATGTGCAGCAAGTGCCCTGTGGTTGTTGTTTTTCTGAATGTGCTCTTTATATAGCAGGTGTCCCTCTTTGCCTATTGTGTATTTCTGTGACTATTATCCATACAGCAGGATTTTAGTTACCTTTTAGAACTTCCTTGGATTTATGGGATTAAACCTCAAAATGCAAACATTTAAGATGGTGGAGTTCTTTGTAAGCAATGGGCCCATGCTCACTGATCAATGGCGAGTATGACAGATGGCTCAAAGCTTTGATGAAAAATGTGAAAGTAATGAAAAACCATAGTGACATATTTTACTAAGATACCAATATAGATAACTATCACAGTGCATATATCTATACAATACAAACTCAACACACTTAGCTGAACTGGCAGAAAAATATATTGATGTTTGAACTAGTCTATCCTATTATTTTTAAAGCCTTTCCATCAATAAGCTTAAAAGACTGAACTCGAGGTGTATATTGTGGCATCTACTAACAGGCTTCTGATTATTTAAAGGAAAAGGAGGTGCCACAAGATTTTTTTCTCCATTTCTATCCCAGCTTGTTAACAACAGGTAAATGTCTTTCCACATGTGGGTCTGGATAATCATACCTACCTGAAGAATTTATGGAGAATCATGTGATGGCAGTTAGTGAAGAAAAGAATTGTTGACATCTCTTAGGTATTTTGTTCCATACATGTACATTAGAGTTTTGCCACTGAGCCAGAATGCATTTCTAAAATATTATTAAAGGCTCCCACAAAATGTGGATTTCTTGGATTCATTTCTTATTCTATTTTCCTCTCTTTTTCTTCTTTTAACTCAATTTCTATGCATCTTTATTTTAGCCCTCTCTTGTAACAGTCTATCATTACTTTTCTAAGAAATATCCCTCCCTTTGAGGTGTGTTTCCCTCTACATTTTCAGACATGGGTCTGTTTGAGAAAACCTAATCAGATATCTTAAACCTCATTACCCAAACAGATTGTAGCACTCTGGAATATTCTTGTGCTATCGTTAAATGCAGCTTTTACCATCTGACTTGCTGTTTTACATGCTTTGTAAAACCTAGCTGTAAATCTGACAGTTTGTCAGTCTGCAAGCCATGGATTCATGCTTTAATCATTTCTGTTTCGAAGGAGATTTAACGGCTCTCTGTTTAATGTAATGATGAAATGTTGTGGGGTGTGAAGTATGGCCCTGGGATTGGAGAACATGCACGGATTTTTTTACCATAGGATGGGATGGTATTGTGTATATATATATATATATATATATATATATATATATATGCATATTCAGTTTCCATAGATCATTTTTTAGCACCTAAGAAAGTAGCTTTATTTGGGCTAAAAGTTTGGCTCCTTTTTCCCTCAGATATATTCCCAAATGTCAATGACTTTAAAATATTCTGAAATAGCCTACCTTCTTACAAAATTATCTCATATGACAAATATTTATCAACTTAGTTGATTTGCTTTTGTTCCTCCTTTGATTAAATCCAAAGGTTATTTGGATATTAATAATGAATGCATGCTGACATTGTGAAAAGGTGATTCTAGCTGTATTGGACTTTGTGATGTCTACTGTGCACATTTATGTTAGGACAGCACACACACTTTCTTACCTCCGGGTGGGCAGTGCTAGCTTTCCTTAGGACTAGAGAGTATTCATGTGTGAGAGACTTGTCTTTTCCAAATATTACTAACAAGATACATGGACCACAACGGAATCCTCTGCCTTTTAACAAAGCTTAGTTTTGGCAATAAATTGTTCTTTTAAAGTCATGATCTGTAGCTCTTTGCTTAAACTGTAGTTTAAAGATGGCAGCAATTACCCAGTTTGTGATAACTGTGTTTTAGACCCTGCAATTCAGTTTAAGCACCTTGCTGAGTAGATCTGTCTATAGGATACAGAAAATGGAGAGATGTTATAGGCTTCAGTTCATGATTGTGCCCTATGACACTCTGCAAAATCTTCTTGCACCCCAGAAGATCTTTTGCACTTGATTACGAGCCTTCTCTCCTGATTAAACCTCTGCTTAGCTGTTAACAATTCTGTGTGAAGCATGCCTCAAGTTTGACGAGTACCTTGGTTTTGAAAATAGTAGACACAAAACTGCTAAATCTGTAAGACTACTTCTTTTCATTTAGTTTTTTTAAAAGGTCTAGGACAATTTTAACTGGAGTTTAAAAGAAAAATCTCAGGTTTATTAAGCTGTAAGTCCTGGCAGCTGCTTGGAGACTGGAGAAGAAACAGGAAAAAAGTGATGCCATTGTGTTAGGCCAGCATGGAGGCCAACCTCCTGGTCCCAGTCAGCCATGTGGCAGGAAGGCAGCTTTAGACAAAGTGAAACCCATCATGCTAGAAAGCATTGTTGGGAAAGAGATGCAAAGAAAAAGAGAAAACTGGGCTTTTCCCTGTCATTTTGAAAACTAGGCAGACTTACACAGCTGTGTGTCTACATCTCTTTAAGAGAGGTAGGAATTCTGAGAAACAAATGTATATTATTACACTGAAGGGCTATTATTTCCTCCTATCTCTTTAGCAAGGCTTGAGGTGAAATTCTTTTTTTTATTAGATATTTTCTTCATTTACATTTCAAATGCTATCCCAAAAGTTCCCTATACCCACCCCCTGCCCTGCTCCCCAACCCACCCACTCTTACTTCTTGGCCCTGACGTTCCTCTGCACTGGGGTATATAATGTTTGCAAGACCAAAGGGCTTCTCTTCCCAATGATGGCCAACTAGGCCATCTTCTGCTACATATGCAGCTAGAGACACGAGCTCTGAGGGTACTGATTAGTTCATATTGTTGCTCCATCTATAGGGTTGTAGACTCCTTGAGACATTCAATTTTCTTGACCAGAAGTTTTTCCTTAATGTACCCTTGCTACCGTGCTGATAGTTCCCTCCTCTAAAAGGGTATCCCTGACATCATTTAGGAGATGGGCTAAAAGAGGGAAGTAGACATACCCTACTTTTTAATGGAAATCTAAGGATCCAGTTCTAAAGTACCTCAGATTGGTCATCACCCATGATGAAAAACTACAGTCAAGATTGCCAGTACAGCTAACTTCTTTCACTGGGTTTGCAGAAACTATTCATAGCTTTATAGAGTTAATAGACATCTGAACATTGAAATTAGAGTAGTTTAAATGTCAAGTTTTTAAAAAATAAGACTCCTATGGCAATTGAAGATATGCAGCATTTTTGTTCTCTAGGCTTTATTAATTTCATATTGTTTATGAAACTTTAAAATGTTTAGAAAGACATCCTGTTCATAACGCACTGAAGAGTTGTGGTATTGGATTTCTAATAGGATGCACACACTCCATTATGTTTTGAAAATGTAGGTCCTGTTGACAAGAGGAAGATTCATTCGTTATTTTGGTGAATTGATATATGATCCCCTGGGTGTCTAAAATCAGGGAGAGTGATATTGGGCCTTTTGGGAGTGTCAAATAAGAAAATGTCAGTATTATGGCAGTGACAGACCTTAAATTACTTTTAGAAGGATGATGTGAAAAATGTTTCTACTAAGTGTGAAGAGATGTTTCAAAATTGAGCAGAGACTTTTAGACTTTTATTTGGAAGGAGCCAGAACAGACACAATGGGCTGTTTTCTATCTTTCCCCATATCCTTATCTCACAGTTTTACCTAGTTGGTTATGATTATAAACTAGGAGATGCTGCAGAGTTTTCTCTTCTTCAATAGACTCTTATTTTCCAGACATTCTGTTTTAATCTTGCAGTTACAATTTCCTCCTGAGGTTTAGTGACTTCAAATAGAACCTCACATGACTGTGTGTTTATGTATAGAAAGATGGTACAGCAAAAACCAAACATTATCTAGAAAATGCCATAGGAAGGTCAACTGGACTCTATCCATCTTGCTCCTTCATCACTAAATGGGATAATATCAGTATCTGGCTTATGTGATTAGTTATGAAGTGTTGCATAGAATCCTTAGCAGAGGGTGTGGTACCTCACAAGTGCTCAACAGGCTGCACCTATGACATCGCCTTCACACGAGGTGATGCCATCATCTAAAGTAGGTGTAATGTAGAGTCACTTAACTCTGTTGCATAGAGGATCAGAAGGTAATAAGAGGCAATGTGGTAGTTGAGATTGTGACTCTTCCAAGGTTAGCTCAGAGGTCATTAATGAACCCCAATAGATAAAACTTACTTACAGATGCTTTAGGTCTTATCAATAGTAATTTCTAGAACTGAAGTCAGTCCTTGGCCATTCACATCACAATGATGACCATTGATCACCATTTCTTCCATTATGTCTTCAGCTTTCTGCCTCACTACCCAGGTTCAAATTGACCCCAAAGCTTGTTTCTCTTTTGCAAAGATTAGAAAAAACTGTTTCAGCTACATTTATTATAAATCTTCCTGGTAATGTTTTGTTTCTAGGAAGATGGGATATGGGAGAAAAATTTTAATTTCTCTGCTTGGCCCAACTGCCTTTTCTGTCACACCTTAAATACACCCTCACATGAAAGTCGGGATATCACTGTATAGGGATTAACATTTTAAAAACTTTGTACAAGTTGAAGGTTAGACTGAGTATTTTAAGAAATGTTAGAAGAGAGCAGGCTATCTGGAGAGCTTCCAAGCCCCTTAAGAACAGGTGGTTCTTAAATACCAGCCATACAAGGAAAATGCTTCAGTTTCAGGGCTAAGGGGGTTGGTCTTTGGTTGAATTACCAGTCATTACTGAAAACAGTAGGCTCTCTATGGATAACTTCCTTATTTAGCCTCTCCAGATATCTCTTTCTTCAACAAGTAAGGGCTTAGTCTTCACCTACAGGGTTCATGTTGAAGGAGGTGAGAAATCTACTATATGTGGAGTGTTGAGGGCCAGCATTGAATCTGAGGAAGGAATGAAGGTTACAGCGGGGACCAGTTGCCTCTGTTCTGTACATGAACAACCTAGTACAGTGTATGCACTTCTTATTCTCCTGTCTTCCCATCATCTGCCACCTGACACTCAGTTAAAAATCAGTGCAGGTCTTCCATATGCTCATCATGCCTGTAACAACCTTAAATCAAGGGAAGAGATATTTAAAGGTCACCATTGCATATACATAATAAGCTGGGTATAATCAGAACATATAGAGCTAGAAGGAAACCTATAGAGACATTTGAGGGTCTTAATGAGTCTAATACTAATGGAGAGACCAGACCATACTTGGTATTGCTAATAATGTTCCTACTGGCTGGCTGAAACCTCTAGCATCTGGTGGCTGAATGGAGAAGGGTAACAGGATGGCACACAGAAAGGATTCTTAGGCTTGGCAACTGTGTTCCCTCCTCTGAATGTAAACTTGTTCTCTTTAAGATATCTGTGTCTGAGAAGCCAGGGCGTCAGGGCAATCATGTACACTGCTAATAGCACCGTGCCTGGTAAAATGATGCAGTTTAGTGAGGCAGGTCTTGGTTCCTACAACTTCAGTGGGGTTACTCAAGCCACTGTTATTTTGTTAATGTTTCTGGCTATTTTCATGTATTATGAGAATCTCTTTAAGTTCTTGGCTACCCTGTGAACATCTTGCAGATATAGTTATTCTGACCAGCTTTGTTTGACCTTGTTGAATCACACCAAATTCTTTCTGTATGTCTCTGGGCAAGTTGTGCTGTAATCCTCAATTCCTGTATCCAGTCTCTGAAGGCAGAAGTTGTTGTTTATTTTTGTAATTCCACCACCTGGAACAGCCTAAGTTATGCATTGACCAATAGTTAAATATATAGAGTCTTGGGTTCCATCAAATGCCAGCTCCTGGTTCTGTTTAGTTCATTGGCTTTTTTTCATCAATTAATTGTGTGGCTTACTGCATTGGTTAGGCACTTGTTTTCTCTCAACTGCAATGGTACTAGAGGCAGTAAGTTCATGAATCAGGGGACTTGACTTGTGTTACAAGTGTAATTAAAATACATGATTTCTTTACACAAGATGTACCTCAGCTTTGAAGAAAGTAATCTGTACACACAACAAGCTCTATGTGCAACAGAGGCCTCAGCCATCATGTCTCTGTATGCTGCTGTGTGGTTATGAGAGATATGCTCAGGGTTAGGTTAAAAGGAAGATAGCATGTACAATGGAAGATGGAGGCCTAAGAAAGCATCCTGCATATGGCTTGCATTCTCCCAACTCAATTTCTGATTATTCAGCCTCAACATTCTTTTCATTCCAAAATCGTGTGCATATATTTGTGCATTTGAATGTTTTCTCTACTTGCATGTGGGGATAAAACAAAGATTTAAGGAGATGTGATGCACTATTATTAATATTTTGTCTGATGTTAGATTATTTTCCATTTCCCAGACACCCAACAGGCTCTACTACTTACCATATTTTCATATAAAATCTGATCACAGCAGGGAGAGTAGACACCAGCATTACTCAACACTGTTGGTGTTTCCTACCCTGTATAAGAACTGGGTATAGATCCAACCCTGTTTGTCACAGAAAGAAAACTTTAGAATCCTCAATTCTTGCTGTTGATCCAAGGAAGTGTCCTTGGTGGCTGAGTAGTTAAGTTAAAAGTGAAGTTGGACAATCTTGAGAAGTGGTTCCTGAGCCAAGGTCTTTCTTGCTAAACTCCAAGAGACTGTTCTCATCTGTAGAAGCTTTTGCACTGAAAATCAAATTATCAATATGGGGCCAATGACTAGTACCTAGTTATCACTCTCTTGAGCCTGGCTGTCTCACAAGGCTACTATAGTCTTATTAAATGTCACAGTTTTCATAGTCACCATCTGTTCGAGACAAGGAATGGCCATACCCTTTCAGGACTCTAGCACGTTTTCCATTAGGCACTTTATAAAGTCCACATTATATGGGCTCACTTTGGAATTAGCATACAAGGAGAGTAGATTTTATTGCTCTTTAATTATGTTTTTTCCTCCAACATCTTCATTTAGAAGATTCCAGTATGGTCACATGCCACAGCCTTCCAAAATTTCTGTATGCAAAGAAAGAATAAACCATGTTCTAAATCATTTTAAGCCATTGGCAGTTGGTATGTGACTCCTCACATACAACAAACTTCCCATCCTGGTACCTTCACAACATAACAACTTTGTCAAAAATTGGAGAATTTAAATTGACAGAATTAATCTTGAGAATTGCTCACATTATGAAGTGGAAAGAAAGCTCAACTCTTCTTTGAAGGAAAGTTTCTTGAAAGCTATATTGTACATATAGCCCAGGACAGTCACTGATGCTGTAGATTGCCTAGAGGATACATGAACTCAGCTTCTCCATAATTCAGTTTGCCATTCTCACTTGTCCCTGTTTGCTGAGAGTTACTATCCACTCCCTCAGCCAAGTGCCAAGTATTCTAGAGGGCATCTGATCTAGTTTTGTCATTCCCCCATGTGATGATCTACCCATAGTGGGATGGGATCAGGGTGGCTTCTTCTCTCATCAGTTGGGAAATGGTCCTCTTTCACACCTGTGGCAGCCTCTTCTAATGTCTGCTTCAGCGACTCCAGTTGTTTTAATGGAAAGATCCCTCTTCAGCTAGAGAGCATGCTATTTACAGACCAGAAGCTCTGCAGTGGTTTTAGTGGTAGCATTTGGATGCATCACACAGTTCTATATATCATCAAGACACTTATTTCTTCTCCAGCCTCAGGATTTCCTCCTAAAGCTTGGTTCTTCAGGCCTCAGGCTTGAATCTTTTCCAAGTGGATGTTACCCTGACCCCGAGCCTGGCCTTGGTGTTCCACTCTGAGTTTGTGGTACCTGCAACTGCAACACTGGACCTGACACATTTGTTGTATATGGTACTTTTGTCATGTGATCACTCCAAGTGAACTACAAAACCTGTTATATTCTTATGCCTATGATAATGTTGCTCTATGGCATATATGCTCAGTCAATATGTATTCAATGAAGAGAAATTCACATTCGCTTTGGAAGAACGTAATGAAGAGAGAGAAAAAGTTACTCAATAGATTTTATAGTTGGTTTCCCAAATGATACCTGCTGGAATCTCCATGTAAGGTAAAGGCATGGTCACTGGGCTAGTTGGCTAGGTAGCCCTGTGTGATGGAGCCCGAAGTTCCTAAGTGCTTTAATATGGACAGGAAAGAGGAACCTTGAGTGGAAGCTTGTACAATGTCCTTTGGACTGTGGAGTGAGGCAAATTGATTTGCCTCTCTGAGACTCAGATTCTGCTGCCCTTTAACAAAGTGATAATGTATGCAGGAAGTGGTATGTGAGACCATCTACCACACTGATGCAACACTGTTTGATTTCCTAGATGACAATACATGGCAGTCACCAATCCTGGCATTTCATCTTGGTCAAGGCTTTTCAGTGTTTTTATCCAGAACTCAGGTCACTGTGGGTGGTATAATTGACTAGTCCATCTTAGTGTCTACTTTGAAAACTAACCACACAACATAAAAACAACTTAGCCTTCCTCCCTCCTTCCCTCTCTCCTCCCCTCCCCTCTTCCTCCTCCCCGTTTTACTCTCCCTCCTTCCCTCTTCTCTTTCTCTGTCCCTCCCTCTTCCTTCCCCACCCACACTAATTTCTATCAGTTGTACTGTTCCATATTCACTTCCTGATTTCTCATCCATTTCTCCTATTGTATCTTTAAAGATATTTTATTTAATATTAATACTAAGCTGTAATATTTTCAGATGCAATTAAGCCACCATCGCCTCCAATTCTTCTCCGATCTTCCCCCTTTTGTTGTCACTTCTTTTTGCATCTTATGTTACAGAAAGTACTCCAGAAAAATGGGTCAATCTGTCTCCAAGGTAGTTGTGATTTTTATGGCTGGTTGTTGCTATCATTGTTCTTTGTTTATTGTTGGTGTTGTTTCAGGTTAAAGGATCTTGAGATAGTTTTGAATTATATTTATAATCAGCATTGTTACCATGACATGTCATTTCACAGCTGTCCTCCTTGCGAAGGGCTTGCATGCCCTCCACCCCCATTTATTACTCTTCCTGGACTTCTAAGGCTTTCTGATTATAAGCTGTGCTTATGGAGGTCTTGTTTTTGTAGACAAACTTCTTGGTCAATGAATGGATCTTAGCAACACAACATAATAACCACTGACAGGAAAACTCAACTCCATTTCCATCTCTGTCTTCACTCCTTTGAATCTTCAGCTTCTTTTTTTTAATTAGGTATTTTCTTCATTTACATTTCAAGTCCCCCATACTCTCCCACCTACTCCCCTACCCACCCACTCCCACTTCTTGGCCCTGGCGTTCCCCTGTACTGAGGCATATAAAGTTTGCACGACCAATGGGCCTCTCTTTCCACTGATGGCCGACTAGGCCATCTTCTGATACATATGCAGCTAGAGACACGAGCTCCAGGGGGTACTGGTTAGTTCATATTGTTGTTCCACCTATAGGGTTGCAGATCCCTTTAGCTCCTTGGGTACTTTCTCTAACTCCTCCATTGGGGGCACTGTGATCCATCCAATAACTGACTGTGAGCATCCACTTCTGTGTTTGCTAGGCCCCAGCATAGTCTTACAAGAGAGAGCTATATCAGGGTCCTTTCAGCAAAATCTTGCTAGTGTACGCAATGATGTCAGCTTTTGGAGGCTGATTATGGGATGGATCCCCGGATATGGCAGTCTCTAGATGGTCCATCCTTTCGTCTCAGCTCCAAACTTTGTCTCTGTAACTCCTTCCATGGGTGTTTTGTTCCCAATTCTAAGAAGGGGCAAAGTGTCCACACTTTGGTCTTCGTTCTTCTTGAGTTTCATGTGTTTCACAAATTGTATCTTATTTCCCCATGTGAGTAACTTACTGAATGCAGTTCAGGCTTCTCTAGCAGCCTAGCAGCCTATCAGATGTCCCTGGAAGTTCCAGGACAGAAAAGGCCAACAAAATCAAGCAGTTGGCAAAGAGTCATAGCACTAAAATCGGGAGAACCACCTGGGGAGTCATGTGTAAAGTGCCTGTCTATGGGCATCTTCACAATTCAAGCAGCCTGATCTTCGGAAGATCCATTTAGTGGGAGAAAATCACCTTCATGTTGGCACTTACCTGAGCTGTAACCAATAATGAGACCTGTAGGGTGCCTCTGCTGGGAAACAGATTGCTGTTGCCAGGCTCCCTGCACAGCAGAAGAGACACCATTGGAGAATTGCTGATGTGACCTTGTCTCTCCTTGTGAGAAGGTGGCATTTTCCATTAAAGAAACAGAACTTATGAAAACTAGTCAGTAAACAGATTATGCTTTTTTTGTCCTGATGTGCCAAGCTGACTTCCAACAATATTTCATTATATTCACCCTCCCTACATAATGCCATGCAAAATACAAATGGGATTTAGTTCTCTGGAATTCAGGTCTTGATAGACAGCAGCTCTTTACAAGCCATGTATTCTGATCACTCCTCTACCAAGGGATCCTCAGCCCCCCACCTCAGCACAGTTGACCTTGCTAACTGTACCTTAACTCTGAGCAAGAAAGTACTTTGCATTGCTAATTGCCCTTTAATTCTTTGATAAACATATGGTTCAGCAAGAAACCTTTGTCCCATTTCTGTGGCTAATTGCATAGTGATCTTAAATTTGTGCTCCTGTCTTGCATTTAGTGAGTGGGGGTAGAAAAGTCAGTGCCTTCTCTGGGCTGTCATAATTTAAAGAAATTTCCTAAGTGCGTGATCATAAATACCTTTTCAATATCTCTCTGGAAAATTAAAACAACCTAGAAAGGGGGGGGGTAGAAGAAGGGAGGGAAAGGGAAGGGGAGAAGGAGGGGGAAAGGGAGGGAAGAAAGGAGGAGGAGAAGAAGAGAAGAAGGAAGGGAGGGGGGAGGAAGGGGAGAGTTGTACCAGTCAGTAGAATCTACAATATCATTTTAGCTAGATTCCAATTCCCTAGTGATATTTCTAATACAATCTTTAGGTGTTTTACTTACAAGATTGGCTTTTTATTCTTTTCTAAATAATTGTAGCTGCCCCAGCACAGGGCATTTTTTCCCTATGATTGAGTGCTGTTTTTATTGTGCACCTGTAATTCAATGAAGCAAAAAGACAAAGGCTTGTTCACAGAGAGAAGGCAGGCTGGACCGAGTCAAAGATGAAAAATGAATGCTTTTATTAACTTTTGCTTTATGCTGGGTTGAAGGGTTTTGCCTGTTTCTGGGGTTGCCAGAGCAGCATTCAGCGTATCTCAAGGTCAACAAAAAATAATTTCTGTGTGTTATGATAAAGCTCTGTATATTGTTTTTTACTTGGAAGAAAACTTAGAAGAATGCTTTTAGAAATAAAGTTGATAATTCCATCTTAAAATAAATAACTTTGTCTCCTCAGGCCATATGAGGACTAAGGAATTCTTCATCTCTTTTCTTTACTAGTGGGAATGAAATATCAGAAAAATCAGCCTCTAATATTAGAGTATATCAGAGTATAGACCATTAGGGTTATTGAGATAAAATTATTTTAATCATATTGGCATGACAATTTGTCAAGCTAGAAATTGATTTTAGCAAGAAGTATGTGAACATCTCAATTATCAGCCTGCTTGCTGGAAGTATTGGGAAGAGGCAAAAAGGCACATCAGGCAAAAAGATGAATTTAGTTCTGCGCTGTAATCACAGAGGAATTGCTTTTCATTTTTTTTTAAAAGGAGACTCATTTACACTACACTATATTGAGGCTTTATTGATGTGCTTGCTAGATTTTGCATTTCCTAAAGACAGACCACTTAGTCATATAGATTGCTCTTCTTTGAAGAGAGATATGTTCAGATGAAAGGTAGGTAGTACATGGTGAGAACTGGTATCTTTCACCTATGGCTATGGTATAGCAGCATAACAAATCACCCCAATCTCACTAGCTCACTGTGTAGTGATATCATATATATATAAATGGTAAGATGGTAGAAGATTATCTGGGGCCCGGATCAGTTGATGTTGCCAGAGTTAGGCCTTTGAGGCTGTCTCAAAGTACCCCCGATGTTTAATTAGTTTGGCTTAAGAAGGCTTGACTAAGATTATTAATTAGCCTAGAGCAGTGTCCATGTGTACAGCCATCACTGCCATTGATGGATTTTCTGCTGGGATTCTAAATTTTCTAGGTTTGCAGTCTAGCTCTACCCAACCAATAGTGTCCAGTTAGAAAAGGGGCCCAGTCTCAGAGCATTGCTTTTGCCATGAGCAACAGACACCTGACTTGTAAGATTAGGTCCTCGTTGAATGCCAAATGTGGAAATGTTTGCCAACATCTAAAACAACAAATCTGTGTGGCTAAGAAAGATCAAAATCTGTCTCTGGTTATATTCTCAGACTGTTTAGAAAAGAATCAGGTGATATATTTATATTTTTGGTTTTTTAAGGGCAGTGTGACCATCAGTTTATCAAATGATGTATTTTGTATATGCAGCTTGTCCATACATATAGATACTTTAAAGGATAGCTTTATCAGAGTTTCCTCTGTTTGGAGGAGGGCTGGGCTTGAACAGAGAACCTTGTGCATCTACAGATAATGCTCCACACTAAGCTTAACCTATAGTTTTCTTTTCTTTTGTCTTTCAGGTATAGTTGTGGTCATAGCCACCATTCAAGAAAAATATATAGCATATGTTACATTTTTAGTTATAGTTGAACACAGCCTTCTTATTTGGAAAGCAGGTGTTAACTTCTGTTGGACAGGGTGGTGTTCCTAGGGCTGGTCATCCCTCTTATGGGGATAGCCTGAAAAGCCTAGGTGACACCAGAAGCTTCCAGGAGCTCTTGGCTCTGGTTTACACTATGGTAGAAGAGAAGGGATGCCTTTTTCAGGAAGAAAGAGGACTTCACCTATTTCGTTCACGCTATCTCCAATATGCAAGCATCAGCCTGATATGGTGATGGTGCAGGCTAAATGTTTGCTTTCAGATGGCCAAAGGCTTGCCTTGCTTTCTCCGCCCACCTGGAATATTTATGTTTTCTGAATTCACATATTTTTAAGACTCTCATTTTATAGAATTCAGTCAATCATTTTCCCTAATAGATGTAAAAACTCAAATAAGAAGTACAATTATCTGGGAAAGATCCAGTCAAGAAACAACAGAACTTAATCTCATTTCAGACAAATTTTATGCCTATTGCGAATGTCTATATGCATTGTCTCTCCTTGCAGATGCTTTAATTGACAGAAAGGTGCCTTGCATCCACAATGGTTCTATGTAGATTTACAAATATTCTGTTAGATTCCTGTGTACTAGACTTCTGCTGCTTGAAGTCATTGCTAACTAAAGTTCCATTTTAAAGTGTTTTAACAGCACTTATACTTGAAACATAGGAAAGAAGAAAAGTAATCAAAACAAAGCTATGTTTCAGCACTAAAGCCATCTATTGAATACTATTGTTACACACACACACACACACACACACACAGAGAGAGAGAGAGAGAGAGAGAGAGAGAGAGAGAGAGAGAGAGAGAGAGAGAGAGAAACTTTCAAATGGTTTCAAATTAACACTTGAATTGCTTTCACTGTTCTGAGCCCACTATCAACATTTGCAGTGAGCCAACTGTTGGAATTTTAATTGAACATATTTTTCTTTTATACCAAGTTGAGGCTAGGTAGCCTCTGGGTAATTTTCAGACCAGGTTTATCTCCCTGCCTAAAATGAGCACTACCTCCAGGTAAAGTTAGATGATGAATTACCAAGTAAATTTAATTTATGTATGAGGGCTGCTGGGGAGAAAATGGACCAACATGTGAATCTGCCTTAAAAGCAGCAAGTGCTTTATTCATCTCCATTTGTTGAGAAAAATTCTCCCCAAGCTAGGGCCTGTCTGACAGCTGTTAGACAGGGGAAGGTCCTTGGTAGCAAAAGAGATGGTCAATCAGCCCCCTGGAGGAGTGGGAGCTATTATGAGATCGTATTGCTGGCAAATTGGTTAAAATAAGATCCTTTAAAATAGAATGCTTAATGTCAGAGTTTTATTCTATATTCATTACTATAAAGATATCTGAAATTTCTTTGCCTCAATATTCAGATATCTATGTGTGTGGGGTTTTTTTTACCCCCCTGGGACTCACAAGAAGGTGATTTTTGAAAATCTTTGTGAGGCATTCTAAGTTTTAGTTCACATCTACGTGGCAGTGTTTTTATATTCATGGACTTGCTTACTTCTTTGGTCAAGTAATTGGACATTATGATGTTATTTAACCACTTTAGGAAAATTGGGAGGAAGGATGAGTAAGATGAGAACTTCCCAATGTCTTTGCATGGAAGGGCACAGAAAGGTAAAAATTTATGGGACTCTGAACTGATGTTGCCCTATCTTTTGGTTGAAGCTGAACAGTAAAGTATGTTCTATACATGGATACTAAGTATCCAGGGATTTCCTGAGGGAAGATATCTGATCAAACCCTGCTTGTAGACAGTAAGTGAAAAATTGAGGTCATGTTGTAAGTCTTCTGTGTGCATTGTAGGACCCTGTTGGAGAGCCTATCCATCTATTTTGACAACCAGGGTATTCTCCAGGGCTTTCTTCTGTCATGGCCCTCATTTAACATTGTGATGTGGGAAGGAGATGTACTTTCTAATGGGGAGAAGGGTGATGTGCTATTGCTTGTCTGCCTGGAGTCTTACAGCCTCTTCTGATATTGCTTCAGGGACCTCTGATATTGCTTCAGGGACCACAATAGAGGATAACCTGAAAACTGGGAACCATTTATGTTGGAGGAAGTTTTATAGACAAATGCCTTTACCATTTGGGCATGTTTCCATTGTTTCTTCTGTGATCAATATGTATAGGATTTTGACTACAAGGAGTTCATTATAAATATGAGGGGCATGCAGATGTGAATGTCTATCTTTAAATCCACATATGCATATACATTGATACATAAACCTCCCCTAAGGGAATAATGAACAAAAAAACTTTTAGAGTACAACATGGTGCTTCTGGAGAAACGTGGGTTAACACATTCTCTGTGTAATACAGTAAACATTTTTAGAGTTATATGTGTTCTGTGTATATGGCTTCATGTGATTTTTCCCCTCTGAATTAAAAATAGTGCAAAGATGGTGAAAGGTATTTGTGATCTGAGTGCAGTGGGATTACTGATTGCTTAAACTTATAAATGAAATTACAGTATGGCTCCCATGCAATAGTAAATTCCTGGTCACCTGGTCCCTTGCTCTCAGCTGCTAGGTTGTCAGAATGCTCTTTTTATGGTGTGTTTCTGCTCTTTTGCTTTTATTGCCTGCAATTCACATAAATTCAGGCTTTTGACCAGGACTGCCATTACCATGGCTTTTATTTTTCATCGCTCTGGACATTGTGAGCAAAGGAGATGTAAAACAAAATGAAATACCAACATTGGAAGGAACATATAAACAGTCCTCATGGAAACAGAAGACTGAGAAATTGAATGAGCCATTTACAAAGGAAGCAATACAAATCACCAAAAAGCACCCGAAACCACCCCATCTTATTGGCAATTAAAACAGTAACAGGATAATAGTTTTGATTTGTCAAGTTAGTGGAGGTGGTAACAGTGATGGCTGCCCTTATTGAAAAGAATCCAGTACCTAGAAAGACTCCCATATTTAGTTACTGAATATGGCATAGATTAGATGTCCCTGAAGGGCAATTAAGCTTACATCTTAGACATGTTAATGCTCATTGCTTCAGCAGCATTGCTCCTAGAAATTTGCCATAGGTAGTGTATCGATTTGTGTCGATAAACATTTTGAGGATCTAATGAAACTAATGAATCCCCTCTTGGAAAAATTCAAGTGTGTGATGCAACCAAACCTGCCTTTAATTTCTCACATTGCTTAGTGACTGACAAACTCCAGCAAAATGGTAATTCTTCATAATGCACATATCACCTTTCCTTGTTCCTACCACCCAAGTATTCTTCCTGTGGCAATTGTAAGTGATCCATAAAGCCACTGCTCTGGGTAACTCCGTATTTCATAGATCCCATGAGAAAAATTGTGTCCTGATATGTTGTATTGCAGCATATTTTTATTTATTTACTTTAAAAAGTTGAGGCAGGTAGCTGTGCAGAACTGTCTATGTAGTAGATGACTTTGGCCTCCTACTCTTCCTACGACTCCCTCCTGAAAAGACTGGGATTGTAAGCTAGGCACGTATAGCTACAAACTAATACACCTCATCTGAATAGAAAAAGAAAAATGGCGGCCAAGATCTCCTCTACCGTCGGGATGAGTCTTGTTGGTGCCTTTAACTCAAAGATCATCATTTTTTCTTTTCCTTTATATTTTTTAAAGCTTAAGCAATGTGATTGTGGTAACTAGTTTTCTTGTTTTTTTGTGACAGACTACCTGATGGAACAATTCAGTGGAAGAAAGATGTATTTTGTTTCGCTGTTTCTGCCCTTCATATCAGGAAGGGCAGAGTGCTGGGGTTGGGGGCAGCTTGGTTTATGGGGCCAGGAGAATTTTGTGATGGCTGTTTGTCAGGCAACAGATGGGGAGCAGAGACAGCTAGGCATGAACTTAGGAGTATATTTCAGACTTCTACTTCACAGTCTCCATGGCCTTCAAAGGAGTGCTACAACCTCTGGAACTAATACTCAAAAGATGAACCTATGGGGGGACATTGCAGCTCCACAGCCTAGCATACTCACCTCCCCCATTTCTGTTTTCTGTGCTTTTCTTTGATAAAGTTTGGGTGACTGACAGGCAGGTAGTGCATCTTTGCAGCATCTGTTCCTGTATCATTTGGAATCAGATTGTCCCCTGTAAATGTATCTCTCCATTTGTAATTACTGAGTAACTCTTGGAGAAGTAGTTTTGTGACCATCTATCATCTCATTAAATAGCCATTCCTAGCTTTAACACCTATTGATGTTTTTTGGTAACTGAAAGGTGTACTAAGCTGAGGCTGCTTTGTAAATTTCATCACTTTTATTACCTTTGTTAGGTATCATGAGAGGTTCACTTTCTTTTCCATATCTTTGTTCATTTATATAGATGGACTCTGATTCTCATTGTGTGTACTTGTCACCACTATCATTAATATCAATATCCAGACAGCCTTTATTAAGTCAACAAGATGGTCTCCATCTGTCCATCAGACCTGCTATTATTATTCTATTTTTTCTACTCTCTGGCACAGTTATGAAATGGTCTGAGATTTTTAACGGTCAGGCTTGGAACCAGTTTTCTCCAGTAAAACTGGTTACTGTGAACACGCCACTGTTCACAGGGTACTGGACACAGATAAGAACATGTGCACATGTATGAATGCAATCATGTGTACAAAGTCTACCTTTGTGTTGGTACCAGTATCTATACATTGGAAGCCATGGATTTGTTTTAATTACTTCAATTCCCCAGGAAAGTCACAGGGGTTCGGTGTAGCCTTTTGCCTCTCTACATTGGCTTCTCACAGTGAGAACCTAGCCCTTCACATTTGCTCTTTTAGCTTTCAGCTTTAGCAAGCACACAGTAGGCCCAGGACTGCACATCTGCACCACTTTGCAAGGCAGCACGCAGCAAGTAAAATTCCACATTGCCTTGTAGTTTCTCTTGCTCAAGGACAGAGTGTTGGGATATCTGAAGGCGACATCATTTGAGGGTTTTGTCTTCTTCACTCTGGTTGTATACTTCCTTTGCAATACAGAGAGACTGCCTCAGTATTTTGTTTTATCCCACTTTGAACTATTTCTCCCCATTCCTCTTGCCTGTATTAATCTGTCTCCCTGATTCTAGAAACCACAAGTGCGTGGAATGATGTTTTAAAAACTCATTTCCCCAAGCGTGTGCTCTGTTCTCATGTAACTGTGATATTTAAATTCTATTATTAGCCACCCACTGTTGGAAAGCAGTCCATGTTCTTTCTGGGTTTCCTTTTTCCCAACTGAGCAAAGTCATACAACTATGTGCCCTTACTTCATCTTCTTGCATATACAAAGCAGTAAGCTTTTGGTTTGCTTTGATTTGCATTAAAATATAGCATATAAGCTATTCCCTGTGAATAAATTATTTTTATTGTACACTATAGTACATCTAATATAGTTTTGTAATAGCATTTATATGGATGTCCTGTAATTTATCAAACTGCTTTGTTTTGTATGAGCATGTAGGCTTTTATGCATTTTATAATCATAAGTGATAATGCAATGGATAAAGTTGTGGTGCATGTTTATATGGATGTAATATCTATAGTAAATTCCTAGATGTGGCACTGCAGATGCAGAAGGAAGAAATACACATGAACAATTCCATTCTAAAGTGTCATACCAGCTTGCAATCCAGTCATCAAAAAAACGAGACCGTGGGTGCCAGTATTTAGCATGAGAATACATAGCAACAGACCAAACCTCAACAGTAATTACACCCTCCAAATAAAAGAAAAGATGATTTTTGAAAGATTAAAATCAGGAAGATGAGAGAAAATGGTAAGACCAAACCAAATGTGCTTTTTACAATATTTCTTTTTCTTTTTTAAAAAAATTAGATATTTTATTTATTAATCCATCTTTTGTGATACCCTGTGAGACATGGTATAAGAGTTGTGTTGTAGCTGCATCCATAAAGGTTGGGATCCTCACAGTTCCTTATTCTCTGTATTTGACCAACTGTGGATTTCATTAATAGTTTCTATCTGTTGCAGAAGGAAGCTTCTTTGAGAAGTAATGGGGCCTCTATTTATCTGTGGGTATAAAGATAAGCATTTAGGAATTATATTGCTTTAAGAAAGTGACAATAGTAAGCTCTCCTTTCAGCAACAGACCTTGCTTTGAAAAAAAGAAAAAGAATAAAAGATTAAAGTAAAACAAAGCAAAAACAAATTCCAGTGAAAATTTGTGTCAAGGTTTTCATTTGAACTTGTCTTTACTGCTCTGTAGGACATGGGGATTCAGGATTACCCTCTCCTGTTTTATGTGTACCTCCATAGAACACCTACAGAGAGCTGTGACCTTGTAGCCACTTGCTTTGTGTATCTATCCCTTCTTGCACAATATTGTACTCTTGTCAGTCTTTACAAACATCTAGTGCCATCTGGGGTCTAATTCTGATGAACTGTGCACCAAGGAAAATAAACTGAAAAATACTCCAAGGACTGACATTAGGGACATTTTTCACCTACCATAGTCCCTGTCCCCTGAAAACATTCCTCAGAGTGAGTTTTTAAGCAGTCTGCTTGACATTTTTAATTAATCATTCCATTTGTTTACATCTCAAATGATATCCCATTTCCCAGTTACACTTTCACAAGCTCCCATCTCACAACCTCCCTCTCCTCCCTTTCTTTTGCCTCTAAGAGGGTGCTCCCCCATCCACCCATCCTCTCCTGCCCCACCCAACCAACATCCTCCTACTCTGGGGCATCAAACCTCCTAAGGCCCAAGGGCCTCCCCTCCCATTGATGTCAGACAGCGCCATTCTTTGCTACATATGTATCTGAAGCCATGGATCCCCCCATATACACTACTTGGTTGGTGGTCTAGTCCCTGGGAGCACTGGGTGATCCAGCCAGCTGATGTTCTTCCTATGGGGTTGCAGTCCCTCTCAGCTCCTCCAGTCCTTCCTCCAGTTCCCCAACCAGGGTCCCTGAGCTCAGTCTGGTGGTTGGCTCCAAGCATCCACATCTGCATTGGTCAGTTGCTGGCTGAACCTCCCAAGGAGCAGCCATACCAGGCTCCCATCAGCAAGTGACTCTTGGCAATGGCAACAATGTTGAGTTTGGTGTCTGCAGAGAGAATGGATCCCCAGGTGGGGCAGTCCTCATATGGCCCTTCCTTCAGTCTCTGCTCCCTGTTCTTCCTTTGGACAGGAACATTTCTGGGTTAAAATCTTTGAGATGGGTATGTGGCCCCATTGACTAAGCATTAAGGCAATGTTCTCATGTGACCATTTGGGGGTCTACAGCAGATTCATGAATTTGGTCCCACCCTCAGTATACCTCGATATTGAGAAAACAAGGGTGAATTAACAGACTAGTCATGAAATTAATTGTTTCTGTGCTAATGGATGGCTTAGTTCTGGGTCTCACCATCCTGAGGTTAGCTCTCCAGATGGGATCTGATGAGGGAATGTGGGCTTCTGTGTGGTATCATTTTTATTAAGTGCCTTTGTCTTCAGGGGCATACTTCAATGCCCTTTAGATAAATGGCTTCTGCCTTTGATAATGACAGTGACAATATTTCCAAGCTTCACATATCCAAGATCCAAATGAAAGGACAAAATTGTACATTGGAATTGCTTGGTAAGTGAAAGATAGGGTGTAAAAATCTTCTTTCTGCTTTAGCGAAACAAGTTAATATAGTATGGATAAAAGAAGCAAATTTACAAAAAAAAAAAAAAAAGAAGCAAATTTACTTAAACATCACTTAAACCTGTAATTGTGAGATATATACTGTAGTTCACAGCAGAAATTTTATAAACACATATACATATTTTGTGTGTATATATATACATATATAATATGTATTATATATACACATATACATGCTATATATACACACGTCATATATATACACACAGATGTTTTATATATATATATATACACATGTTCACATGTTATCTATCTATCTATCTATATCTATCTATCTATCTATCTATCTATCTATCTATCTATCTATATACACACACACATAGACACACACACACAGACACACACACACATATGTGTGTGTGTGTCTGTGTGTGTGTGTCTGTGTGTATGGTTTCATTGAAGTTAAAAATAGAACTTAATTAATTATTCCTGGATATTAAGTCTTATTTAATTTACTTTACAAAAACAATATATTTCTCAGCAAAGTTCAATGTGTTTGTAGGTTTTATCAATAGAACCCATAAAAATGTTGATGCATTCAAATATTCTTCATACCTGTGGCCATAGTAAAAAATTACTGAAATATATAAGGGCTTGAGCATAAATATGCTATAGAGAATATGCATTTGATAAAATTGTATTGTTTGATTCTTAGCATTGTTGTTACATTATAGGCAGTACCCTGACTGAGTAGCAGATTCCTTAGGGAATAGCATTGCAGGAAATGGTACCAGACCTACCTTCCTTATGAATATGATTTTGTTTCACTCAGACATCATTGACTTAGATTCTAGTCACAATAAAAAAAAATACCTACACAGCAACCTGGTGCTTAACTAAACTACTGTGTGTGTGTGTGTGTGTGTGTGTGTGTGTGTGTGTCTGTGTGTGTGGTTTCATTGAAGTTAAAAATAGAACTTAATTAATTATTCCTGAATATTAAGTCTTATTTAATTTACTTAAAAAAAAACAATATATTTCTCAGCAAAGTTCAATGTGTTTGTAGGTAGTACTGTAGTGCAGTCAAGTTCATACAGACCTTCCACTGTTATAATACCTAGGGTATGACTCCTAGAAACCAGATCATGGATTGATGTGGTAAATAACATGGATACTCATCTGCAACTTGGGAGACATAGACCCAAGTGCTACTTTTGTTCTCTGGTGTACCTGGAACAGCTGTTGAGTTCTCATTGAAAAATGGGTGATTTGGTTTAGACCAGTGGTTTCCACTCTGGCCAATGATAGGTACACATTTTCTATCATATATGCTATGCCTGAAATTATTTCCTCCCCCCTCAAACCTCCACATGTGAGTGCAATTTATTATTTGATAAATTATATATAGATATGCCACAGGAAAGATGCTGTCAGCAAACACTTTTAAAAGCTTTTTTTTTTTGAACATTAAAAATAGTTCGTAGATCAATCACTTCCTTTCACCACTTTTCTGAGTTATTCTGGGATCCAGGAAGACTGAATGGAGACTTCTCAACCTCTTGGAGACTGATACCTAAACCAGGCAAGGTCTATTGGGAACCTTCTGGCAGGCTGACCTCTGTCTGAAGGGCTCATCAATGGGAGTACAGATAGGTTGTAGAAGGTGGTGGCAAGGGTCATGGATCTTACTATCCAAACTTAAGTCCTGGCTGCCAGCTAGCTTGGACAAATTGTTTTATCTCCCAGTAGTCTCTTGGTCTATAGAAACAGCATAATAATATACCTTACATGTGGGGTCATAATGAAGGGTCATGAGCTGTATAAACATTTCACCTAGAACCTTGGAGAAAGGAAGCCCTGGGTAACTCACCATCTATGGTCTAATTGCTGATGGTGTTTTTGAGTCTTGGCATTCAGGAATTAGTTTCAGTCACTTCCTCTCTGCCTTCATTCACCATTCTTCTAGAATCTTCCATGCTTATTATTTTATAAATAAAACGTATGTAGTTTTCATTATGAACATAATTATCTTTTAATACTGCCTTTGGAGATTAAAGCATGTGATACACGTTCGTAAGTAGCAGATCTTTTGGAAGTTTAGGATGTAAAATGTTTGGCATGACTACTCCGGTCCTCACTGTGTCCAGTGGAATTTTGCTCCTCTTTGATCAGCAAGAAGAGAGGAGACTCAAGCTGGGGTCATAAATAATCCCCATGGTTTCTCATTCTCAGTTCTCTGAAGAATGGGGTAGAAATCAATGAGAGGAAAGGAGTTTCACTGCAACTTTTGACCCAGAGTTAACAGTGGCTGTTCTTTTTCTCATCTCCTGTCTTGAGGCAATGAGGCTATCCAGCTACCTTTACCTATCTTCTGCTCCTACTGTGCAATTTTGTATCAGCCAGAGAAAGTCAGCCTCCTGCAGAGCGTGAAAGAAGAACAAGCTCTTTTATATCCCAAAAGAAGCTTCTAGAGAGCTTTTGTTCTCAATGGACCATCTTCTTTTCTTTTTTCTTTTCTTTTCTTTTCTTTTCTTTTCTTTTCTTTTCTTTTCTTTTCTTTTCTTTTCTCTTCTCTTCTCTTCTCTTCTCTTCTCTTCTCTTCTCTTCTCTTCTCTTCTCTTCTCTTCTCTTCTCTTCTCTTCTCTTCTCTTCTCTTCTCCTCTCCTCTCCTCTCCTCTCCTCTCCTCTCCTCTCCTCTCCTCTCCTCTCCTCTCCTCTCCTCTCCTCTCCTCTCCTCTCCTCTCCTCTCCTCTCCTCTCCTCTCCTCTCCTCTCCTCTCCTCTCTCTTTTTTTGAACTCCATAAGTACAATTGGACTGATGTCCAGCTTATACAGCTGAACTCCTGATCTTTGGAAGGCTGTAAAACCCCTTGGTTGCCAGTATGTGTGAGCTCTAATACAATCATCCATCCACCTTGTGTCCTTGTCAAGAGTCCAGGTCATCACCATTCTCATTTTGTGCTGTCTAGAGAGAAGGGGAGCAGGTTATAAGCAGGGTGAAATGTGGACTGTCCTCCAGGAAGAGAAGTGACATTGGAGGAAATGAGGACTGACCTCAGGAACCATGGCTTACTTAGCCACAGCTGAACAGGAATTCATGAATGGAGCGCTGGTGGGCAGGTTGGACAGCTCATACTTGAGAAGGAGGGGTTCCAAGGACAAAGGCATTGTGGACCTGCTGCAGGTCCCTCACACATGAAGCCTGGGTACTGTCATATGCTGCAAACATCCTCAGATAGTTGGGTATAAAGCTCACTGACATTCACTGCAGATACTGTTTGGCGTGTCAGTTTATGCAGGTAAATAACACACGAGGGCAAGCTTTCCTTTCTCTGTTATTTGTTTATTGCTCTTAGAATGATTTGTTCACACACTCTCACTTTGTTTTTTTCCTTCATGCCCGTGTCTCTGACCACAGAATAGATGCTGATTTTGACATACTGAGGCTAATTATTACTCCACCTAAAGGCTGCTCTTCTCATCTTATAAGTCAATTTATTATCCCTGGAAAGTAAAGAACTAATAAAAGCAAGGAAGCAAGAAAGAGAAATATATGTTCCAGTTTTGGCAGATTTAAGGACCCATTTTGAAATTTGGATATTTTATTAGCTCAGTGGCCCCAGAAGGATGTACCTCTAATGGATGGGACTTGGAACAAATTCATCAAGGAAACATTCACTTCTTTCCTGCATTCCCTCTCTCTCTCATCATGTGCATCTTACTCTGTTTCACAGCTGTGTTGTTGTTGGGACACACTCATTGGGCTTGGTGTTCCCAGTGCCTTAGAGCAGAGAAGATGGCAGGCCTCCCATGGAGAGTATCTAGGCCAGAGATGGTTCTCTCTGTAAAGATGCAGATGTCTACATGTGCAGTGCACAGTGTCACTGAGTTTTGGGCACTTCGAGAAAATGAATTTACTTTTTAATTCTTTAAACTTACAGATTCTAACTACATATCTTCACAGGGTTCAGGGGGAGCCCTTGTACATGTCTACATTGTACAGCTATGAGAGGTTTATTACTCTTCTAGATATTTAACATTTATCATGATGAGAATATTCAAAGTTCCCTCTTTTAGCTATTTTGGGTTATCTGACACAGTACAGTTGACTGCAATCTCTCTATATATAGTAGTGTAGAACACTATTTGATTTATTCTCTCTGGCTCTCACTTTGGGCATGTTCACTATGCTTTCCACTCTTCTATTCTCCAAATCTCTGCTGCTGATTATCCCCCTGTCTATTTCTGGTAGCTTGGCCCTTTTAGAGTCCCTATTCTTGTCATTTGTGAGAGTTGCAAAACAGGAATAACATCTTTATCTTAAAACATCTTGGCATATATGAATCTGGAAAAGAATTCATTTACAAAAGTGCTAGACAATTGGATCTCAATCATTTTGAAAGACTAATTTCATCTAAGATGCCTGTGACCAGGACAGAGATAATGAAAACTTGGAGGGACACCAGCAAATGGGGATATCTCTCATCTAGTATAAAAAACGCTCAACAGAAATTCAGACTCTGCTATGCTCTGTGCCTCACATATCACTAAGAGTTGCTGAGACCTCAAAAGTTTTACGGAAGTATGTTCTTAGTGCTACTCTCTGAATGACTCCGGATCTATCTCCTGTCTAGATCTAAGTTCTGCACTTTGGACAGAGTTAGTAATGATAATATCCCACCCCGAAGTAGGTATGATGGCACACCTTCAGTCCCAATAATGAGGAGGTGGAGTAAAATTCATCTCTGTGACTTGAAGGCCAGATAGGTTTACTTAGCAAGTTCCATGCCCTCTGGAGCTTCATAGTGAGTCCTTGTTTTGAAAAATCCCATCCTAACCCACAGAGTTGTCAGTGAATCTGATGTATGTAATGCTTTTACCATCATATGTGATATAAAAATCCTTTAGAACTTTCCCGTGCCCTTGGAGTTTGATTTTGCTATGGACATAGCAATTGATGAACATAGGTAAATGGTGTCTTGAGACATTTAGCACATGCTACTTAGTGGCTCTTTTTCTGTCACTGGTGAAAGTAGACACTAGCTTAGCTGAACAGATTTAATCTATATATCATGTTTTACCCCAATGCTTTAAAATTCCCTTCATAAATATCTATGCATTATTAAGTAGCATTTATTATTGTTTCATTAAGACCATTGAGTTTTGAATTTCTGTCCCATTCTTCCCCAAACATACTTCCAAAATAAAACTATTTTCCTTAAAAATCTTTACCTTATAGTAAAGATAGTAAACATTCATAAGGAAAGTTACACTTTTTCCTTGGATGGCTATCAGAATTTTATTACTACTAGGTAATGGCTTTTGATTTGGATGAGTTAACTACAGCTTTTAATGAATGGTTTTTGGGTTTTTTTAAAGTACCTTTTAATTATCTTGCAGTGGAATTCTCTATATAACTTTTAGAAAGAAGTGTGTGTGTGTGTGTGTGTGTGTGTGTGTGTGTGTGTATGAGAGAAAGCTGAAAGTATATCAAAAGAATTCCCCTTCCACCAGACTACCTTTCTCTCACATATAAACTTGATTATTTCTAGTTTCAGAGAGTAGAACGAATGTACTTTGTATTTTCCCTTGAGGTACCCAAATTAGTTGTTTCCTTGTGTGTGTGTGTGTGTGTGTGTGTGTGTGTGTTTGTATGTTCATACATAGAATACATAGAATACATACAACAGGATGCTCCAGCACCCTCACCTCCACTGAGCCACTTAATTCTTATAGGATTCTAAAAACAGACGCTCAGCATCCCCCAAGCAAGAGCAGCCAATCATTGTGCCTCAAGCTTCCATCTCCCACCAATCTAGTTTGTGTCTCTGTGACTGTGACTGTTTTAATGTGATACATTACAGTCTTCATCTATTTTGTGACTGACTTATTATGTTGAACATTAACAGTCTCAGATTTTATCCATGTGGTAGCATATGCAAGAGTTTCCTCCCCTTGGCACTAAATAATATTTCACAGCATATGCATATTCACTTGGATGATGCTGAGCATTGGGTTCTTTCCATACTTTAACTGTTAGGCACAATGGGTCCTTTGATCTTGAACATGTAAATTATCTCATTAAGACCCAGCAATTTGCTCTTTTGAGAAGGACAAATGAGTCATGTGAATCAAAATCTGTTTTGACTTTTTGATGAACTACTGTAGTGTTTGTATAGGTCCAAAGAACCCACGATTAGAGGCCAGTCCTCAGGTTGGTGCTGGGGGACAGAACAGTACTTTGGAGGAGGTGGGAATTAGTAGAGACATGAGATGCTTTTTAGTGAGTTCCTTTATAGTTCTTGAGAAAACACTGTAAAAGTTCAAGCTAAGCTGTCCCCACCCTCTCCTTTCTCTCTGCTCCTGCTCAGCATCCAACCTCTTCTTTCTATTGATATTCTTCTAAGATGTGTCTATTTAGTTTCCCTTGCTAGAAGTTGACCAACATTCCCCAGTACTTTGCCCCACTTTTGGACTTTAAATTCCCAAATTTTGGGCTAAACCAACCTCCTTTATAAATATGTATGCTGGTCCAAACATCCTGTTTCCTTTTTGTTGTGATAAAATTGACTAAAAGCAACTTAGGGGAGGAGAGGATTTATTTGCATCACACTTCCAGGTCACAGTGCATCAATGAGGGGCATCAAGGCAGGAGCTCAAGCAGCAGCTCGAAGAGGATTGCTACATGGTTCCTTCTCAGGCTCATGTTTAGCTAGCCTTCTTCTATAGACTTGGGACCACCCACCCAGGGAAAGACTGCCCAAGGTGAGCCTCTACATCAATTACCAATTAAGATACCCCCCGACACACACACACACACATACAAACATGCTTATGGACCAGTCTAATTTTGGCAATAAAGACCTCTCTCTCAGGTGACTTAGGATGTGTGAAGTAGATAAAAACTCTTTTACTGTCTGATGAATAACTAGCCAAAATATTATTTCTATATGAATTTTAAATCTTCCAATGTGGTATTGTTTTTCAACTTGCTAATACCTATAATCATCATTTATTGTTTGGTAGCAGTCATAGTCATGTGTTTTAAGTATTAATAGTGTTTTCTTGCAGTTCTGAAAATGTTTCTCAAATAATCAGTGTCTGAGTTAGGTTTCAATTGCTGTAATAGAAGACCATGACCAATAGCAACTTGAGGACAAAAGGGTTTATTTGACTTACATAGCCCAGTTCACAGTCCATTGATGGACACCAACACGGGAACTCAAGACAGGAACCTGGAGACAGGAACCAAAGCAACAACCACGGAGGAATGCTACTTGCTAGCTCATTCCTCATGCCTTGTTCAGTTTGCTTTCTTATTGCCTCAGGACAAGTTGCCCAAGAGTGGGAGTGCCCACAGTGTTCTGCCATCTTTCATATAATTTATCAAAGAAGAAAATGGCCATAAGCTTACCTACAGGTCGATGTAATGGGAACATTTCCTTAAAAGAAGTTCCTTCTTTGATGACTCTAGCTTATGTCAAGTTGATGAAACCCAACACGGTTATCAATGTTGAACATCTTTTCACATGGAGTGGCCATGTGACCATCTTCTGCAGACAAAAATCTAGGAACGGACCATGCCTTAGCTTTTTCATTGCCAGGATTGAAGATTTGCATTACCAGAGCCAGAATAATTACACTTCTAAAGGGAAGCTCTTGTCTCAGAGAGAACCAGTGCACAAAAGTTGCACTAAAACCTCACTTTCATGTTCTAAAGCTTGTGTATGCAGTGCTGTAGTCCCATTAATCATAACCATTGACTTGGAGCCATTGTGACTAAATTTCATTCATCTATTTTCACCTTGTTCCTCACATTCATAGTGTTTAGATATCTGTGTCTAAATTTCAACCAAACTCTATACAATTTTGAATTGTTAATTGGCCCCTTAGGTTTCCTGTAGTTCGTTAATGGTAGCACTGCTGTAGCAACAGTCTTACCCATTCCAATGAGAAAAACAATAATGTATACCTCCTGGCAGACTAGGAACAAGGGCACATGTGTAGTGGTCAGAGGACAACTAGTGGAGGTCAGATCTCTCCTCCCAATGTGTGGGTTCAGGGATCAAACTAGAGTTTTCAGACTTGGTAGCAAGTGTATTGGCCATTTGAATCCTTTTGCCTTTCTATAAGCATTTTTTAAAAGTCAGTATCTGAATCCTTTAGAATTATTTTTCCCTAGTTTTAATAGTGCCTATCTAGATATTTGATAACCTTGCATTCTAGTCTTATCTAATCTCTCAGATATAATCACATAACCAAATGCCCATCATTTCAAAAACTGTTTATGTTGAAAAACATAGGCATTGTGGCATTTAAAAAAAAATGTCTCAGCGGAAGGAAGGAAGGGGGGAATCACGCTTCAGGCTGTACTTTAGACAGAATACTTTTTGTGTCTTTGGTATTAGCTGGAAGCAAGCAGCACAAAGGAAGTCAAGAAGGGAAGGATTTGGGGGGGAAAGGATCCAGCCAAGAGATAAGCTTAATAAAGGCTTTGTTTTGCAGACTCCTGGTTTCCTGCTCTCCTTGAGTGCTTGCATTTCTGATTGATTGAAAGTAAACTTCTAGTGACCTAGGATTTGAAAGAAATACCAAATTAACAAAAGACCATCATCAGCTACTTTCAAAGGCAGGGTTTGCAAGAGGGAAGATGTGCTTGAAGGATTAGATTTTCTAAATATCCAACTCTATTTATAGTATGTAAACATTTGTCCTGGGAAAAACTTGGAAGAAAGAAAGGAAAGAAATTCTGCTTGCAAGGGTCAAGGAGTAAGTGTACCCCTTTGGTGTCTGTCAAGTTGCTCTGCCTATCAGAGTAAGCTCAGTGCACCATACTGACCTCTCGCTCTGTTTCCTGTCGCCCACCTGCAGGTCACCTATCTGGGAAAAGTCTCTACCACAGGCATGCAGTTTTTGTCTGGCTGCACCGAGAAGCCAGTCATTGAGCTCTGGAAGAAACACACACTGGCTCGAGAAGACGTTTTTCCGGCCAACGCCCTCCTAGAGATCCGGCCATTCCAAGTGTGGCTTCATCACCTTGACCACAAGGGTGAGGCAACAGTGCACATGGATACCTTCCAGGTGGCTCGCATTGCCTACTGCACAGCTGACCACAATGTGAGCCCCAACATCTTCGCCTGGGTGTACAGAGAGATCAATGATGACCTCTCTTACCAGATGGACTGCCATGCAGTGCAATGTGAGAGCAAGCTGGAGGCCAAGAAGCTGGCACATGCCATGATGGAGGCATTCAAGAAGACTTTCCACAGTATGAAGAGTGATGGGAGGATCCATAGGAGCAGCTCATCTGAAGAGGCTTCCCAGGAATTGGAATCTGATGATGGCTGAAGGAACTTAAGATGTTCCAGCGAAGGCAGCATTTGGGCAAGGAGTTTCAGAAGCTAGACATGTCTGCAATGATTCAAATTTGGTACGAAAGGACTGCCAACCTCTTGGCTGATCATGCTTTTTAATTCAGAAGAGTGATTCTAAATCTAAAGAATCATATTATTAATTATGTGACATTGAAACCTGCTGCTGCCGTGATCTTGAGGAGAGTGCAGATAGGGAGGAAGGTTCCAGACTCTCCTCTAACTTTTTTTTTTCCTCTTCTATTCCAACACTTCCTGCTGGGAGATCTCCACGCCTATTTTCAACATTCTCAGGCAAATACTCCATGGCTGTAGTTTGATAGACTGTTCCAATCTGCCTTATGAAATCCAACAAGAATGTTAGTGGCATCTCTGTGATCCCTAGGCAGGCAGGAGACATGGGGAGGTGCTGTTGGTATGGAGGCTGCAGGATGGAAGGGACATGTCCAGGTGACTGACTGGTTGCTCCTCCCCCTTGGCATGTTTGCAGATCCTCTCCTCAGTCCGTGAATCAGCACAGCTTGGATTGAGCTTTACAACTAACAGCGCGCTAGATGGCAGTTAATTCACAGTTAAAGATAATGCTTTTTATTTACACGAGTATATCAAGTAGTACCCTTCTATTGTATTCACTTCCTCTATTTTCTTAGAATTCTTGCAACTAATGATTGTTCCCCTCCTTCTCCCACCACCAAGTTCTTTGTCCTTCCAACCTCCTGGAAAGGGATGAAGGTTCAACATACTGCAGGACTCCAAAAGGGAAGAAAATAACAAATTAAGTAAATAAACGATCAGGAAACCAACCAGGAATCTCAGACATCAGAAACCCTGGTAAAGAAGTGAATGAGTCGCCAAAGTCTATAGAGGCTTCCCTTTAGCAAGCCCTGAGATATAGTGACTTCCTTGGTTATGAGTCTTGTTGAATGACTCCTTTTGGAAAGTTTAAACTCTGACATGGCATTGCCCTGGAAGTCTGGCCCCATCATTTAACAAGGAACTCAAGTAGGAAATGAGTGGCATCAAGTCAGTTTGCCTAGAAATCCCATGTCTTTCTGGAAACCTAAAGGGAAACATGATCTTGTTGTCCTGAAAATGATATTTTAGAGTCTGAGTGACCCCTTTGACTATCAGTTCTGAAGAGCAATTCTCACTGGTAACTTGACATCTCTCAATTTCAGGATCTTTGCCTCTCATTAAGTCATGGGAAATATACACATTTAAGGTGAATAGACACATTAAGGTGGCAAAGGATCTACTTTTTCAAGTAATATTGCTCCTTTAAAAGGTGTGTTTTCATTTCTGGTGATGTCAGGGGCAACGGGGTATCTTAGAAGCCTTAAGTGAGAGCTAATATAATCCAGACAGCAATGGTGTTAGTATTTTTGGTCTGTGTACCCACGTGCCCATGTATATGTTTGTGTGTGTGTGTGAGAGAGTGTGTGTGTATGTGTGTGTATGTAAGTCCCCTGTGTGGGTCCAGTTTCAAGGCATGTACAATAAGCATGGAGTCGTATTGATGAGGACTTACCTCCTGAAGATATGCTTGTTGCTTTATGATATATGTAAACTATTCTTTAGAAAAATGCATTCACTCTTTAATAAAAGTATGTTTGTGTTAATAAAGCCAGGACGTTTCACACTTTATATGAACTTCCCGTTTTTTAAGAAATGGAAATTTGACATGTAAAATAAATCAAACTTGGTAAATGGGGCAATTTTATTTATTTTTTTAATTGATCAAGCATAGGGCATTCCTTGTGTTTAGAAATCTTTTTCAATTTGTTTTTCATAGCTGGATGCCCCTTAACTATGAAAATAATGTTACTAATGGTGTTGATCTTCATGTTTAATGTGATGGACTTATTTCAGAGAAGAATATTTCCAAACATTTTGCAAATAATTTCCATTTAACTTCCCTACCCCAAGCCTATGTACAGGAATTGTCCATCCTGTTTCTGAAAGGTAAACGTGCGACAATACCTTTGAAGAGTGGATAAAATTGTCTCCCCTGGGCTGTGATCTCTCAGAATGGGCACATTAATAAAGCAAAGAAGCTGGCTGTGGAGCAATGTCCTTCACGGAATCAGTAATGAACAAAAAAGACTTTGAAGGAGAAAGGATGGGTGCCTGCCGCACAGATGCATTCAGGTGTGGATTATTACCAAAGTCTGATTGAAATGGCACTTCTCTCCATCTGATGTTCCCCCAATTTCAGTTTCATACTCTTGTCCTTGAATTTCACTAGAACAAGAGAGGAGAAAGGAGGGTAGAGGGAGATAGGAGGGAAGGGAAGGGGAGAAAGGAAAGAGGAAGTAAAGAGGGGAGAATGAAAGAGATGGAAAGGAAGAGGCAGAGAACCTGGCCAGTACAGCTCAAAGCAGTGACGTCTCCCTCCCTCAGTAACTGGGCATCAGAACCCCTGTGCATACACTGTTATTTATTATAAAAGGGTTTTGCTGGAATTCTGTTTTGAGTATGAAGTGTGACATGAGATGTAACTGGTTTGGATAATATCCACACAGCGTTCTACTTGGGAAGATGGGTAAGTAATTGAAGATAAACACAGAATGGTATCTTTGAATTAACTAATGATGCCTTCTTGACAGCCAGCTGTTTATTCCTCTAAAATGGATGTTCCAGCCTTTCTTTGTGTTTTAAGTGTCTCCTGTTCCCTTCTGTACTAGAGTCTTTGTGTTAGTGGCCACACTCTTTACTTTCATGATCATTAACTCTCACATATGTCAAACAACCTAGTGTTAATATGGAAGTTACTATAGCATTGAGGAGCCAGAGGCTTAGATCTACATCCTTGGCCACAGGGACCTAGCCAGGACTTGTACTGAGATCCATCTGAGGCTGTTGCATAGTTGCTGTGTTGAGACAAGATTCATCTTCTTTGGATTTTTATTTCCTCTCAAACCTAGTTTATTTTAAATTAGAATACTAAAACTTTATAAATAAGCCCCCCCCCCCACTTTTGTAGTGTTTTTAACAGGAACAATGTTAAAAGCCAAGGTCCAAGAGACTTAACATAACATAAAAGTTTGGTTGAGTTAGTTATTTTTCTGGCTATGGGCAATGGACAAAATTCTCTGGTTATACCACATCAAAATACCCCTTCAATTTTGTTTACACTAGGGTATTCAAGAACTTTGAGTGAAGAACTGAGGAGATGGCTCAGCAGTTAAGAGTGCTTGCTGGTCTTACAGAGGACCCAGGTTTGGTTCTCAGCACTCACATCAGATATGTTCCATACACATGCAACTTCAGTTCCAGGGGATCTGATGCCCTGTTATGGGTCCTGTTATTGAGTGCCCCCTATAATCACTAAGTGCAATAAAAGATTTAAAAACTAAATAATAGTAACAACATCAAAACCCAAAACCCTCTAAATCAAGTCTTTCTGCTACAGGATTCTACAGTTTTATGTTATTCACTGTAGTTTCTAACTACACATCTACTTTTACAATTACACAAATGCCTATTTAAATCTTGGATGTTAAGCTATTTTTAAGATGGTGGAAACTATCTCTGTGTTGTTTGGTGGTATTCATGTTTTATCTCCAACATCCCTAGCAGGCAACAGGAGGAACTAATTATGTGTCTTTTAGAGGGCTGCTGACTGGACGGAAGGCTTCATAAGTGGAAGAATCACCATATCTTGGATTCACAGGTTCAAGGGCAAAATCCTGGAAATTGAGAAGGCTCCCTAGAGTTTACTTTTCCCAGTTTCGTCAAAGATGAAAAAGCAAAAAGGAAAATAGCTTTTTACTGAAGTAAAATATTATCTCTTAACTAATTATAAAGACAAATTGCAGATATTTGGTTAGATGGGGGAAAAAAAGCAATGCTAGACAAACTGTACAACTGAAATGTAATATGCATGATTCAAGGAAACAGACAGATAAGATATTCATGGCACCTATGTTGAGCAGATTACAGCATGCTGGTCATATAGAGGTTTCTATATTATTACTGTCATTTTGACCAATGAGGTATTGAAGGAGACACATTTCCATTCTCACAGTGGGATACATAGAGACTCAGCTGAGTTCTTCACAAGACTCATAATATAAAAACATTTTATTTTCTTCTGTCCATTAATTTTTTTCTTTTCTCTTTTATTTTCTTCTTCTGTCATCTTTACCCCATACTTTCCATCTTCTTCCTTTCTGCCCTACTTGCCTGTATTTTACATTATGGCTTCTTCCACTTTTAGGAGGGAAGAGAATATGTACTATGAATCTGAGACCACACATGGTTCATGGTCCACTAGTGCAAAGTCTGATACTATTGTTGGACACCACATGCATTAGTTACTTTCTTGCTGTGTGGCCTGGTTGGCTGTTTGTTACTGTGATACACGGATCATCTGGGAAGACACAGCCTCAATTAAGCAGATGCCTGTATCAGATTGGCCTGTAGGCAACATTGTAGGGACAGTTTCTTCATTAATGGTTGATGTGTCTGGGCCCAGCCCACTATGGGCAGGGCTACCCCTGGGCAAGTGGTCCTAGGCTGTAGCAAAAAGCAGGCTGAGCAAACCATGAACAATAAGCCAGTAACCAATGTTCTTCCATGACTTCAGCTTCAGTTTCAGTCTCCAGATTCCTGCCTTGAGTTCCTGCATTAAGGTCTCCCTTAAGGATTTACTGTGAACTGGAAGTGTAAGCCAAATGAACCCTTTCCTTATCAAGTTTTCTAGGTCATAATGTTTTATCATAGCAATAGAAAGTACACTAATACATCAAGATAAACACTCTGTCCAAAGTAAAGTAGGCAAAAAGAAAAAAAAAAGGTTTATTTTACCTATGGTTTTAGATGGATAGAGTCCCCATTTTTGGGAAGAAGTGGCAGGAGAAACATGGGGGGAGGAGAGGGCAGCATTTGAGAAGCAGAATGAAAGAGCAGGGTTGAGTCTATAATCCCTAAAAGGTACCCCAAGTGATGTGCTTCCTTCAGGAAGGTCTACCTCCTAAAGGTTCTATTACCTCGCCAAGCAGCTTCACCAACTGGGGACCACCATTTAAGTACACGAGCCTGTGGAGGACATTCTTTACTCAAACCACAACTTGCAGATTATCCCTATTTTTATTTAAGTTTTTAGTTAGGTGAAAGATGGTGATACTTTCATCAAGTACAGCTTAGCATTTCTTAAGGATCCCCAAAGTGTATTCTTCCCATCTCTCAGATATACACTAAACTAATTTTTAGCTAAGATGAAAGACTTGTAGCCATGAGAGGCAACTCCGAAATTCTTATTGATCTCAAACAGTTTCTATGAGATGCCAAGTTTTGGCTGTTGGAACAAGTTTATAGAATACACTGTTCAGTAAAAGAAAATATGCTTTCTTTTGTCAAGTGACAAAACTCTCCACAAGAGGATGTGTGTGATGTCAAATACCAGTCTTAATAATAAAAACAATCGAAAGGATACACTCCAACTGCCCAGGGACAAAAGTCTAACCCATCTCCACATGGACAGTTAAAAATAAAAGATATTTGTTGAAAATGAATCCAAGACCTGGCCTTGGATAGTTGAGCAAAGCTGATGTTTACAAAGATATTGGAAGGGGGTGTTTATTTTAGAGTTTCCAACAAAATCATCTGGAGTTTTGTATGCCCCACCAAAATTGAATATTTAACAAGAATCCTAACAAAGTTTGCTATGGACATTTGGTTTTCAAATATTCTCAAATCCTGCCTAGCTTGACTTGCAGGGGATCTTATTAGAAGCTACTCATATCCTCAGGAAATGGAATTCGGGAAATCTTCTATGTATGCAAAACACAAAACAAACACTAAAAATAACTAATTCCCTCCCCCTTGACACAGAAATAGAGTAGCTGAAACAACTGAAACGAAGCCTATGTTTCTGCTCAACAACTTCGAAGTCTCTTCTTTGCTAATAGGTTATTATCTCTTTAAATTATCAAGACACTAAGTCAATGTATATATAGCATCTTATGTGTGTCTGTAGTGTATTGATATAATATGTACATCAATCCGTGACAGTCATCATCAGTGGCCTGATAATGTATTTCAAGATCATTATTGTGGACTTTTTGAGGTTTTCAAGAGCGTGTGGCCACACTAGACCAATGCTAACTTAAAGGATCAGCTCTTAATGGCATCCTGGAATTGACTCCACCCAGATTGTGCTCTATATTGAGTCTTTAGTAAACAGAACCTGGTGTGTTAAGCACCCAGGGCTGCTGCTAGGGGTAGGTGGGGGTTCAGAGATGGAGGAGCCATGTTGTGTCCACTAGCATGGAAAGGCTGGCTTCTGCCCACTAGGTGGACTTTTCCACAATACCCCTTCAACATAGCAGCTGTGAATGGTACATGCATCCTGGATCTTGAGGCTGTGAAGTAGTTGATAATGGAACTGTTCTACTTTAGTGTGATCACTTGCTGACTCTTTTCTTCTTCTTCTTCTTCTTCTTCTTCTTCTTCTTCTTCTTCTTCTTCTTCTTCTTCTTCTTCTTCTTCTTCTTCTTCTTCTTCTTCTTTTCTTCTTTTCTTCTTCTTCCTCTTCCTCTTCCTCCTCTTTTTCCTCCTTGTCTTCCTCCTCCTCCTTCTCTTCCTCCACCTCCCCTTCTTCTATCTTATTGCCTATTGTTAACCCCCACAACCAGTTCATGATGAGTTGAGGAAAGGAAGAGAGGTGACATTTGAACACATAACCTGTGTCAGGCACCACCTCAAGGGATATTTATGTAGGAATATGTCTCCTCTGGTTGAAAAAATTTCAATCAGAATTCAAGATCATACACACCGAAAGTCAAACACAGCACACTTCATTACACCGCAGCTTTGTCAATCAAGGACAGGACCACCAGTGGCTCTGGAATCATTGTCTGGAAGAAAGATACCATATCTGGCTATAGCACTTGTCTCACTCCTAATCTCTGAATCCAAACAACTGTAGGCTGTCTAAGATGTCATTGTATTTTAGAAGCTGTGGTATGAAAAAAATGTTTTTATAAATGCAATCTTTGTTTCCTTAGTGACATTTCTTCCCTGTTACTCTTGAGAAAAGGTGTGACACAGCTCATATGTTAGAAATACGGCAAAGCTCAGGAAGAATTGATTCATCCTAGGGACCCAAAGAATGAAGTTTATAAAGCCCATGACATAATTCGCTGGAACCTGGAGATGAAAATCTGTCACTATTCTTACTCCCAGAATCTGGACCACAAGGCTCAAGTCTCCATTTTTTCTTCTTCCACCTCCATCCTGCCACTGTCACCAGGTCCTGTAGGACTGTGGCAGGGAGGGGCTCATCTCATGACAGGTGGCAGGGAAATTTGAAGAAGGAAGCAGAAAGCTGTGCTCCATCCACAATTTGGTTCTGTAACTCTAATCACTTCCTGATACCTGACATTAGCGTTTTGATTGTGAAATACCACAGAATGCTGAAGTTTCTCAGATGAGTCTGCTAATTAAGTACACAGTCCAGGCACCACCACTTTCCTTTGTCTTCAGAGCTTCTGTAGATCCCTATCCCAAATTCGATTCACCCAGACTTTCAGCTAAAATCTATCATGGCCTCCTCGCTGTCTTCATGGCATCCTTTCTACCTTCCTTCCTTAGTTTTTACATTTCAGTGCAATACCTAAGCTCCTAAGATGGCTGCCACCTACATACCAGGCTTATGTTCAAACCCTGAGTCCGTACTGTTCTGAGTGAGTAAAGAACTTATTGACCCTGGCCTCAGGTTTGTTTATTTGTTTGTTTGTTTGTTTATTATTTGTAATGTGGAAATAATGAATGCTTGACTGAGATGCACTGAGTTGAGAAAGCCCTACAAGTGTCATACAAAGAAGCGAACCACTGGAAGAGCTAAGAATGAAAACTCTGTGCAGATTGATTTCATCAACCTGGATCAGACTGGGGAGTCCAATGCAGGTGCTTTATTCCATTGTATTTAAGCCCCCTATAATTTGGTGAACAGTGGTTTCCAGGGTTACTACAATCCCTGGTACATAAGGTAGTACAATTACATCAAAATTCAACTCAAGATGTGTGTTATTTCTTCCAAGAAGATGGGTTCTCAAAACAGGCTACTTTTACTAGCCTGAGTCTGGCCCGGTCTAAGCCATATAGATGACATAGAAGTCATTTGGGCTGTTGGCCACCTCAGGTCCTGACTGTAGGTGCTTGATAAGGCTGGCCCAATAGATAACACAGATCACTAGGCTATCACCTCCATTTGTCAGCTTTCTGGATGGAAGAAGAGGTTTTTCATCTTTTTCATTGGAAAGACAATCCTATGTGTTTAACATTCCTGGTTTCTCTGGAGATCTGCTTGCATAAGGACTCTTCCAAATTCTCATGAGGGTCTGGCTTGGCCTTGCCATACCCCCATTTAATGACATTTAATGTTCTCCTCTGTGCTTATAGCTTCTCCTTTTAGATTCTAAAAGACAGAAGAAGGCACCTCCACAGTTAGACTTGCTTAGCACTGTCCAATACTTCTAAATCAACTCCGGCCCAGGCTTGAGAGCTTCCAGGCAATGCTGTCCAGGAACTCCATGTTACCAGCTTTCTGTATAATTTAAAAGTTTCCAGCAGCCAAATTAAACACTTCGGAAAGAAATTAAGTGAAGTCCACTTTAAGTGCATCTCTCTACCTCTGCATGTCTACGGTATATCATAACCTTACCATACACTATAAAATGTATTATTAAATAGATGTTTTATTCTTATGTGGCCTTTGGCAAGTTGAACATATTTTACATTTTCTATGCATAAGTGTGTGATTAGCAGTGACCATGCTTTATTGCACAGACCATGAGGCTGAGAACAGAACTTGACTTCCCATTCACAGAGCGCAGCATCTCACTGGCTGATCAGGAGCAGCAATTTGTAAATGTCTTGTCAGTGAGTAATATCTTGAACATGAGCAACCCATTAAAGGCATGGATATAGTTTCATTTTCTGAGGCTCTGTGATGAAATGCCACAGTTGTGGTAGCATAACCCAGAGAAATGCATTGCCTTATAGATTTGGGGACTGGGTGATTAAGATCACATCGTGTCAAGATTGATTCTTTATGAGACTGTTAGGGAGCATCGGCCTCCTTCCTCTTTCCTGGCTTCTTGTCTCCTGTTGGCAAGCAGTGGGTACTGAGCTTTTGTTGCACCATTCTAGTGTTTTCCTGACTTCTCCTGTGTATGTGTGTGTGTATCCGATTTCTTCTTTTTATAAGGATACTAGTCATCAGATTATGCTCTTGCTGTGTAATTATTTCCTCTAAACTGAATCATTTTCTTCTCTAGAGAGGAGGGAGGACCATTAAATTCAGGAAGCAAAATGCATTTATTAAGCTCCGAAAGCTTGTAGATCTTAGGAGGCTCAGGAAGCTAGGAAAAGAAAATTACAAGCTTCTCAGAGTCTAACCCTGGGGTTATTAAGGCAGTGAACAATCGCTGGCAGGGGAAGAGACTCCCTTGTGTGGAACTGCTTACAACTTGACAGGGGGTGGAATGGTGGGTGTGGATGGGTGTCAGTGTTCCAGGAATGTAGCATGCATGAGTCATTGCTGGACTTGGGTGGGCTTTGTTGTCATAAAGATTCTTGAGAGTCATCCATGCTCCTGTAAGCAATGTCAATAAATTCATTCATCCACCAAGTTAGATGTGGGTAGAATCCTTTTTTAGTTTGTCATTGGTGCCCTATCTGGGGTAAGCATTTTTTCATCTCCCCATAGGTTTTATAAAAAACTCTTTTTTGGAACTTAGAACAATTCTCAGATATCGTGGCTTAATGAGCAGTGGGAAACCTAATTCAGTGTATGATAAGCTAGATGTTAATTTCAACTCTTGTCCCTGGGCTCATAATTAGAGGGACAGGACAGGGTTCCATTTCAGATCGGTTATTTCCAAATTCAACATAATTTCCTTTGCTGGCTCTTCAGGGAGCTTTCATTGTCTGGACTTAATCATCTCAGCCATCCAGAGCAGTGCTTGGATTATAAAGAATCAATAAGAATGCATTCCTAGCATACTTTAGCTAAAATGACTCTCCAGGCTTAGAAGGTAGTTCTAGGGGTAAACTCTCCACTGCATAAGCCGAGACATGAGTTCAGATCCTTAGCATCCACATGGCAGTGCCCTGTGAAGTGGCAGCAGGCCGATTCCTGATTCCTGGAGTTTAATGGCCAGACCTCCTAGGCAATCTATGAGTTCCAGGTTCAATGAGAAACTGTCTCCAAACTTAAAGTGTGAAAGTGATTGAGGGAAAGGCATTTTATAGACTTCTGGAATCTACCCTCAAATGCACACATGATACCTTCACAAACCCACATAAACATATCGACCTGTACACACACACACACGATTAAAATGAATAAAACAAATATCTCTGTGACCTAGGTATAATGGCATACTCTAATAATACTAGTACTTGGTAGGTTTATGAGTTTGAGGCTAGCCTATGCTGCATAGTAAGTGCTATCTAGATTGAATTACACAGAAAAACCTTTATCCCCCACAGCAAAACAGAACCAAAATTCCTCATGGAGCAAAACAAACATGGTTCTGAAATACCCATACTTTACAAAAAGCAAGAATCCTTCACCTTACCTTTTCATGTCTTTCATCATCTCTCTTTTTTGTTTTTCTGTCTGGCCATCATTGTTATCAATTGCCAGTTGATGGAAATGGAACAGAGGAGAGAAAACAGTTGAAGAATTTTAGAAACATAGCTCAAAGTAGGCAGGATGGCTCTTTTCTATGTGACAACATCAGCCAACTTTTGAAAACCAAATTTCCCAGGCCAAGCCAACTCTACTCTAAGCCAATGCCCAGAATTCCCTGGTGGCCACCCTTGTTATTTTAGAGGGAATTGGTATTTCCAACCATCTCCATATGATCCAACTAAAATCCCCACATCACAAAGAGAAGTGTCTTCTGAAGGTCAGAATTTGGGATTTGCCAATGATGCTGGGATTGGAAGACACTGCTGCATCTGCAGACTGAGGTCACATGGTTAGGTTCCTTTATGCACCACTCTGAAGAATCAGATTCCCTTGCCTCACCAAGAAAGAGTGTCTTGTGCCAGCATTTACAAAGCAGTCTCAGTGCCACTCTGCTCAGATACGCCCAGACCAGCACTGAATTTGCCAGCACCCTGTTAGCTGCTCGTGAGCTTGGGGAATTTGCTCTTGTAGACTGCTTTTCCAGGCTAGTTATTCAGTTCTTTCTGTTAAAGGTCAGACTTTTGTTAGATTGTGATTAAAGTTTCCGTATTTTACCTAAATTGTCCCCCTTTTTTCCTCCCTAATATGGGTTCCTGTCAGAAGACTTGGGAAAAGTTTTATTTCTTTTTTTCCCTCTAAAAATTTAATGAGCCTTGCAATTCCTTTCAGCTTAATAATTTGGGAAATGCTAACGTTGGACTCTCCATAGGTGAACCCAAGTGACACTGAGCTGGGTAGTGGTGGCTGCTTAAGAGGAGTGTGTAAGGGCATGGGGCCTGGGCTAATCTGTAAAGCACTTTCTTTTTTTAATTAATTACTTTATTTATTTACATTCCAAATGCTGCCCTCCCAGACCCCCTCCCAGGGTTCTTCTCCCTATCCCTCTCAGCTTTGCCTTTGAGAGGGTGCTCACCACTACTCGTTTACCCCACCCCTACCCCCAGGCATCTCCTTTCCCTGGGCATCAAGTTTCTACAGGAGTAGGCTCATGCTCTGCCACTGAAGCCAAACAAGACAGTCTTCTGCTACATATGCGCCAGGGGCCACAGACCAGCCCATGTATGCTCTTTGTTTGGTGGCTCAGTCTCTGGGAGCTCTGAGGAGTCTAGGTTAGTTGATACTGTTGGTATTCCTATCAGGTTGCCATTCCCTTCAGCTCCTTCAGTTCTTCTAGTTCTTCCACAGAAGTCCCTGACCTCAGTCCAATGGTTGGCTGTAAGTATCTGCATCTGTCCCAGTCAGCTGCTAGCAGAGCCTCTCAGAGGACATTCTAGGATTTCGTCTGCAAGCACAACATAGCATCAGAAATAGTGTCAGGATTTGGCACCTGCCCATTGGATGGATCCCAAGTTGGACTGGTCACTGAATGGCCTTTCCCTCAGTTTCTATTCCATTTTGTCCCTTAATTTCTTTTATACAGGGACAATTCTCAGTCAAAAATTTTGAAGCTGGGTTGGTGACCCCATCCTTCCACAGTAGGCCCTGTCTATCTACTGGAAGTGGTCTCTTCGAGGTTCCATCTCCCCACTGTTGCACATTTTAGCTAAGGTCATCCCCCTGTTGAGTCCTGGAAGCCTCTCACATCCCAGGTCTGGGAGACTTTCTTGAGGTTCCTTGAGCTCCCCCACCCCCAGTAGCTGCATTTTTCTATTCATTCTTCTCGCCCTCTGGGCTTCTCTCCTGTCTCCTCCATACCTGATCTTGCCTCCCCTTTCCCCTCTCCTTCCTCTCTCTCACCCAGGTCCCTCCCTTGCTCTCCCTCCTGTGATTTTTTTGTTCCTCCTTCTAAGTGGGATTGAAACATCCTTTCTTGGGCCTTTCTTGTTAAGATTCTTATGGCCTGTGGGTTGTATCATGGGTATTCTGTACTTTTTGGCTAATATCCATTTATCAGTGACTACATACTATGAATGCTCTTTTGTATCTGGGTTATCTCACTCAGATGATATTTTTTTGTTCTATCCATTTGCCTACAAAACTCATGATGTTCTTGTTTTTAATAGCTGAATAGTATCCCATTACTCTGGAAATTAATCTGGTGGTTCCTCAGAAAATTGGAAATAGTTCTATCTGCACACCCAGCTATACTGCTCCTGGGCATATATCCAAAAGATGCTCCACCATACCACAAAGACATGTGCTCCACTATGTTCATAGCAGCCTTATTTGTAATAGACAGAAACTAGAAACAACCTAGATGTCCCTCAACCAAAGAATGGATACAGAAAATGTGAAGTTTGTTTAAAGGTTAAGGATGTACTAAGAAGGGAACTTAAAAGAATATTTCTGTGGTGCAGTTTGGGGCAAGGTGGTGTTGAATAGGCTATTATATTCGTGCTCATGAAGCAAACTTTCTGCATCATGGAACACTGCAGACTGTGAGCAATGGCTGGGCTGATGATGAATCAGAGAAGACAGGCTTCATTCAATATATATTTCTTTTGGCACATGTTCTTTATACAAATTGATAGGTTTCGAAATGACACCCTCATGCAAGGATATCCTGTATGTGTCCATAGTCAGACCCCACCTTTCTCCTACTGACACCCCCTTCCGTTAACTCCATTCCTTCTTCGATACTGTTTCACTTCTATTTTCCAAACCTATGTACATACATGGTTCTATACACCTCTTTATACCTCAGGATCCACAAATGAAAGAAATTGTGCAGTTTCTCTTTTGGCGTCTGTCTTATTTTGCTCTTAAGCAAAATAAGGTGCAGCTATCTTTCTAACAGAACAAACATACTACAAGCATAATGTCAGTGGATCTAGGTAGAATATTGTCAGGAAGCTATCATTCAGTCACTATGGATAAAGAAAGAGTTGATGCTGCAAACCTTCAGGAAATATGTTGTAATCGACAAGAACCAGGAAGACACCTGTGACTGAGCCCAGGACACTCTGATTCCCTAGCCTGGCATTCACTTACAAGCTTCACAAAGACCTTTTCATCTTCCCATGTGCCCTCTTGGTCTCCCAGGTGGCATTTCTACTTTCCAGCAAATTAGGTTTCAGCTCCAACTAGAGAATTCAGAACTTGTGATTGGGCCAGTTGTTGCTGGACTAACCCTAGTGCTGGAGTGACAACCCAGAGTGGCTCATTCCCGTGGGAATGCTTAGAATCTAGTGTCTAAACTTTACTACAGCAATCAGAAATCTAAATCCTTAATCAGAATGATACTAATATTTAAATGAGATAAAAGTAGAAACAAATCATTAGAAGCATATCATGCACCAAGCATCAAACATGTTTTTGTTGTTGTTTCTTTGGTTTTTTGAAAGAGGGTCTCATTATGTAGCTCTGATTGGCCTGGAGCTCATTATGCCAACCAGGTTGGCCTTGAGCTCACAGAGAACTGCTTGCTTCTGCTTCCCCAGTGCTAGGATTAAAGGCATATGTCATCACACCTTGGTATGCTTTCTTATGCCATGTTCTAATTCTATACCCCACAAAAGTCAGACACAGAGCAATTATCCTTATCTTCATTTGTATTGAGCAAGAGCTAGGTGACTCTTTTGCTAAATCCATCCTTTAGAGCCAGTCTGACCCAAGCCAAACATCGTATTTAGCTGCTGAGTTAAGGGAAACCGTACACAATTGCTCTAGGATCATCAGGACAATGCTTCTGACTTTGTTCTCTCCTGGACCACACCTATCCCTGCAGTTCCTTTTTTCTTGGTTAAGTTACAACTTAGAAACCACACTAAAGCCTTTATTATTCAAAGAAGAAAGGTGTCCTAATCAGCTTTAGATAGCAACTTGGAACAGCTGTAGTTTTCTCTCATGGAGTCTCAATAGAGAGATTACCCAGGTCAGATTGGTCTGTGGCCCTGCCTGTGTGTGATTATCTTGATTCGTGATGGATGTGGGAGTGCACAGCCCACTGTGAGTGACACCATTGATAGGTAGATGGTCTTGTCTAAGCGTGAGCCAGTGACTTAGCCGGAGAATGATCTCATAAGCAGTCTTCCTCCATGGTTCCTGCCTCCAGGTTCCTGCCCTGACTTTCTTCAACAATTGGTTGTGAGTTAAAAGTATAAGTCAAATGGACCATTTCCTTCCTTGAATTGCTTTTGGTCAGAAGACTTTATCATAGTGATAGAAAGGAAACTATCTGCACAAACTACATAATATCTCAGGCTTCTTTATATGTCTTAATAACGTGGTTAGAAATGTCTACGATGAGCAGAGAGATTGATTTCTCTCACTTTATTCCAGGTTAGATCAGACATTAGTCACTCTTCATATGGGGGACAGGAGTCATCTTTACATTAGCGGGAATGTGAGCATCTAAGAACACTATTCTTAGTTTTTGTTAATTTTTCACTTATATGTTCAGTGGTAAAAATCACCAGGAATACACTGGGAAATGAGGACTGTGGGACTTGGGAGAGACTACATGCTGTTTGTACATTTAGAGGACAGGAAATAAAGGAAGGTATAAAAAACTCAATATAGTTGAATATGAACTGTTGGATGTTTGATTGGTTTTGAGACTGTTTTATTGCAATAAATGTGCTGTTTCACACAATGCTACCTAGTCCAACTACCTTTGAGTGGCATTGTGACAATTTTTGTAACTTTAGTAAGAGATTGGCCAATGCACTGTAATTCATTGTTCAGTTTTAAACCTTTCCATTCCCAGGATCTCTTATAGCTGTCATCAGTTCTTTTGTGCAGTTCACCCAGAGAGTGCTCTCTTGTTCATCACTATCATCTCCTTTCCATGTGTTTAGCTTTGGCTTCTTAACTTTAAGAACAGATGTTAAAATTTGCAATCTGATTGTCATTCTAGAGAGAAAGCTGACAGCTCTGTTGTTTTGCCTTCTCTTCTGCAGTTTTATTTCAGTGCTGATGGGAATTATTTATAAAGGAAGAGAGTGAGCCCAGGACTTTTGTCACAAGCATTCTTCCAGTGCTGGTGTGACTACAAAATGAGGGGTGCCTGTTCCAGAAAATTCCCCATGTTCCAATACTCATTGTATTGTGAGTATGTGATTGTACTGTATGAAATTACATATGGAAATTATTTAAAGTGCATGTATGCATATTTATAAACATTTTGTTTAAAAGTCCTTTCTGGGTGCTGGAGAGATGATTCAGTTAAGAAGAGCTTACCTTTCATCCATGAAGATCTGAGTTCCATCCTTAGAACCGGTGTTAAAAGCAAAACAAACAAATGAAAACCATGGTTGGTGGTAGATGTTTGTAATTCCAGACTTAGGGAGGCAGAACCAGGCAGATCCTGTAGCCTGATCGCCAGTCACTCAGCCTGATCTTCTGGGCAACTCCTAGGCCATTGAGAAACCTCAAAAAAGGTAGATGGTACCCAAGAAATGGCAGTTGCTGTTATCCTCTGGCTTTCAAATGCAACATATACACATGTATGTACATGTGTGCATGCATAAACATGCATATACACTCAAATTTTTCTTCTCTTGCTTTTTAATTTTGTATGTGTGGTGGGGGGAGAAGAATCACATCGTTAGTTTCCCTAGTGAAAATTATTCTCAGAAGGCACAATATGCTATGAGGTATATACTAACAGCAAGCAATCCATGAAGCCATGTCTACTGAAAAATATGCCATCTGGAAAGAAACAGTTTGTGGGAATGTGTATCAATGTGATTGTGTTATCCAGGTTAATGATGACAGGAACGGTAGTGTCTAAGTAGTTTTCTAGTAGGAAATGGAACATCATTTCGAAAGGGACATCATGGGTAGCTTTCCGTAAAGATTTCTGGCCATGGTTTTGTGTGTTTTAAACGGGGAGGGATTGAATCAAGCATGTTGAGTTTTTCCCACGTGCTGGAGCATATGCAGGAAATGCAGTTGAGTTATGGGGGTGCTTGCATATTAATATGGCCCAGAAACCTGCTCCTGAGATTAGTCATACACAAAGCTGTGAAGAGCTCTACCCAGGTTCTGCAGCACGCTATGGCACACTTTCAAGCTCACACCTGTGCTCTTGTATATGTTATCCCTCCTGCCTGGAGCAGCCACAGATCTCTGGCTCCAGTTCCCCAGTCTTGAGCTCAATCCCATGCCATAGCAATTTTTTCCTCAGCCTCTTGATGTGACAAAGGTTTTATATTACACCCAGCTTGCATACACAACTATTTTTGGTTTTATTCTTACCACGGCTGTCATTATGTTTTGGAGGCATGGCTATGAATGACTCCTTCATGAGAAGTTTAGTTACTTCTCTACTGCTGTGATGAGACACCATGGCCAAAGCAACTTTATTATTAAAGTTTAATGGAGGCTTACAATTTCAGAGGGTGAGTCCATGGGCATCATGTTGGGGAGCATGGCAGCATGCAGGCAGGCATAGTACTGGAACAGTAGATGAGAGCTTATATCTATCTCATCCACAAGATGGAGGTAAGGAGAGAAAACTGGGAATGGTGAGGGCATTTGAAACCCCAAAGCCCACCTCCAGTGATACCCCTTCTCCACAAGGCCATACCTCCTAATTTTACCCAATCAGTAACATCCCATTGGGCACCGAGTACTGAAACATATGAGCCTATGGGTTCTGTTCTCATTTAAGACACCACAGTGAGAAATACCTGGCCTAAGTTCCCTGAGTGCCTACCACATGTTGGCTGCTAGAAGAGATTCATGTGGCTCTTTAGAGTGAATTAATGACTTGGATTTGAAATGGTGATAACTGGTCTTGGACCCTCATCCTTTATTCCTTGCTGGCTTTCAAAAGCGGGTAATGACTTTGCTGGAATGTGTCATGGTTTGCTGGCTGCGTTCAAGCACAGATGATGACCGTAGAATAGAGATTATATTTGCTTGAATGTGTCCTGGGCTGTGTGGGGAATCAAAGGCTAACTCCTTAGCCAATAGAATCAGAGTGACTTCAAAGATATTTCTACCATGGGAAGATTTGGAAAGAGCACAGACAGGGCGAAAGTCTGGCTGTAGGAAACATTACATCTGTTGTTCTGACTTTAGCTATCTATTTACCGTATCCCAAATGGTTCTAATTTAGTACCAACCATGTGCCCAAAGAGAATGATAATGTGCAGAATTACAAACTGTGGGAAGTAGAAAAGGCCTTAGAGAATAGCTTGGTGCTTTTTGTCCTCCTCAACCATAGTCTCTGGGGTGAGTCTTTGCTTCTTAGAAAAATGACTACTACTTCCTAGGAGTAGGTGGCCAAGGAGCAGGTGATACAAGCAAACCTCCCATCCTTTCAGGACCTTGAGCTTTTCTTTTTTATATGTAATGTAAGAGGACTGTGCTGGGTAATCTTTGACTCCCTTTGGATTATGAATGAATTATTTATTATTCACAAGTAATCCTTTATAATTCCAAGTCTGTTTGATTTGCTAGACATCATTTCTAAGTCCAAACCTTACATTCTGTAGTTTGATATAGAAAGATCAGCATTAATAATGGGTGGTGCTGATAGATATTTTACTACATGTTAGTCAAAGTTACACATTAGAGATAGGAGGAAACTTAATTCTAGTGACCTTAGATATGGCATTGTTACTAATTCCTTTTCACATATTGGAAGTCTGACACTCAGAAAACTTAACCCAAATCTTCCAGAAACTAACTGAGAGGGTTAGGATTTGAACCTATGCAGTCAGGTTTCAGAGTCCATGCTAACTTGTCATACAGGCATTTTTCTATACAAAGTAAACTTGGTGTTTTAAAATTTATTTATTAGCTGTCTCTTGTGAGACTATGACGGGGCCTAGCAAACACAGAAGTGGATGCTCACAGTCAGCTACTGGATGGATCACAGGGTCCCCAATGGAGGAGCTAGAGCTAAAGGAATCTGCAACCCTATAGGTGGAACAACAATATGAACTAACCAGTACCCCTGGAGCTTGTGTCTCTAGCTGCATATGTATCAGAAGATGGCCTAGTCAGCCATCAGTGGAAAGAGAGGCCCATTAGTCTTGCAAACTTTATATGCCTCAGTACAAGGGAATGCCAGGGCCAAGAAGTAGGAGTGGGTGGGTGGGGGAGCGTGTGGGGGACTTTTGGGATAGCATTGGAAATGTAAATGAAATAAATACCTAAAAAAATTTTCATTTGTTTATAAGTTTCTTTTCTGAAAGAGTATTGACATGTCTCATTAATAAAAAGACAAAATCATTTACAAAATGTATGGGATATTAAAGTAGTAAAGTGTGGCATGTAAGTGAATAAAGAAAATATGGAAATTTTCATGAATACTTATGAAAGGTGCACTTAATATTTGTTTTGAGTGTTCTTCTAGTGGTGAATGGAAATATTGGAGGAAAGGAAGATAGAGAGATGGTGGAGATAAAGCAGAAAGATAGAGTTCCCTGAAGCCTACCACATTTTTACTACTAGAGGATTGATAGATAGATAGATAGATAGATAGATAGATAGATAGATAGATAGATAGAAAGAAAGAAAGAAAGAAAGAAAGAAAGAAAGAAAGAAAGAAAGAAAGAAAGAGGGGGAGAGAGGAAATGAAAGAAAGGAGAAGATAAGAGAAAGAAGGAACAAAGGGGGTAGAGAGAGAAAGAGAGGAGAGAGAGAGAGAGAGAGAGAGAGAGAGAGAGAGAGAGAGAGAGAGAGAGAGAGAGAGAGAGAGAGAAGAGAAGGAAGAAAAAAGATATCAAAAAAAAAGAAGGAAAAAGGAAAAATACCCAAGCCACCTAGAAACCTCATGGATCTGATACAAAACTTAGAAAATAGAACATTTTGTGCAATCTGAAGAAATTATCCTGTAAGAAAGAAGAATGTGTTTGCTACACTAAGAAGTTAAATGAAACAGGACAAAAATGATTTAGTCACAGTAGGCATTCCTCTAAGCTTTAAGAAACGGAACTCAATTTTATTCTTATTCTTAAAGTAGCATTTCAGTAATTTCACAAGATACTATGGTTTCCTCCAGTGTTTTCTCTTTCCTTTCTTGTTTGTAATCATGTGTATTTAGCCACAGTAGGGGACATGACCACTTATGAGCTCAGCCTTCTTTTGTCCTTTGGAGGACAGTTGCCTCTCTGAAGGTATCTGTAGTACATTCTTGATCTGGGGACATGCCTGGCATTCATAGTGAGAGCACCTTATCCTCAAGTTTCACAAGCTCCCACGTGACCTCACAGCCTCCTCTGAAGTCAGAGCATCACTTCTGGTCATGTCCCTCCATGCTATTCCTTCCTTGTCCTCAAGAATAATCTATAAGTTATTTGAAACTACAGCCTAACACGATCGGGGCCATAGTCATAGTCACTGCCTTGAGAGATACTTAAGTTTTGGAGGTCAGGAGAGTAAAATCTGCAATCATTAGCCTTCTTGTGGGGTTATCCACATAAGATGAGATAGGAGAGATCCCCACCCCCTTTTCGTTATGTCATGTGAAGATATAAGAAGCAGAAACCTCTTTGAAGCCAGGATGAGATCCCTCACTAGGAATCAAGATGTCTCGTAATTTTTTTTTTTTTTAGGACTTTCTAGTTTCCAGAATCATGGAATGAGTATTATTTAATTTACTTAGTTTCTAATATTTAGTTAAGGACTTTGAGCCAACTAGAGCAGGGTTTGGTGCCAGAAGATCTTGGTGGAATCAGAAGGTCACAGAGGATTAGTCTCAAGTTCAATTCTAATGGAGTTTGTCTGAATAGTGTTTAGGTCTGCTTGGCATCCATTGTGTGTTCAGGCCTTCTGACCATTCCTGTCTGGAATATGATTATCTATTCTGGGCCTGTTGTAGAAATGTATTTATTCTGGAAACAATTCATCTGCTGTAGCAGATTTGCAAGGGAAGGAAGGTTGCTCTGTATCAATTATGTCTTGAGTGACATGTCGGGATGGCCTCAATGATATTTTGTCACAGTGTCACAGGTCTGAAGGCCGGGGGTCTGAGATAAAGTTCTCTGTGTGGTCAGGTTCTAATGGAGGCTTTGCCTCTTAGTTTGTATCTGCTTGCCTTATTGCCATATTAGTGTGTCCTGTTGAAGAGAAGGGTAATGAAGGGAAGGAACAAGTGGGTGAGGGGGGGAGGAGAAGGAGTTGCAGAAGAGAAGATAAAAATGCTTCCTAATGTCTCTACCTATAAGACACAAATTCAATTATGAGCTTTTCCTCTTAGAATCTCTTCTAAGGACAGTTGCTTCCAAAAGGCCCATATTGAAGTGCTATGACCTTGGTGTTAGCCTTCAGTATACGGATCTGGGGAAGATACAAACATTCCAACCCTTGATATTCATTATCTTCCCTTTGTAATGTGTTTGTGGAAAAAATATATATGTTAAGTTCTGTATATCACATGTTTATCTTTCTTGATGACATTTTTAAAGTTATTATGTGTGTGTGTGATATAATTCATCCCTGTACTTATTACATATTTATTTTATATGATTCTTTTGATTATTACATTTTGCTTGGTCTCTCCCTCCAACCCAGAGTTCCTCATCCTATTCCTCTTCCCCCTTGCCTCCAAGAGGGTGCTTCCACCAACCAGGCATTTTTAACACTGTAGGGAATATTATGTGCCTTTATGGTTTATAAGGTATTACTGGAAATATCCCAGTATTTTCTGAAAATGTTGTAGGGTGTCTACAAAGTGAAAATTGCTAAAATATTTGCATTTAACTATTTTGACATTTGGACTTAAAGCAAAAGAGCTGGTGATTGCTGGGTGAAACTGCTGGCATTGTAGCTAGGATGAGAGCAATAGTCTATAGTCTCCTCTGACACAGATGCACAACAATCTCTCACTTCTAGTGATAATGTTATTTAATAAAGAAGAATTCATAGCTAGTTAATATTTACTTTGGTTTTTCCTTTGAGTGTATATCCTTTGATATTCTACTCAAGGAATTAAGAATAAAATGTGAAGCAATTTTGATAAGTATATAACTGTGAATTTGTATACAGATATGGAATTTTATATTCATAAAATATCATCTTTTCCCGGAAAAAATAACTGACAAAAGAAATGGGTTTATTAAGGTTTCAGTGTCTCAGAAATGATTTGTCAGAAATGGATCATGAACCTGCCAGTGTCAAGAAAGGTATTTCATAATATTTGTTGTCAAAGATAACTGATATAATTAATAGAAAATTATAATTTTGTGAATATTATCCACCATTGTAAGCATAACACAATCTCAACACCTATTGTCATTTCTGATGAGTTAGGTGGTATGTGAGTAATATGATTTCTTAATAGCACACAATAAAATATGTTAACATTTAAAAGATTTTCATCAGTCTATGAACCAGATAACCAATGCAAGATGCTACAAAGTCACATATGGGAAGAATCAGACATGGTATGTTAGGCCAGTGGATTTTAGTGTACCAGAGTTAAAAAGTTCATTTCTGTGGCTTCATCTTCCACACTACAACCAACCTGAAGGAAATAACTGTTTGCAGTTTTATAACTGGGCAATCCTTTTTAAAGGTTTGTAGTGTTCCTTTGGTATCTGAGATAGGTTGGGTTTAAGACTCCCAGTTGATCCCTGAGTCCTTGTTATCCTAGTTTTAAATATAAAGTGGCATAGAATTTTCATATGGTCTATAGGTATGTGCTGGTATCATATAGAGCTCATATTAAGATTACTCCTTTGTTGTGGTTGGCATAGGATGATGTTTAGGAGGAAATGACCAGTCATGTCATACAGAAAAAACTGTTTTGTTCACCAAACATTCTACCCATTTGGAACACAGAAACTGAGGGATGGTGGTATTAAAATAAATTTTCTCTCCCAACTACTTATCTGTTTGACATCAAATTCCATGACATACTTCAGGCACAACAACTTTCCGAAGATTAAGACAAGAACATGTAACAAGGCTACATTATTTGTCACATCAGTATAAAAAGATTTAAAGGACATGTAACAGAGACACTCTTCTTACTGCGTGTGTTTGCTTTGCAAAATGTTAAAATATCAAATATTCACATTTTGCTATTCATTAAATTTACTATGCTTGTTATTGGTTTGACTGTACTAATAAACTCTTAATGACCTTCTGGGGTGATTTATTTGTTAAGTATCAAAAGATACAACCCAGAGAAACAAAAGTCTTACGTCATTCTCATAATTCTCAGAGAATGAAAGAGTTCTGAGGCCAAAAGTCCTTGTATTTTAGAATGACCTATTCTCTCTCATTCATTTTATTGATGACAGCCCTGTTAATTTCATCTGAGTATTTATCATCATGCTTTCCTGTCACTTTTGAGATGTTTTTCAAGAAAAAGATGAACATTTAATCCAAACATATGATACCTAAACATTGACAAATTCTGAGTGGAGTTTTTTGGTTTTTGTTGTTTTCTGAGGGTTGAACCTCGTGTCTCAGGATTGCTAACAGCATTCTACCACTTAGCTTTCTCCTCAGCCCATTATGTCACTTTCATACGAGAAATATCTGTTTTTTGAGTTGCCAAAAGCAAGCAGGGGAGTTATAGACATTTTTTTTCTTTCCTATAAAATTATGTTTGTAGTGTGATACCATGCTCTCAAGGAAGCAAGGTTCCAGGTGACCTAATGTGCTTAACTTACTATGCCCCCGTGTGTTCGCGGGTATGCTGTGGAAAGAGAAAGGCACAGCACACCTTCTCCTTTAAAAGAATTTGCTTTGGGGAGAGATTCCCTGGTCCTCCACTCCATGGTCACCAAGTGTGAGTTCCAAATTAGATGTCTCCTTTCCCTTTCTCAGAAATCAGACCTCTCATGTACCTTGGTCATATCACAACATACACACAAAAATATTATGCAGAAGGAGAAGAAATGTCTCAGGAACATTTAAAAGCAAAAGGAAAAAAGCAGATCATTTAAAAGGCTACTTTAAAAGGCAGAATAGCTGCACTTGAGTATATGTGCCTCTGCTTTGCTCTGTTGGCGCAGTCTGAGCAAACATGGTTTTAATTTTGAATACTACCTGCTTTAAAATGATTTTCCAACACCCCTCCCCCCAAATAATGGATTCCAGATCCAGATTCAGTACAACTAAATACAGATAAAGAGCCGTGGAGGGAAATGAAATATGAGGAAAACTTCAAAGCACCCCCACTGAAGAAACACCCCATTTCACATCTTGGCCATGCTTCTAACCATGAGGGAGATCAGTTTTGAAACAGGTGTGAACTGAACAGTCTATGGAGCTGGGCGCTGTTTATTGTCAGCTTTTAGCCGTGGCTCTTTTTCCCTCTTAAGAAATCTTGAGCTGGTCTTCGTTCTTCCTGAGTTTCATGTGTTTTGCAAATTGTATCTTGTATCTTGGATATTTTAAGTTTCTGGGCTAATATCCACTTATCAGTGAGTACATATCACATGAGTTCTTTTGTTATTGGGTTACCTCACTCAGGATGCCCTCCAGGTCCATCCTTTGCCTAGGAATTTCATAAATTCATTCTTTTTAATAGCTGAGTAGTACTCCATTTTGTAAATGTACCACATTTTCTGTATCCATTCCTCTGTTGCCCCTTCTTAGAATTGGGAACAAAACACCCATGGAAGGACTTACAGAGACAAAGTTTGGAGCTAAGACGAAAGGATGGACCATGTAGAGACTGCCATACCCAGGGATCCATCCCATAATCAGCCTCCAAACGCTGACACCATTGCATACACCAGCAAGATTTTGCTGAAAAGACCCTGATATAGCTGTCTCTTGTGAGGCTAGGCCGATGCCTGGCAAGCACAGAAGTGGATGCTCACAGTCAGCCATTGGATGGAACACAGGGCCCCCAATGGAGGAGCTAGAAAAAGCACCCAAGGAGCTAAAGGGGTCTGCAACCCCATAGGTGGGACAACAATATGAACTATCCGGTCCCCCTTGGAGCTCGTGTCTCTAGCTGCATATGTAGCAGAAGATGGCCATCATTGGGAAGAGAGGCCCCTTGGTCTTGCAAACTTTATATGCCTCAGTACAGGGGAACGCCAGGGCCAAGAAGTGGGAGTGGGTGGGTAGGGGATTCAGGGGGAGGAGGGTCTGGGGGACTTTTGGGATAGCATTGGAAATGTAAATGAAGAAAATAACTAATTAAAAAGAAAATAAATTATAAAATAAATAAATAAAATATACATAACAAAAAGAAAGAAAGAAATCTTGAACTGAACCACTGTGACTATAGGTTCTTCTGTACTGCATGCAGAATGGGTGCTGAGCTGTCTTCCAGTCCTGTGGTGGAATCACTTCTTCTGTCCTGTGATATTGCAGCTGGGTAACAGGTTTCAGATGTGAGGAGGTCGGCAGGTCCACCTGTGGACATCCGTGGACATCTTCACTCAGGACTCTTCATGCTAATGCCTGATGGAAATGAGGGTGGGGCTTTCCACTAAGCAAAGTCTGGATTTGGTTTATTAAACTTGGACAGATTTCAAAGGCACATGAATTTAAGACAGATGATCAGGTATGTTGTTGAAGGTGCTCAAACAACAACGACAACATTGATGATAGATGGAAAAGAGTAACTTTCAGCTGAAGAAAGATTAGATGCTGGAAGGAACCTTCTAGGTTTATTTCTCTCCAAGGAGTCACCCAGAACGGAGACATTCGTTTTCCCTGCTTCAAAAGCACACCTCTCCTCTGAGTTATTTGATTGTTTTTGAACAATCTCTTAAAATGAGTAAAATCTGGCCATTTTTGCCAAATTGGCCTTGAATTTAAGGTCCTCTTGACTCAGCATCCTGCATAGTAAGAAGCTAGCATGGCAATAGCCTGTATTAGGAACAAGAATGAGTATTTTTCATCATTAAAACAGGAAGCTCAACCTTTTGTGTTTGTATTTTTCTTCTTTAGCTATTAATTTTGTGGCACTGGGGACTGAATCAAGGGCCTTATGAATGCCAGGTGAGCACTGTCCTTCTGAGCTACTCTCACAGCACAATCCTTCAATCTTAGGATCCATTAAGATTTAACAACTTAGTAATTGCACATGTCTCACTCTTGTGATGTCATGACAATACTGGGCTCAGGGACAGAAAAGTTCAAAAGGAAAGTGGTTCTAAATGACATTAGGTGGAGAAACTGATAAGAACTTGATATCATGCAGTTTGTCCTTGTAATAGCCTAGAAAAGTAATGGTGGTTCCATCAGTGTCTATGATTCTCAGTGTTGGGACCCTCTAATCTTGGGTCAACATCAAATTACACCACTAATTAGTCTTAACTAGGCATTGGGTATGTGAAACCTTTATATTATCTTCACACTTTTTATGCTAATATAAAATTATTTTAGATTTGCAGTTTTCCTTGCTTAAGAAGGAAGCAGGAAAAACACTTATTAGAATCTGCAGTCTTGACAGGCCTCTTCCGGCCGGACCAGCACCGGGGTAGCTAGAGTGCAGGGTCGGCCGCCCCCCCCCCAGCTACCCAGGACCCCCGCCACAGGATTTTGAGACTGCTGGTGAGTGGAACACAGCTTCTGCTCCAGTCCAATCACGCGGGACCTGAGACTGCTTTGGTTGGGGAGGCAGAAATCTGGCCGACGTAGGGCCACAAGCCTTTTCTGGTCAGAACAGCACCGGGGTAGCTAGGGCGCAGGGTCGGCTGACACTTGCCAGCTACCCACAACACCCTCCACAGGATCTTAAGACTTCTGGTGAGTGGAACACAGCTTCTGCTCCAATCCAATTGCACGCGGGACCTGAGACTGCATTAGTTAGGGAAGCAGAAAACTGGCCTGAGTAGGGCCACAGGCCTCTTCCGGTCGGACCAGCACTGGGGTAGCTAGAGCACAGGGTCGGCTGACACATGCCAGCTACCCACGACACCCGCCACAGGATTTTGAGACTTCGGGTGAGTGGAACACAGAGTCTGCTCCAATCTTTAAACGTGACAACTATAACAACTAACCCCAGAGATTACCAGATGGCGAAAGGTAAACGTAATAATCTTACTAACAGAAACCAAGACCACTCACCATCATCAGAACCCAGAACTCCCACTTCGCCCAGTCTAGGGCACCCCAATACACCGGAAAAGCTAGACACGGATCTAAAAGCATATCTCATGATGATGGTAGAGGACTTCAAGAAGGACTTTAATAACTCACTTAAAGAATTACAGGAGAACATGACTAAAGAGTTACAAGTCCTTAAAGAAAAACAGGATAACACAATCAAACAGGTAGAAGTCCTTAAAGAAAAACAGGATAACACAATCAAACAGGTAGAAGTCCTTAAAGAAAAACAGGAAAACACATCCAAACAGATGATGGAAATGAACAAAACCATACTAGACCTAAAAAGGGAAGTAGACACAATAAAGAAAACCCAAAATGAGGCAACACTGGAGATAGAAACCCTAGGAAAGAAATCTGGAACCATAGATACCAGCATCAGCAACAGAATACAAGAGATGGAAGAGAGAATCTCAGGTGCACAAGATTCCATAGAGAACATCGGCACAACAATCAAGGAAAATGTAAAATGCAAAAAGATCCTAACTCAAAACATCCAAGAAATACAGGACACAATGAGAAGACCAAACCTACGGATAATAGGAGTGGATGAGAATGAAGATTTTCAACTCAAAGGACCAGCAAACATCTTCAACAAAATTATAGAAGAAAACTTCCTAAATCTAAAGAAAGAGATGCCCATGAACATACAAGAAGCCTACAGAACTCCAAATAGACTGGACCAGAAGAGAAATACCTCCCGACACATAATAATCAGAACAACAAATGCTCTAAATAAAGATAGAACACTAAAAGCAGTAAGAGAAAAAGGCCAAGTAACATATAAAGGCAAGCCTATCAGAATTACACCAGATTTTTCACCAGAGACTATGAAAGCCAGAAGATCCTGGACGGATGTTATACAGACACTAAAAGAACACAAATTCCAGCCCAGGCTACTATACCCAGCCAAACTCTCAATTAACATAGATGGAGAAACCAAAGTATTCCACGACAAAACCAAACTCACATATTATCTCTCCATGAATCCAGCCCTTCAAAGGATAATAACAGAAAAAAACCAATACAAGGACAGGAACCACGCCCTAGAAGCAACAAGAAGGTAATCCCTCAACAAACCTAAAAGAAGACAGCCACAAGAACAAAATGCCAACTTTAACAACAAAAATAACAGGAAACAACAATTACTTTTCCTTAATATCTCTTAATATCAATGGACTCAACTCCCCGATAAAAAGACATAGACTAACAAACTGGCTACACAAACAAGACCCAACATTTTGCTGCTTACAGGAAACTCATCTCAGAGAAAAAGATAGACACTACCTCAGAATGAAAGGCTGGAAAACAATTTTCCAAGCAAATGGTTTGAAGAAACAAGCTGGAGTAGCCATTCTAATATCTGATAAGATTGACTTCCAACCCAAAGTATTAAAAAAGACAGGGAGGGACACTTCATACTCATCAAAGGTAAAATCCTCCAAGAGGAACTATCAATCCTGAATATCTATGCTCCAAATACAAAGGCAGCCACATTCATTAAAGAAACTTTAGTAAATCTCAAAGCACACATTGCACCTCATACAATAATAGTGGGAGACTTCAACACACGATTTTCACCAATGGACAGATCATGGAAACAGAAACTAAACAGGGACACAGAGAAACTAAGAGAAATTATGAATTAAATGGAACTGGCAGATATCTACAGAACATTCTATCCTAAAACAAAAGGATATACCTTCTTCTCAGCACCTCATAGTACCTTCTCGAAAATTGACCACATAATTGGTCACAAAACAGGCCTCAACATATACAAAAATATTGAAATTGTCCCATGCATCCTATCAGATCACCATGGACTAAGGCTGATCTTCAATAACAAAATAAATAATAGAAAGCCAACATTCACGTGGAAACTGAACAACACTCTTCTCAATGATACCTTGGTCAAGGAAGGAATAAAGAAAGAAATTAAGGACTTTTTAGAGTTCAATGAAAATGAAGCCACAACATACCCAAACTTATGGGACGCAATGAAAGCATTTCTAAGAGGAAAACTCATAGCTCTGAGTGCCTCCCAAAGGAAACTAGAGAGAGCACACATTAGCAGCTTGACAACATACCTAAAAGCACTAGAACAAAAGGAAGCAAATTCACCCAAGAGGAGTAGAAGGCAGGAAATAATCAAACTCAGGGGCGAAATCAACCAAGTGGAAACAAGAAGAATTATTCAAAGAATCAACCAATCAAGGAGCTGGTTCTTTGAGAAAATCAACAAGATAGATAAACCCTTAGCCTGACTCACTAGAGGGCACAGGGAAAGCATCCTAATTAACAAAATCAGAAATGAAAAAGGAGACATAACAACAGATCCTGAAGACATCCAAAACGCCATCAGATCCTTCTACAAAAGGCTATACTCAACAAACCTGGAGAACCTGGATGAAATGGAGAAGTTCCTAGACAGATACCAGGTACCAAAGTTGAATCAAGATCAGGTTAATGATCTAAACAGCCCTATATCCCCCAAAGAAATAGAAGCAGTCATTAATAGTCTCCCAACTAAAAAAAGCCCAGGACCAGATGGGTTTAGTGCAGAGTTCTATCAGACCTTCAAAGAAGATCTAATCCCAGTTCTTCACAAACTATTCCACAAAATAGAAACAGAAGGTACTCTACCCAACTCATTCTATGAAGCCACAATTACTCTGATACCTAAATCACTAAAAGACCCAACAAAGATAGAAAACTTCAGACCAATATCCCTTATGAATATTGATGCAAAAATCCTCAATAAAGTTCTTGCTAACTGAATCCAAGAACACATCAAAACAATCATCCATCCTGACCAAGTAGGTTTCATCCCAGGGATGCAGGGATGGTTCAATATACGGAAATCCATCAACGTAATCCAGTATATAAACAAACTCAAAGACAAAAACCACATGGTCATCTCGTTAGATGCAGAAAAAGCATTTGACAAGATCCAACACCCATTCATGATAAAAATCTTGGAAAGATCAGGAATTCAAGGCCCATACCTAAACATGATAAAAGCAATCTACAGCAAACCAGTAGCCAACATCAAAGTAAATGGTGAGAAGCTTGAAGCAATCCCTCTAAAATCAGGGACTAGACAAGGCTGTCCACTTTCTCCATACCTATTCAACATTGTACTTGAAGTCCTAGCCAGTGCAATTCGACAACAAAAGGAGATCAAAGGGATACAAATTGGAAAAGATGAAGTCAAAATATCACTTTTTGCAGATGATATGATAGTATATATAAGTGACCCAAAAAATTCCACCAGAGAACTCCTAAGGCTGATAAACAGCTTCGGTGAAGTAGCTGGATATAAAATTAACTCAAACAAATCAATGGCCTTTCTCTACACAAAGAATAAACAGGCTGAGAAAGAAATTAGGGAAACAACACCCTTCCCAATAGTCACAAATAATATAAAATATCTTGGCGTGACTCTAACTAAGGAAGTGAAAGATCTGTATAATAAAAACTTCAAGTCTCTGAAGAAAGAAATTATAGAAGATCTCAGAAGATGGAAAGATCTCCCATGCTCATGGATTGGCAGGATCAACATTGTAAAAATGGCTATCTTGCCAAAAGCAATCTACAGATTCAATGCAATCCCCATCAAAATTCCAAATCAATTCTTCAATGAATTAGAAAGTGCAATCTGCAACTTCATCTGGAATAACAAAAAACCTAGGATAGCAAAAACTCTTCTCAAGGATAAAAGAACCTCTGGTGGAATAACCATGCTGAACCTAAAGCTCTACTACAGAGCAATTGTGATAAAAACTGCATGGTACTGGTATAGTGACAGACAAATAGACCAATGGAATAGAATTGAAGACCCAGAAATGAACCCACACACCTCCGGTCACTTGATCTTCGACAAGGGAGCTAAAAACATCCAGTGGAAGAAAGACAGCATTTTCAACAAATGGTGCTGGCACAACTGGTTGTTAACATATAGAAAAATGTGAATCGATCCATTCCTATCTCCTTGTACTAAGGTCAAGTCTAAGTGGATCAAGGAACTTCACATAAAACCAGAGACACTGAAACTTATAGAGGAGAAAGTGGGGAAAAGAGCCTTGAAGATATGGGCACAGGGGAAAAATTCCTGAATAGAACAGTAATGGCTTGTGCTGTAAGATCGAGAATTGACAAGTGGGACCTCATGAAACTGCAAAGCTTCTGCAAGGCTAAAGACACCATCAATAAGACAAAAAAACCACCAACAGATTGGGAAAGGATCTTCACCTATCCTAAATCAGATAAGGGACTAATATCCAATATATATAAAGAACTCAAGAAGGTGGACTCCAGAAAGTCAAATAACCCCATTAAAAAATGGGGCTCAGAACTGAACAAAGAGTTCTCACCTGAGGAATACCGAATGACAGAGAAGCACCAGAAAAAATGTTCAACATCCTTAATCATCAGGGAAATGCAAATCAAAACAACCCTGAGATTCCACCTCACACCAGTCAGAATGGCTAAGATCAAAAATTCAGGTGACAGCAGATGCTGGCGAGGATGTGGAGAAAGAGGAACACTCCTCCATTGTTGGTGGGATTGCAAGCTTGTACAACCACTCTGGAAATCAGTCTGGCCGTTCCTCAGAAAATTGGACATAGTACTACAGGAGGATCCAGCAATACCTCTCCTGGGCATATATCCAGAAGATGTCCCAACCGGTAAGAAGGACACATGCTCCACTATGTTCATAGCAGCCCTATTTATAATGGCCCAGAAGCTGGAAAGAACCCGGATGTCCCTCAACAGAGGAATGGTTACAGAAATTATGGTACATTTACACAATGGAGTACTACTCAACTATTAAAAAGAATGAATTTATGAAATTCCTAGGCAAATGGATGGACCTGGAGGGCATCATCTTGAGTGAAGTAACACAATCACAAAAGAACTCACACAATATGTATTCACTGATAAGTGGATATTAGCCCAAAACTTAGGATACCCAAGATATAAGATACAATTTGCTAAACGCATGAAACTCAAGAAGAATGAAGACCAAAGTGAGGACACCGTGCCCCTTCTTAGAATTGGGAACAAAACACCCATGGAAGGAGTTACAGAGACAAAGTTCGTAGCTGTAATGAAAGGATGGACCATTTAGAGACTGCCGTATCCAGGGATCCATCCCATAATCAGCTTCTAAACGCGGACACCATTGCATACTCTAGCAAGATTTTGCTGAAAGGACCCAAATATAGCTGTCTCTTGTGAGACGATGCCGGGGCCTAGCAAACACAGGAGTGGATGCTCACAGTCAGCTATTGGATGGATCACAGGGCTCCCAATGGAGAAGCTAGAGAAAGTACCCAAGGAGCTAAAGGGATCTGCAACCCTATTGTTGGAACAACATGATGTACTAACCAGAATCCGGGAGCTCTTGTCTCTAGCTGCATATGTATCAAAAGATCGCCTAGTTGGCCATCAATGGAAAGAGAGGCCCATTGGACTTGCAAACTTTATATGCCCCAATATAGGGGAATGCCAGGGCCAAAAGAATGGGAATGGGTGGGTAGGGAAGTGGGGGGCGCTATGGGGGACTTTTGGGATATCATTGGAAATGTATTTGAGGAATATATGTAATAAAAATATTAAAAATTAAAAAAAAACCAGAAAGTTGTGGAGCTTAAATGTGGAGCTTAGCTGTTTTCACAGCAAGCTCTGGCCTTCTTTCCTATATGTAGATTTACATGAAATGTATGGCTGAATGGAACCCTGGCTACAATATTTACTAATCATACCATAAATTAGATAGTTTCTATTTTACTTTAGATGTTAGAAGTACAAAAATATCTATTATGTTCCTTGGTTGAATGATAATATTTTTTGAATTAAGGAAGGTATAAATGACAGTAACAAGAAGTGTTGTGTGATTGGTTTTTTTTTTTTTTTTTTTTTTTTTTTTTTTTTTTTTTTTTTTTTTTGGTTGAAGGTTGTAGGACCCAGAACTTTGTGTGTGACCTAGGCGTTTACTCTGGCCCTGAGTTGTGTCCCAGAAGATATTCTTAATTCAACTTTCCCTTAGTTGCAAAATACACCTGTGAAGTTTTCAAACTTTGTGTTTTATTTTGATGGCTTTGATGTTTTATTTTTGATGTTCTTGGCTTAAAAGCAAAAAGAAAATTTTAGTCATTAGATTAGAGGCAACTGTAAAGTGCTATGTTATTCTCTTTATGAATTATAGCATCTATCCTGTCTAGTGAAACTTTGTATCTATCCTGTCAGTGAAACTTTGGCTGTGTGGTTCTGAGGATGATTCACTGTTTCTCTGACATTTCTACTCTGCACCAATCTGAAAACCATTTCTCTAAGTCAAAGAGACAATGAAAACCTAAGATCCTTTCTCTTAGGGAGCAGAAAGAGGAGAATTTTTTTAGCCTCAGGTTTTAAAATATGTCTTCTAGTTACTTTCACTACTTTATGGACACAGTATATTGGATAATTATGTTTAAAATTGCCAGATGTAATGTTTGTATATAAAAGAATTAGAAGAGTCGGGTTTTCTTGTTTTATGCTCAATACAAGCAATTAATATGAAGATATACTTGGTTAGATGTAAAGGTAATTACATCTTATATTCCAGATACATCAGTGAATGAATAAACATTTTCAGTTACTTTAAAAAAAAAAAAGAAAGTGGGGAAAAGCCTTGAAGATATGGGCACAGGGGAAAAATTCTTGAATAGAACAGCAATGGCTTGTGCTGTAAGATTGAGAATTGACAAGTGGGACCTCATGAAACTGCAAAGCTTCTGCAAGGCAAAAGACACCATCAATAAGACAAAAAAACCACCAACAGATTGGGAAAGGATCTTTACCTATCCTAAATCAGATAAGGGACTAATATCCAATATATATAAAGAACTCAAGAAGGTGGACTCCAGAAAGTCAAATAACCCCATTAAAAAATGGGGCTCAGAATTGAACAAAGAATTCTCACCTAAGGAATACCGAATGGCAGAGAAGCACCTGAAAAAATGTTCAACATCCTTAATCATCAGGGAAATGCAAATCAAAACAACCCTGAGATTCCACCTTACACCAGTCAGAATGGCTAAGATCAAAAATTCAGGTGACAGCAGATGCTGGCGAGGATGTGGAGAAAGAGGAACACTCCTCCATTGTTGGTGGGATTGCAAGCTTGTACAACCACTCTGGAAATCAGTCTGGCGGTTCCTCAGAAAATTGGACATAGTACTACAGGAGGATCCAGCAATACCTCTCCTGGGCATATATCCAGAAGATGTCCCAACCGGTAAGAAGGACACATGCTCCACTATGTTCATAGCAGCCCTATTTATAATGGCCAGAAGCTGGAAAGAACCCGGATGTCCCTCAACAGAGGAATGGATACAGAAATTATGGTACATTTACACAATGGAGTACTACTCAGCTATTAAAAAGAATGAATTTATGAAATTCCTAGCCAAATGGATGGACCTGGAGGGCATCATCTTGAGTGAAGTAACACAATCACAAAAGAACTCACACAATATGTATTCATTGATAAGTGGATATTAGCCCAAAACTTAGGATACCCAAGATATAAGATACAATTTGATAAACGCATGAAACTCAAGAAGAATGAAGACCAAAGTGTGGACACTGTGCACCTTCGTAGAATTGGGAACAAAACACCCAGGGAAGGAGTTACAGAGACAAAGTTCGTAGCTGTGATGAAAGGATGGACCATTTAGAGACTGCTGTATCCAGGGATCCGTCCCATAATCAGCTTCTAAACGCTGACACCATTGCATACACTAGCAAGATTTTGCTGAAAGGACCCAAATATAGCTGTCTCTTGTGAGACGATGCCGGGGCCTAGCAAACACAGGAGTGGATGTTCACAGTCAGCTATTGGATGTATCACAGGGCTCCCAATGGAGAAGCTAGAGAAAGTACCCAAGGAGCTAAAGGGATCTGCAACCCTATTGTTGGAACAACATGATGTACTAACCAGAACCCTGGAGCTCTTGTCTCTAGCTGCATATGTATCGAAAGATGGCCTAGTCGGCCATCAATGGAAAGAGAGGCCCATTGGACTTGCAAACTTTATATGCCCCAATATAGGGGAATGCCAGGGCCAAAAGAATGGGAATGGGTGGGTAGGGAAGTGGGGGGCGCTATGGGGGACTTTTGGGATAGTATTGGAAATGTAATTGAGGAAAATATGTAATAAAAATATATAAAAAAAAAAGAAATTTTTGGGCAAATGGATGGACCTGGAGGGCATCATCTTGATTGAGGTAACACAATCACAATGGAACTCACACAATATGTATTCACTGATAAGTGGATATTAGCCCAAAACTTAGGATACCCAAGATATAAGATACAATTTGCTAAACGCATGAAACTCAAGAAGAATGAAGACCAAAATGTGGACACTGTGCCCCTTCTTAGAATTGGGAACAAAACACCCATGGAAGGAGTTACAGAGACAAAGTTTGGAGCTGTGATGAAAGGATGGACCATCTAGAGACTGCCGTATCCAGGGATCCATCCCATAATCAGCTTCTAAACGCGGACACCATTGCATACTCTAGCAAGATTTTGCTGAAAGGACCCAAATATAGCTGTCTCTTGTGAGACTATGTAGGGGCCTAGCAAACACAGGAGTGGATGCTCACAATCAGCTATTGGATGTATCACAGGGCTCCCAATGGAGAAGCTAGAGAAAGTACCCAAGAAGCTAAAGGGATCTGCAACCCTATAGTTGGTACAACATGATGAACTAATCAGTACCCCGGAGCTCTTGTCTCTAGCTGCATATGTATCGAAAGATGGCCTAGTTGGCCATCAATGGAAAGAGAGGCCCATTGGACTTGCAAACTTTATATACCCCAATATAGGGGAATGCCAGGGCCAAAAGAATGGGAATGGGTGGGTAGGGAAGTGGGGGACGCTATGGGGGACTTTTGGGATAGCATTGGAAATGTAATTGAGGAAAATATGTAATAAAAAATATTAAAAATTAAAAAAATATATGAATATAAAAAAAGAATCTGCAGTCTTTCTTTCTTCACTCTTCTTTCTTCTCTCTTCTCTCTTCTCTCTTCTCTCTCTCTCTCTCTCTCTCTCTCTCTCTCTCTCTCTCTCTCTCTCTCGGTTGATACTTTATTTGCTATCACAATGTTCTGCTTTTATGCGCTTGGGCTCTTCATCAAGCACCAGAGGACCCCAACTTCCTTTTATCATGTAGTCATCTCCAAACATCACCCCCTCAGAGTCCACACTTAAGCCCTAACACTGGATAAGTGCAGGAGGGATTTTTGAACAAGGTTGAGTGAGTTGGTGGCACAGGCCTGTCTCTGACAGTCAGGAAGCTGAATAAGATGATAGGAATGAGTCCAAATATGAATGAGAGGAAAGAGCACAAACATGAATAACAAGAAGGAGATAAAACATGAAAGAGAGGAGAGATATCAAGCATGAATGAGAGGAATGAGATTAGATGATGAATGGGAGGAAAGAGACCAAATATGAATGAAAGGGAAGCAACTAAACATAAATAAGAACAAAGAAATGAAACATGAATGAGACTAAATGAAAAGAGACTAAAGGGTGAAAGAGAGATGAGACTAAACATGGATAAGAGGACTGAGTCCAAACATGAATGAGAGGAAGATCAAATACACTTTGATTTCTGTTTAATAGATGCCATGTATAAAACTAAAACCTTAAGATAAAAGTCTGAAGAATTTTAAGATGGTGACTTGAGAACATTAATTTTAAGAATGAGATGCCCTGCTTTGAACACAGGATCTTGGAAAACCATAGTGACTGCTCATGTTATAGTTTTGATATACCAACCCTTCCATTTCTCCTCAAGAAGGAGGTGCACATCACCCATTGCCTGTAACTTCAAATATAAGGGCTCATCATCTTCTTTTATTACCCAGGCTTCTTTAGCAGGCCATTGACATTTTGTGAACTGTATTTAAAATATGCTGTTCTACATGAACATATTTTGGGTAAAGATTATTAGGCAACACAGATGCATATGTGCCTAGCAGAGATCTTTTCACAGAACAGGTCAGTTACATATAATTCTATTGGCAACATCTTCAATGGGCATTTTCTGCTTCTGTATCATAAATCCTATACACAACCTTGATTGATACTCAGGTCAAGTTTAGTCAAAGATCATTGCACAGCAGATGCTAAACAAGATCGTGACCATCAGAGATCCCCAAAGTGAATGTAACCATGAAACGTAGGAGCTCCAATTGTCCTAAGAATAGGAGAGATTTAAGATTATTCCTGGATGGATTTCTATCATTTGTTTAAGTAATACAAGTTTTTAAAAAAGGTTATCAACAAAATTAAAATATGAAATAGCAGGAAATAGAATCAATGTCTTGTTTTTTGGAACTATTTGGAATAGTTCTTTAGGATAAAAAAAAATGAGGAAATTGTAAGATTTCAGACAGAACTTTACCAAAACTTGTTAATGGTTTCCTCTAACAATATTGATAGAATTATAACCAACTATGACTAATGGTTGAAAACCATCCTGTGGAGAAAGTCCCATAATGAACAGGAAATCCTATATAGACTTCTCTTATTTGTGTTCAATGGCACACACATAAAAAGACAGTGGTCTTTTTATGGTCATCATAGAATATATTGTTAAATTATCAAGAGAGGGAGATGCATTTTAGCTGGTGACTGAAGAATTTCAATTGCTTTCTGGGAAATTGATACCAAAGAACTAGAAGTGATGTGCTGAATAAGATAAAAACCAAAAAAAAAAAAAAAAACCCATTCTTTTCCAATATTGCTGTATAATATGGTTACTTGGCTGATTGCAGAAGCAACTTCATAGGAAAGAAGATAAGAACTCATTTGCAAACTTTTCTTTGGCCTTCATATTAATCCTTTCATCAGAGCATCATGAAATATGACCTCAAATGCATCCCTTCTACTGAATAGAATATATGTTGGAGAAAAATAATACTATTTTGTTTAAATATACTTAGCTTTGTTCCTTATAGCACAGAAGAAAATAAACAAATGAAATCTGAGAACATAATTTTTGCTATATATTATGTTAAATAAAAAGTAAAATATGGAAAATATATAATGATATATAATCAAAGTGAAAATGTTTTTCAAGGAAAAAATAAGCATCTTTTACTTTAAGTTCCCTCTTTTTATTTGGGGTCCTAAGTATGATTAATCTAGATCATCTTAAAAAACCAATATTTATTATTAGTTATTGTATGTGGGAGGGGATAAGAGCACATACAAGTTAGAGGACAACTTTTTCTTTTTCTACCTTTACATAGCTTCTAGGAATAGACTCATGTCAATAGGCTTGAGTGGAGCTTTACCTGATAGCCATATGATTGACCCTAGATAATCTCTGCAGTATTTCAACTCATTAATTTAATTCTGATATAAAATAATTTTTCTATGCTATTCCTCATATAATATTTGATGTTATTTACTTATTAATTAGTTATGTTACCTCATACTCCTCCCTTCTCATAATATTAAGAATATATGTCCTTTGCACTTCTAAAAATGGCTCAAGGTTCAAGTAACCTTTCTGAGTTTAAACAGGCCATGTTATGTTTCTTTCTGCCTATGACATGTCCTCTTGTCTATCTCCAATGAATATGAATGATCTCATTTCCTGCTTGTACAGCTGAGAAGGAGTCATGCAATTCAAAGGAAAATTCGTTTCTAGTTCTCCACACTGACGTAAGCAATTCCCTGCCTCTTTTAGAATTGGCAGTCAAGGTGTAAGGTAATACCTGAAAGAGGAGAAATCCCAACCTTGCATGAAGTTAGCTTTCTACACTGCTATGATGTGACCATGGTGTTCTCTAACTCTGTAGCATGTTAAGCCAGCTGTCTCCTTAGGTACTCAGTATTTCCATTATTCAATAAGATGAGTTCGTTGAGGAAAGATTATTTATAAAGTTGCTAGAAATACCCTGACTTTAAGCCCTGGAGACACCATGTGCTTTAGGCTTCAGATGCTGAAAAAAAATTAATGATACATATGAAAACATTTCCAGCCCACATGTAGGTGGTTCATAGCTGGGCTTCATTCAATGTTTCTAGCCCAAGCACTGTGCACTCACTCTCACTTTCTCTGTGCTAAGACTGAGTAAGGACTTAGTGTTTACCCAATAAAGAATTCCCTAAAACAAACCTCTCTTTGTAAGGACAGAGGAAAATGGGAAGGCAGGAAGTTAAAACATGACAAAAGCATTTTATTTCTATTTCTGGCTTTCAGGAAGTTCTAGGAAGTATACTAGCAGTCACAAATAATTCAGCTATTTATTGATTGTGTAAAAACTATGATATAATAAGAAATGTACATAATGTACACATTACTATCTAACTGTTAAGGTTGTCCTGGAAGTGATTGAACTAAACTCTTTTAAAGGTTCAGATATCTTGTTCTTCATAGAAACTTCACTATACATCAAGAATTAAACTAGAGCCAAATCTCTTGCCCTTTAGAAACTTTAACTGCAAAGGAATCAAGGACTCAACATAAGACTTAGTACCTTGAAACCGTTAACGGAAAAAGGGAGGAGTTCATTTAAAAATATAGACACAGTTTCTGGAGAGAGATAACATGGTTAAAAGTACTAGGCTGGGTAATCTTCCAGGGGACCCTGGTTCAGTTCCCAGTACCTACCCAGAGACTCACAATCTATGTGTAACTCCAGTTCTAGGGCCCTGACACCTTATGACATATGATAAAGACATATGGAGTAAACATATGTATATGCAAGGAAAGAACTCATGAAAATTAATCAATTATAGTTAATTAAAATAAATCTAAAAAGATATAGACATAGGTAAGATCTTTTAAAATAGGAGACTGACTATGCAGAGTCAATGATCGACAAGTGGGAATAAATAATATATGGTAATAGTAGAATATAAATTATATGAAGATAGAGGAGAGAAATGCTAGGGATGGGGAGGTATAAGAAGTGAGAAGATAGCCAGACAGTGGTGGTGCATGCCTTTAATCCCAGCACTTGGGAGGCAGAGGCAGGTGGATTTCTGAGTTGGAGGCCAGCCTGGTCTACAGAGTGAGTTCCAGGACAGCCAAGGCTATACAGAGAAACCCTGTCTCGAAAAGAAAGAAAAAAGGAAAAGAAAAGAAATGAAATGAAAAGAAAGGAAAAGAAAAGAAAAGAAGTAAGAAGAGGAAGAGGAGAATGGTAAAAAACAGAAACACCCAAGATATAAGATACAATTTGCAAAACATATGAAACTCAGGAATAATGAAGACCAAAGTGTGGTTACTTTGTCCCTTCCTAGAATTGGGAACAAAACACCCATGGAAGAAGAAGGAGTTACAGAGACAAAGTTTGGAGCTGAGATGAAAGGATGGACCGACTTTGCCTGAGCATCAGCAGCAGACATCTTGGTTCTAAGACCTCGCCGAGAGTATTCTGCACAGGTGAGAGTGCGAAATACAGAAGCTAACAGCTTCTGGGACAGCTGGAAGCCACAGAGCTTCTAAGGCAGCCCCCTTTTCGGGCCCTAGACATCCAGCCACTTTCATAGCCAAAGGATAGGGGTCTGCCTGGCCGGAGAGCGCTTTGCCTGAGCATCAGCAGCAGACATCTTGGTTCCGGGACCCTGCCGAGAATATCCTGCACAGGTGAGAGTGAGGAATACAGAAGCTAACAGCTTCTGGGACAGGCAGGAGCCACAGAGCTTCTAAGGCAGCCCCCTTTTCGGGCCACAGACATCCAACCACTTTTCCAGCCAAAGGATAGGGGCCCGCCTGGCCCGGGAGCGCTTTGCCTAAGCATCAGCAGCAGACATCTTGGTTCCGGGACCCTGCCGAGAGTATTCTGCACAGGTGAGAGTGCGGAATACAGAAGCTAACAGCTTCTGGGACAGGCCAAAGCAACTCAGCTTCGGGACAGGTCCTGTTTTGGGCCTTTGTCTTTGGCCAGGAGGGAGGTCCTAACACCAGATATCTGTGCACCTTCCCTATAAGAGGAGAGCTTGCCTGCAGAGAGTGCTCTGACCACTGAAACTCAGAGGAGAGAGCTAGTCTCCCAGGTCTGCTGATAGAGGCTAACAGAATCACCTGAGGAACAAGCTCTAACCAGAGACAACTAAATCAACTAACTCCAGAGATTACCAGACGGCGAAAGGTAAACGTAAGAATCTTACTAACAGAAACCAAGATCACTCACTATCACCAGAACCCAGCACTCCCACCTCGCCCAGTCCAGGGCACCCCAACACACCCGAAATGCTAGACCTGGATCGAAATGCATATCTCATGATGATGGTAGAGGACATCAAGAAGGACCTTAATAACTCACTCAAAGAAATACAGGAGAACACTGCTAAACTGGTAGAAAATCTTAAAGAGGAAGCACAAAAATCCCTTAAAGAATTACAGGAAAACCGGACCAAATAGGTAATGGAATTGAATATAACCATCCAAGACCTAAAAAGGGAAGAAGACACAATAAAGAAAACCCAAAGTGAGGCAACACTGGAGATAGAAACCCTAGGAAAGAAATCTGGAACCATAGCTGTGAGCATCAGCAACAGAATACAAGAGATGTAAGAGAGAATCTCAGGTGCAGAAGATTCCATAGAAAACATCGGGACAACAATCAAAGAAAATACAAAACGCAAAAAGATCCTAACTCAAAACATCCAGGAAATCCAGGACACAATGAGAAGACCAAACCTATGGATAATAGGAGTAGATAAGAATGAAGAATTTCAACTCGCAGCCGGAGGACAGAGACCTGCCCTGCAGAGAGTGCCATCTTGGCTCCGGGACTCCGCCGAACTTAGTCTACAGGTTAGAGTGAGGACCACAGAGGCAGACAGCTTCTGGGACAGGCAGGAGCCACAGAGCCGCTGAGGCAGCACCCTTTTGGGGCCGCAGACATCCGGCACCCTCCCAGTCGGAGGACAGTGACCTGCCCTGCAGGGAACGCCATCTTGGCTCCGGGACTCCGCCGAGCTTAGTCTCTACAGGTCAGAGTGGGGACCACGGGGGCAGACGGCTTCTGGGACAGGCGGGAGCCACAGAGCTGCTGAGGCAGCACCCTTTAGGGGCCGCAGACATCCGGCACCCTCCCAGTCGGAGGACAGTGACCTGCCCTGCAGGGAGCGCCATCTTGGCTCCGGGACTCCACCGAGCTTAGTCTCTACAGGACAGAGTGGGGACCACGGGGGCAGACGGCTTCTGGGACAGGCAGGAGCCACAGAGCCACTGAGGCAGCACCCTTTTGGGGCCGCAGACTTCCGGCACCCTCCCAGCCGGAGGACAGAGACCTGCCCTGCAGAGAGTGCCATCTTGGCTCCGGGACTCCGCCGAACTTAGTCTACAGGTTAGAGTGAGGACCACAGAGGCAGACAGCTTCTGGGACAGGCGGGAGCCACAGAGCCGCTGAGGCAGCACCCTTTTGGGGCCGCAAACATCCAGCACCCTCCCAGTCGGAGGACAGTGACCTGCCCTGCAGGGAATGCCATCTTGGCTCCGGGACTCCGCCGAGCTTAGTCTCTACAGGTCAGAGTGAGGACCACAGAGGCAGACAGCTTCTGGGACAGGCGGGAGCCACAGAACCGCTGAGGCAGCACCCTTTTGGGGCAGCAGACATCCGACACCCTCCCAGCCGGAGAACAGTGACCTGCCCTGCAGGGAGCGCCATCTTGGCTCCGGGACTCCGCCGAACTTAGTCTGTACAGGTCTGCTGACAGAGGATACTCAGAATCCCCAGAAGAACAACCTCTGAACAGAGACAACTATAACAACTCCAGAGATTACCAGATGGCGAGAGGTAAAGGTAAGAAGCTTACTAACAGAAACCAAGACCACTCACCATCATCAGGACCCAGCACTCCCACTTCGCCCAGTCCAGGGCACCCCAACACACCTGAAAAACTAGACCTGGATTTAAAAGCATATCTCATGATGATGGTAGAGGACATCAAGAAGGACTTTAAAGAACTACAGGAGAACATGGCTAAAGAGTTACAAGTCTTTAAAGAAAAACAGGAAAACACAACCAAACTGGTAGAAGATCTTAAAGAGAAACAGGAAAACACATCCAATCAGATGATGGAAATGAACAAAACCATACTAGACCTAAAAAGGGAAGTAGACACAATAAAGAAAACCCAAAATGAGGCAACACTGGAGATAGAAACCCTAGGAAAGAAATCTGGAACCATAGATGCAAGCATCAGCAACAGAATACAAGAGATGGAAGAGAGAATCTCAGGTGCAGAAGATTCCATAGAGAACATGGGCACAACAATCAAGGAAAATGGAAAATGCAAAAAGATCCTAACTCAAAACATCCAGGAAATCCAGGACACAATGAGAAGACCAAACCTACGGATAATAGGAGTGGATGAGAATGAAGATTTTCAACTCAAAGGACCAGCAAACATCTTCAACAAAATTATAGAAGAAAACTTCCCAAATCTAAAGAAAGAGATGCCCATGAACATACAAGAAGCCTACAGAACTCCAAATAGGCTGGACCAGAAAAGAAATACCTCCCGACACATAATAATCAGAACAACAAATGCACTAAATAAAGATAGAATACTAAAAGCAGTAAGAGAAAAAGGCCAAGTAACATATAAAGGCAAGCCTATCAGAATTACACCAGATTTTTCACCAGAGACTATGAAAGCTAGAAGATCCTGGACAGATGTTATACAGACACTAAAAGAACACAAATTCCAGCCCAAGCTACTATACCCAGCCAAACTCTCAATTAACATAGATGGAGAAACCAAAGTATTCCACGACAAAGCCAAATTCACACATTATCTCTCCACGAATCCAGCCCTTCAAAGGATAATAACAGAAAAAAACCAATACAAGGACAGGAACCACGCCCTAGAAACAACAAGAAGGTAATCCCTCAACAAACCTAAAAGAAGACAGCCACAAGAACAGAATGCCAACTTTAACAACAAAAATAACAGGAAGCAACAATTACTTTTCCTTAATATCTCTTAATATCAATGGACTCAACTCCCCGATAAAAAGACATAGACTAACAGACTGGCTACACAAACAGGACCCAACATTCTACTGCTTACAGGAAACCCATCTCAGGGAAAAAGATAGACACTACCTCAGAGTGAAAGGCTGGAAAACAATTTTCCAAGCAAATGGTATGAAGAAACAAGCTGGAGTAGCCATTCTGATATCTAATAAAATCGACTTCCAACCCAAAGTTATCAAAAAAGACAAGGAGGGGCACTTCATACTCATCAAAGGTAAAATCCTCCAAGAGGAACTCTCAATTCTGAATATCTATGCCCCAAATGCAAGGGCAGCCACATTCATTAAAGACACGATAGTAAAGCTCAAAGCACACATTGCACCTCACACAATAATAGTGGGGGACTTCAACACACCACTTTCACCAATGGACAGATCATGGAAACAGAAACTAAACAGGGACACAGTAAAACTAAAAGAAGTTATGAAACAAATAGATCTAACAGATATCTACAGAACATTTTATCCTAAAACAAAAGGATATACCTTCTTCTCAGCATCTCATGGTACCTTCTCGAAAATTGACCATATAATTGGACACAAAGCTAGCCTCAACAGATACAAAAATATTGAAATTGTCCCATGCATCCTCTCAGATCACCATGGACTAAGGCTGATCTTCAATAACAACATAAATAATGGAAAGCCAAAATTCACGTGGAAACTGAATAACACTCTTCTCAATGATACCTTGATCAAGGAAGGAATAAAGAATGAAATCAAGGACTTTTTGGAGTTTAATTAAAATGAAGCCACAACATACCAAAACTTATGGGACACAATGAAAGCATTTCTAAGAGGAAAACTCATAGCTCTGAGTGCCTCCAAAAGGAAACTAGAGAGAGCACACATTAGCAGCTTGACAACACACCTAAAAGGTCTAGAACAAAAGGAAGCAAATTCACCCAAGATGAGGAGATGACAGGAAATAATCAAACTCAGGGGCGAAATCAACCAAGTGGAAACAAGAAGAGCTATTCAAAGAATCAACCAAACGAGGAGCTGGTTCTTTGAGAAAATAAACAAGATAGACAAACCCTTAGCCAGACTCACTAGAGGGCATAGGGAAAGCATTCTAATTAACAAAATCAGAAATGAAAAGGGAGACATAACAACAGATCCTGAAGAAATCCAAAACACCATCAGATCCTTCTACAAAAGGCTATACTCAACAAAACTAGAGAACCTGGATGAAATGGACAAGTTTCTAGACAGATACCAGGTACCAAAGTTAAATCAAGATCAGGTTAATGATCTAAACAGTCCTATATCCCCTAAAGAAATAGAAGCAGTCATTAATAGTCTCCCAACCAAAAAAAGCCCAGGACCAGATGGGTTTAGTGCAGAGTTCTACCACACCTTCAAAGAAGATCTAATCCCGGTTCTTCTCAAACTATTCCACAAAATAGAAGTAGAAGGTACTTTACCCAACTCATTCAATGAAGCCACAATTACTCTGATACCTAAGCCACAAAAAGACCCAACAAAGATAGAAAACTTCAGACCAATATCCCTTATGAATATTGATGCAAAAATCCTCAATAAAGTTCTTGCTAACCGAATCCAAGAACACATCAAAACAATCATCCATCCTGACCAAGTAGGTTTCATCCCAGGGATGCAGGGATGGTTCAATATACGGAAATCCATCAACGTAATCCAGTATATAAACAAACTCAAAGATAAAAACCACATGGTCATCTCCTTAGATGCGGAAAAAGCATTTGACAAGATCCAACACCCATTCATGATAAAAGTCTTGGAAAGATCAGGAATTCAAGGCCCATACCTAAACATGATAAAAGCAATCTACAGCAAACCAGTAGCCAACATCAAAGTAAATGGTGAGAAGCTTGAAGCAATCCCTCTAAAATCAGGGACTAGACAAGGCTGTCCACTTTCTCCATACCTATTCAACATTGTACTTGAAGTCCTAGCCAGAGCAATTCGACAACAAAAGGAGATCAAAGGGATACAAATTGGAAAAGATGAAGTCAAAATATCACTCTTTGCAGATGATATGATAGTATATATAAGTGACCCTAAAAATTCCACCAGAGAACTCCTAAGCCTGATAAACAGCTTCGGTGAAGTAGCTGGATATAAAATTAACTCAAACAAATCAATGGCCTTTCTCTACACAAAGAATAAACAGGCTGAGAAAGAAATTAGGGAAACAACACCCTTCTCAATAGTCACAAATAATATAAAATATCTTGGCGTGACTCTAACTAAGGAAGTGAAAGATCTGTATAATAAAAACTTCAAGTCTCTGAAGAAAGAAATTATAGAAGATCTCAGAAGATGGAAAGATCTCCCATGCTCATGGATTGGCAGGATCAACATTGTAAAAATGGCTATCTTGCCAAAAGCAATCTACAGATTCAATGCAATCCCCATCAAAATTCCAAATCAATTCTTCAACGAATTAGAAAGTGCAATCTGCAAATTCATCTGGAATAACAAAAAACCTAGGATAGCAAAAACTCTTCTCAAGGATAAAAGAACCTCTGGTGGAATCACCATGCCGGACCTAAAGCTCTACTACAGAGCAATTGTGATAAAAACTGCATGGTACTGGTATAGTGACAGACAAATAGACCAATGGAATAGAATTGAAGACCCAGAAATGAACCCACACACCTATGGTCACTTGATCTTCGACAAGGGAGCTAAAACCATCCAATGGAAGAAAGACAGCATTTTCAACAAATGGTGCTGGCACAATTATCATGTAGAAGAATGGGAATCGATACATTCCTATCTCCTTGTACTAAGGTCAAGTCTAGTGGATCAAGGAACTTCACATAAAACCAGAGACACTGAAACTTATAGAGGAGAAAGTGGGGGAAAGCCTTGAAGATATGGGCACAGGGAAAAGATTCCTGAATAGAATAGCAATGGCTTGTACTGTAAGATCGAGAATTGACAAACGGGACCTCATGAAACTGCAAAGCTTCTGCAAGGCAAAAGTCACTGTCAATAAGACAAAAAGACCACCAACAGATTGGGAAAGGATCTTTACCTATCCTAAATCAGATAGGGGACTAATATCCAATATATATAAAGAACTCAAGAAGGTGGACTCCAGAAAATCAAATAACCCCATTAAAAAATGGGGCTCAGAACTGAACAAAGGATTCTCACCTGAGGAATACCAAATGGCAGGGAAGCACCTGAAAAAATGTTCAACATCCTTAATCATCAGGGAAATGCAACTCAAAACAACCCTGAGATTCCACCTCACACCAGTCAGAATGGCTAAGATCAAAAATTCAGGTGACAGCAGATGCTGGTGAGGATGTGGAGAAAGAGGAACACTTCTACATTTTTGGTGGGATTGCAAGCTTGTACAACCACTCTGGAAATCAGTCTGTCGGTTCCTTAGAAAATTGGACATAGTACTACCTGAGGATCCCGCAATACCTCTACTGGGCATATATCCAGAAGATGTCCCAACCGGTAAGAAGGACACATGCTCCACTATGTTCATAGCAGCCTTATTTATAATAGCCAGAAGCTGGAAAGAACCCAGATGCCCCTCAACAGAGGAATGGATACAGAAAATGTGGTACATTTACACAATGGAGTACTACTCAGCTATTAAAAAGAATGAATTTATGAAATTTTTGGGCTAATGGATGGACCTGGAGGGCATCATCCTGTTTGAGGTAACACAATCACAAAGGAACTCACACAATATGTACTCACTGATAAGTGGATATTAGCCCAAAACTTAGGATACCCAAGATATAAGATACAGTTTGCTAAACACATGAAACTCAAGAAGAATGAAGACTGTAGTGTGGACACTATGCCACTCCTTAGAACTGGGAACAGAACACCCATGGAAGGAGTTACAGAGACAAAGTTTGGAGCTGTGACGAAAGGATGGACCATCTAGAGACTGCATATCCAGAGATCCATCCCATGATTAGCATCCAAACGCTGACACCATTGCATTCACTAGCAAGATTTTGCTGAAAGGACCCAGATATAGATGTCTCTTGTGAGACTATGCCGGGGCCTGGCAAACACAGAAGTGGATGCTCACAGTCAGCTAGTGAATGGATCACAGGGCCCCCAATGGAGGAGCTGGAGAAAGTACCGAAGGAGCTGAAGGGATCCACAACCCTATGGGTGGAACAACATTATGAACTAATCAGTACTCCGGAGCTCTTGACTCTAGCTGCATATGTATCAAAAGATGGCCTAGTCGGTCATCACTGGAAAGAGAGGCCCATTGGTCATGCAAACTTTATATGCCCCAGTACAGGGGAACGCCAGGGCCAGAAAAATTGGAATGTGTGGGTAGGGAAGTAGGGGGGAGGGTCTGGGGGACTTTTGGGATAGCATTGGAAATGTAGTTGAGGAAAAGATGTAATAAAAAAAAAAGTCTTGGAAAGATCAGGAATTCAAGGCCCATACCTAAACATGATAAAAGCAATGTACAGCAACCAGTAGCCAACATCAAAGTAAATGGTGAGAAGCTGGAAGCAATCACACTAAAATCAGGGACTAGACAAGGCTGCCCACTTTCTCCATACCTCTTCAACATAGTACTTGAAGTCCTAGCCAGAGCAATTCGACAACAAAAGGAGATCAAGAGGATACAAATTGGAAAAGATGAAGTCAAAATATCCCTTTTTGCAGATGATATGTTAGTATATATAAGTGACCCAAAAAATTCCACCAGAGAACTCCTAAACCTGATAAACAGCTTCAGTGAAGTAGCTGGATATAAAAGTAACTCAAACAAGTCAATGGCCTTTCTCTACACAAAGAATAAACAGGCTGAGAAAGAAATTAGGGATACAACACCCTTCTCAACAGTCACAAATAATATAAAATCCCTTGGTGTGACTCTAACTAAGGAAGTGAAAGATCTGTATGATAAGAACTTCAAGTCTCTGAAGAAAGAAATTATAGAAGATCTCAGAAGATGGAAAGATCTCCCATGCTCATGGATTGGCAGGATCAATATAGTAAAAATACCTATCTTGCCAAAAGCAATCTACAGATTCAATAGAATCCCCAACAAAATTCTAATTCAATTCTTCAACGAATTAGAAAGGGCAATCAGCAAATTCATCTGGAATAACAAAAAACCTAGGATAGCAAAAACTCTTCTCAAGGATAAAAGAACCTCTGGTGGAATCACCATGCCTGACCTAAAGCTGTACTACAGAGCAATTGTGATAAAAACTGCATGGTACTGGTATAGTGACAGATACAATGGAATAGAATTGAAGACCCAGAAAAAACCCACACACCTATGGTCACTTGATCTTTGATAAGAGAGCAAAATCCATTCAGTGGAAGAAAGACAGCATTTTCAACAAATGGTGCTGGCACAACTGTCGGTTATCATGTAGAAGAAATCGAATTGATCCATTCCTATCTCCTTGTACTAAGGTCAAATCTAAGTGGACTAAGGACCTCCACATAACACCAGAGACACTGAAACTTTTTGAAGAGAAAGTAGGGAAAACCCTTGAAGATATGGGTACAGGGGAAAAATTCCTGAATAGAACAGCAATGGCTTATGCTGTAAGATCGAGAATCTACAAATGGGAGAGAATAAAATTGCAAAGCTTCTGCAAGGCAAAAGACACCGTCAATAAGACAAAAAGGCCACCAACAGATTGGGAAATGATCTTTACCTATCCTAAATCAGATAGGGGACTAATATCCAATATATATAAAGAACTCAAGAAGGTGGACTCCAGAAAATCAAATAACCCCATTAAAAAATAGGGCTCAGAGCTAAACAATGAATTCTCACCTGAGGAATACCGAATGGTTGAGAAGCACCTGAAAAAATGTTTAACATCCTTAATCATCCGGGAAATGCAAATCTAAACAACCCTGAGATTCCATCTCACACCAGTCAGAGTGGCTAAGATGAAAAATTCAGGGGACAGCAGATGCTGGCGAGGATGTGGAGAAAGAGGAACACTCTTCCATTGTTGGTGGGATTGCAAGCTTGTACAACCACTCTGGAAATCAGTCTGGCGGTTCCTCAGAAAATTCGACATATTAATACCTGAGGATCCCGCAATATATATCCAGAAAATGTCCCAACCGGTAAGAAGGACACATGCTCCACTATGTTCATAACAGCCTTATTTATAATAGCCAGAAGCTGGAAAGAACCCAGATGCTCCTCAACAGAGGGATGGATACAGAAAATGTGGAACATTTACACAATGGTATGCTACTCAGGTATTAAAAAGAATGAATTTATGAAATTCCAAGCAAATGGATGGACCTGGAGGGCATCATCCTGAGTGAGGTAACCTAATCCCAAAGGAACTCAGACATTGGGAACAAAACACCCATGGAAGGAGTTACAGAGACAAAGTTTGGAGCTGAGACGAAAGGATGGACTATCTAGAGACTGCCATATCCAGGGTTCCATCCCATAATCAGCTTCCAAACAGTGACACCATTGCATACACTAGCAAGATTTTGCTGAAAGGACCCAGATATAGCTGTCTCTTGTGAGACTATGCCGGGGCCTAGCAAACACAGAAGTTGATGCTCACAGTCAGCTATTGGATGGATCACAGGGCCCCCAATGGAGGATCTAGAGAAAGTACCCAAGGAGCTAAAGGGATCTGCAACCCTATAGGTAGAACAACATTATGACCTAACCAGTACCCCGGAGCTCTTGACTCTAGCTGCATATGTATCAAAAGATGGCCTAGTCAGCCATCACTGGAAAGAGAGGCCCATTGGATTTGTAAACTTTATATGCCCCAGTACAGGGGACTGCCAGGGCCAAAAAGTGGGAGTTCGTGGGTAGGGGAGTGGGTGGGAAGTAATGGGGGACTTTCGGGATAGCATTGGAAATGTAAATGAGGGAAATACCTAACAAAAAGTATCAAAAAATATAAAGGATGGACCAACTAGAGACTGCCGTACCCGGGGATCCATCCTATAATCAGCCTCCAAACGCTGACACCATTGCATACACTAGCAAGATTTTGCTGAAAGGACACTGATATAGCTGTCTCTTTTGAGACTATGCAGGGGCCTAGCAAACACAGAAGTGAATACTCACAGTCAGCTATTGGATGGATCACAGGGTCCCCAATGGAGGAGCTAGAGAAAATACCCAAGGAGCTGGGGGGGATCTGCAATCCTATAGGTGGAACAGCAATATGACCTAACCACTACCCCCCGGAGCCCGTGTCTGTAGCTGCATATGTATCAGAAGATGGCCTAATTTGCCATCATTGGAAATAGAGGCCCATTGGTCATGCAAACTTTTTATGCCTCAGGAAAGGGGAACACAAGGGCCAAGAAGTGGGAGTGGGTGGGTGAGGGAGTCGGTGGGGGAGGGGTGTAGGGGACTTTTGGGATAGCATTGGAAATGTAAATGAAATAAATACCTAATTAAAAAGAAAAGAAAACAGAAAGTGTTAAGCAAAACTAAAGATGCATGAGAAGTCTTATGGAAATCTACTACATTGTAAGGTAATTAAAACTGGAATTTTAAAAAGGAGTTTAAGAGGTAATTTTCATAGGTGGACAATGGTGCTTCCACAAAATGTCAGTTATAAGCTATTAATCTAAATACCAATGTCAGGTGTGGTATACTTCCCTATGAATAGTTGGTTGTGGAGTCTATAGAGTTCCCCAAACAATATAGGCCTGTTTCCATTTGTTTTGCTTGCCCACCAGAATGAGATACTGTAACACTGTTGCAGAAAACACTACATGCTTTGTTTTCAGAACATAGAAATCCAGCTGGAATTGACCTGGAAATTTCCTCTCCGTTTCATAGTTTTCACAGTGCTAGAAGTGCTGTGAAGGTTGCTGGAGGAGAAAAGACATCAGTGATCTTATCCATTAGTTAACCCTGCATGCTACAGTATCAACCTCCCAGATGCATTGATTGCACATCATACTGTAAACATGTCCATGGCTTAAGGGACTGAGGGTTCATGACTTAGGAGGCTGTAGGGAACCCATTACTGTTGCTTTGTAGAATGAACATGCTGTCAAAATGCCCTCTAAATATTTATGTTAATTCTCATAGAATAGTATTGCTATCAACACTAATGTTGCTGAGACATTATAAATGATTATTGATCAGTGAAATTTCAGTAGATGTGGGTAGTGGTTTATGCAGAGATTCACAATTGGTCAACATGTGAAAATAAGTTTCTTCTGCATGCTCAGCTCTAAAGGGGACATCCAGATATCCCTTTACTACAGAGATCAGGGAGAGCCTGTAAGAACTTGAAGGTGAGGATGATTGCTGTGAAATCTTATCTTCTGAATGTAGTCTGAACATCACATGCATGAACTCACTGAAGCTCAGGTTACTAGCACAAGGACTGCATAAAAGTGAGCCTGTCAGTGTTACTGTATGGAAGGGGAAGGGTATACGAAACTCAACTGTCGCTGAGGAGATATTGGTAGTCACTGACTGCTGTAGCAGGGGAGTAATTTTTCTTTAGGGGTATAGCAAGACATAGACACAGAAGGAGGAGGTGTTAAGAATAAAGGGGCTTTCAGAGGGTATGGTAGGGAGATAACAGAAGGGAGCTGGACGAATATGATCAAAACAGATGTGTGGTTTGTCAAAGGATAAACTAGAAGGTATTTTAAAAACTATTTGTGGAATTAAGACCTAGGGTAAGTTAGAGATGTTGCTTATGAGTCACAAAGTCTCACCATAAAATGTTGGATTCATTGCTCCCTAGAAATGACCTTAATGCTGCAGGAAGAGTACATTGCAAGAGTAACATCTGCAAATCTGCCCTGCTTTGTCTCCTGGCTTTGCTATATTTGCAGGGCTTTATAAAAATGAGCAACCTACCCAACTTTGCACACTTTAATTATTCCTGCTCAGGAGACATGGTAATCACATAAAGACACCTATTACATTCCGGTCAATCAGAATGGATTGAGAATTACCTATGAGACATAATTCTGGGTGTGTCAGCAAAGGAATTGGACAAAAGAAAAGTTGGACACTACCCTCAATCTATGAGTTAAAATAAACCCTACCATCTCTAAATTGCTTTTGTCAGAAGTTCTGGCAAAATAGTGAAGAAAATGACTAAAGCACACTCTTTAGTGTTTGCTGCATAGTTACTATGTGGCATCTATTGTTGTCACTGCTGTTGCCTATCTGTGGTCTAGCTTGACAAAGTGACTTTATATGTCACTGAGCACAGCTACTCATTGGAAGAAAGGATACAATGAGTTTCTGTCATTTTTGTGGCTACCCATAATGTAAACAAGTTCTATGTTTGGCAGGAACATTTTCTTATTATGTTTTACATAAGACACAGGAAGACAGATTTTTTTTTCTTATCTGACTTTTGACAGTTGGAATGGGAATCGGGATGTTGGGTGGCTAACTAAATGAGTTTGGGTAAAGGCTTAGTGGTAAATGATATCAAACTATAGAGATTTTTTTCCTGGGGCTGGTATGTGAAGAAAGCCACAGTATGAGCTGTGTAGACCTGGGCATCATACAAAGAGTATGGTAGGGTAGAAGCAAGTTTCTTGTGGGGATGTTTATTCCTAAGAAGACCATTTGTAGCTTACTCCCTGCCCCCTCTCTTTTTCTCTCTCTGTGTATGTGAAAACTTGGTTCTCTAAATATTTTGCCTGTGACCATCTTACAGTCCACACTAAAATCAAAGCTCATTGGTGTTCAGCCTAAGTATTTTTCAAACTTCTAAGAAGGTTGACAGGCAATTGGTTCTTGTAGGCTGGACCTAACAAGCATTGGCTTCCAATTATGGTTGAGTGGAGCTGCCACAGCTCTATAAACTGTTTTCCTTGTGCAGAAGCTATTCTGATGGTGGAGGATAAGAATACATGAAGAAAGACCAAACTTTGAAGGTGTAGCTCGTCTCTGCCTATATATACTTTATGGCAAACTGACTGACTTATGAATACCACATGCCTAAACCCAGTGTGCCCAAAGAAGGAACTGCAAAGGCGGAACAAGAAAATACTATAGAGAATAAATTTACACTCATAAGAAGAGATGAATAGAGGAAAACGGAACAATGGATCAATCTCACATGGGTTTTTCAGTATTTTTCCTGTTAAAGAAATTTTTATTCGAATTAGTGTTTCTTCCTATTTATTCTGAGATCCTCAATTTATGGTTCTGAGATTGTAAAAGTGTGAATTACCTTTTCTTCCAGAGTCAGGGAGTATCTTGGATTGACACCCTTTATTCAGAAATAAACAATAAAAAATCTAGTATTCCCTGGTGTAAAGGATGAGAATATAGCAGCCAAAAATATAGCCCAAGCATAATTTTTAAATTTATGGCTATTGAGCAAGAGAGTATCCATGGAAGTTCAATATAAAGTATTGCTGTAAGGTAGTGTAAAGAGCACATTTGAGTCAACAATGCAGAGCAGGGTGATCTCACAGAGCTGGATTGTTAGAAAACCCAGCTACTGAAGTTGCAGTTCACCATAGCTCTCCAAGCTTGGTGCAAAATGGGGGATTTCTTTCATCACTGGGGCTTCCTTTTCTCTGCCTGACCTTGTCTGGAGAGTGTCACTGAGCACATGTGCTTAGATAATAACTCTGCACAGAGCTTCCTGCAAGTGTTGAATGACTCAGCACACAAGTTCCTCTCTAGCTTCTTGCTTATATGATAATTAGGTGCTGTGTTATGACCAATCAACCTTTTCCACCTGTTTCCATAAGAGCCCTTATATTCCCTACCCCTAGAACAATAAGAGAGCTGTCTCACTGAAGCTGTCTCTGGAAGTCCTTCTGTCAGACTCATGGCCTCCGGATCCATAATGACCACTTCTACTCCCTCCACTCTTGTGGGCCCATGGCCAATGACCCCCAAGGAGAAGGGATAACCACACTGGAGAACTTAGTAAGAAACAATAATCCCATATCACCAAACTCACATTTCAAAGAACAAATCAAAAACCAAGAACTTCCTAAGACTGATAAAATAGTCTCTTTGTGAATTTAATGTCTTTAGCGCTTAGGTTTTGAACTGAAGAGCAAATACAAAAAGGAGTCTGTGCTTTTGCTAAATCACAACATTGAACAGAATGCATCACTTCCAGATCTCTCAAGGCATTAACTAGAAATAGGTAGGTTTTTGAGAGGGACAGCAGCTGGACAAACTGGAACTCAGAAGCCCCCCAACAATACTGTCTAACATATCTTAGCACATGAATAGAGCTATTTTTCTTTTCTAAAGAAGCAATTCCATCTGTTGGTAAAGGGATCACATCCACCTGATTTAATTCTCCAGATATGCCCTGGTTAGTTTTGTCATCAACTTTACATGAGTGCAATGAGGGAACGGCACCTGAAGAACTGTCTCAATTATATTGGCGTGTGGCAAGTCTGTGAGAGGGTAGTGTCTTTATTGCTAATTGATGCAGGAGGCCTATCATACAGGCTTGTGATGTAGAAGACAGGTAACTAGATATTGAAACAAGTCACTAAGCAGCCTTTCTCTGTGGTTTCTATCTTGGCTTTCCTCAGTGATGACGTATAACCTGTCTGATGAATTACACCCTTTCCTCTCCACGTTACTTTTGGCAAGTATTTTGTCAAAGCAACAGACAAGAAAATTAAAAAGAGAAATTGGTATTAGAGAGTGAGATATTGCTGTCATGGACTTGGTTGAGTTGGGAGAATTGTGGAAGGATATTAGGGCTCCAGTCTAGAGAAGTTTGTGAGTCATCAGAGCTTAATAAACTATTAGAGCTAGACATATTGAGAGAGGTAGAAACTTTGGAATCCTAGAGTATGAAATTCCAGAGGAAGATAAAGATTCTATGAGGTCTGTTCATGGAAAATTTTGGGTTGAAATCTGCAAAAGTAAAACTTTTTTCCTTTACCGGGACAAATGATTCGGGTTAGGTACAGCTGCCTAAGCCTCAGAAGATCATGAATGAGTTCCAGATGTCAGACATTAAGCTAGACCTTTAGACTTTGGTAATGCTTAAGGCTGAGAAATCAGATGTGATTAAGAAGAATTCAGTATCATGAGGTAAAGTCTGGCAAGTATTTCTTCTTCCTCAGCACACAGAAGCTGCAATATGCAAGGAACCAAGCCTGCATCTCAAGCTGTTAGCCAAACTTGATAATGTATGAGTTCCCCACATAATCCTCATTTTGGTATCATGAAACTGAGGACTGAAAGGGTCATGGTGGGTACCTGAGGTGTGGCACCATGAGAAACTAAGACAGGACATTGGTGAAGGTACAGCCTTAGTATCAGTAGTCTATGGTCCCAGGATATTGAGGTTCTAGAGCCATGCAACACCCACTAATAACAGCAGCAAGTATGGAGTAGAACAGGACTGAGCCTATCAGATAGGCTGTGTGTGCCATGCATTGTTGAGTCAGAGGAAGAGATGCTTATGCCTTTTGAAACTCAGAAGATCATGAATAAGTCCCAGATGTCAAAGATTAACCTAAACTTCCAGACTTTGGTAATGCTTAAGTGTCTTTTATGTCCCAATTATCCACTTTTGGAGCAAGCAAGTAATTTATTTTTGATTTTACAGGTACTCACAGTTAAGATATTTTGTGTTTGGAAAAAAAAACTTGATATTTTAAGTTGTTGTCATGTTTTAAAACCTGAGGACTCTTGAAAAGTTATTTATACTATATTTCATTTTATTTTATTGACTATTTTATGTATTCACATTTCAAATGTTATCCCTTTCCTTAGTTTCCCCCCCAGAACCTCCCTACCCCATTCCCCTTCCCCTGTTTCTATGAGGGTGCTCCCCCACCCATCCACCCACTCCCACCTCATCGCCCTAGCATTTCCCTACACTGGGCACCAAGCCTTCACAGGATCAAGGGCCTCTCCTCCCATTGATGCCAGACGATGGAATCCTCTGCTACATAAGCGGCTGGAGCCATAGGTCTCTCCATGTGTACTCTTTGGTTGGTGGTTTAGTCACTGGTAGCTCTGGGGGATCTGGTTGGTCGGTATTTTTGTTCTTCCTATGGGGTTGCAACCCCCTTCAGCTCCTTTAGTTCTTTCTCTAACTCCTCCATTGGGGTACTCATGCTCAATCCAATAGTTGGCTGTGGGGCAATGGGCTATGCACAGACAGACTGGTCTCCAGTCAAATTGAGGTCATGAACCCCAGTAGGACCCGGTGGTGATAATTTTCACCTACATGGAATGGAAGGCATTCCCTCATGTCTCCTGGACCCCTGGCTCCTGTTGAAGTTACTGACCCCACAGTCCCCAAAGCCCCCACAGGAGAAGTGTGTGCCTAACTGTCACCTAGAAAAAGTCCCAAGCTTCTGACCTTCAGGCTAGACTCCTCCCAGTTACCTAGCAACAGCAAGATAACAAGTCCACTAGGCCCCACCTCACTCTCTCCCTCTTACTCTCTAGCCTTTCTTTTCTCTCATTCCTTTCCCCTACTTCTCTCCTCTTGGCCATGGCCAGTCTCTCTCTTTTTCTTCCTTTTCTCTTTCCCCCTGCCTTTCTACAGTAAAGCTCTAAAACCATAGACTGTCTCTGTTCATCAAGGCCCACTGTGCTTGGATGATGGGTTAGGCTTTCTTCTAAGGAGCTGCTTCTAACCTCCCATCAGAAGGCCTTATTGTGCTCCAGTAAGGACTAAAGACTCTCACCTGCATGGGGACCTCTCTCCCTCTGCCCTCTTCCCTTATCCCCAGGGACTATTCTGTTCTCAACTCCTCTGCCTTATCCAGGGTGGGATGCCAGAGACTGAGAGCCTGGTACTGGGGACTGCCCCTTGTCCACCCCCCTCTGTGTGGGGTCAGTGGCTTCACACAGCCAGATGCCCACCCGGGGCTGTGTGGAAAGCATCCAGCAGTCCTCCCACCTCCACCTGCCTAGAGCACAGGAACTCTGGCTGGATGGGATGTGGGCTCTCTCCCTCCCCTCAACATGGCATCTTGGGAACAAACAAGAAATGACAGGTTACAGTTTAAGGTTACGTCTTTTTTGTGCCAAAGTAGACAAGGTGTGAAATATCGTGGTTAATTTTGTTTTCAACTTAACATACCCAGGAAGGAGGAACCTTAATTAAAGAATTACCTCAATCTGATTCACCTATGGGCATGCCTGTGGGACATCTTGATTGCCAACTGATATAAGAGTACCCAACCCTCTGTGGGCAGTAACACTCCCGGGAAGTTGTGCCTGAGCTGTATAAGAAAAGTACGTGAACAGAAGCCTTGGAAGCAAGCCAATAAGCAGCAATCCTCCATGGTGTCTGCTTTAGTTGTTGCCTCTAGGTTCCTTCTTAAGTGTCTGCTCTAGTTTTCCTCAGTGACAGATTGTGATGTGGAAATGTAAGCCAAATAAATCCTTCCCAAGCAGTTTTTGGTCATCATTTTACAATGGCAACAGACACAATACTAGAACAAGACCCACAGGTGGAGAAAGATTTGCATAATGGCTAAGGTATCTAAAAATGTTTTCCTCACAAAGAGCACAGAGTTTTTCACTGTTATTTGCAGAAACAAAATGAAGACCAGAGAAATATGTGTGGGAATGGTTTCCAAGTATGCTAGAATAAACATGGAATAATATAAATATTTATCAAGATAATTTATTTGGAGAACTAAGAATTGTGAGAGATTCTGGATTCAATACTGCATAGCAACAGGAGTGGTTTTTTTGATGTGTGTTTGGTCTGCTTGATGGCCATTCTAAATGAATTTTAGAATTTATATAACAAAGAGAAAGAAAAACTGGGGTGGATTTATTGTGGGTAGGTCATTCTTCATTCTACTATAGATTACTTGAAGGCACAGAAGACATGTTCTTTATAAGGACTTAGAAAGCTGCTGTGGTGGGAACATTTGTCTAAAGAGTATTATCATGATTCTGAGAATGTTGAGGGCTGTTGCTGCTGCCTGGAATAAATGCAGTTTCAATGGAATTTTTGATTTTGAAGCTCTTGAAATATGCATGATGTCAGATGTTAATAAAGAGCTTGTGATCCCAGACTTGTGGTATAAAGGTATGCACATTTTAGAGTCAAGATAGGAAAGTAAATATCCTGACTCAAAATGAACTGTAATGATAATTTGTTTATCATGGGGTACCAGGGACAAAAGGTAGGTCATTAAAATAGCTGTTCGGTTTGTACAATTTAATATATCAGGGGGTGGGGCTTAGGTCATCTTTAATAGAAAAGGTCTTTATCAAATTCTCAACTGTGAGTCAGTCCACAGATCAGAAATCTAGTAAAGTGGAGGCATGGGTGCTCAAGAAGCAGAGCCTCTTGGCAAGTTCACATGCATGTAAATATATGAATTTTCATTGGGTCTTCCTCTAAAAGACTTGTGCTGTTGATTAAGGTCATGCTGACAGGTTTAGGGATTGGGCAATCCAGTCTCAGAGAGCATCAGTAAATAAAGTTTACTCATATTTAAAGGCCAAATGGTCAAAAAAAGAAAAGAAAATTTGATCTGATTTCAATTCACAGTAGACTCACCTCTAATGTCATTCTACAGCTATTTCCCTACTAACTAAACATGACTGAACAAGTCTTTAGTGTTACTCTATTTAAGGACTATGATTAAAGCCTTTGTCAATTATAAAATATACAAATCTCAGTAGTAGAAGCAATAGAAGATAATGCAACTTTACCATTTGCAAAGAAACAAAAATTAGAAAAATCCCAAAGCATTAGCATGACTAGAAAAGAAACACCCAATTTTCAAATCGCTTATAAATAATAGAGTAGTACACCTTCAACCTATCTTGGCATAGGCTTATAGATAATATAATGCAACAAATGAATGAATTGAAGAATGAATGAATAAATAAATAAATGCACGTAAGTTTGTATGGGGTGGGTGGCTGGCCTAAAACTAAGTTTTTGAATAAGGAATGTCTGTAGCAAAATAGACATTCTATGCTGGTGCAAAATACTGAGTCTGTATATTGCTTCAGAGCACAGTCTACAGAGCATTGAAATACATTTGAAGTCTAAGAAGTCAGTCTTAGGAAAGTAATGTTTCAAGGGAAAGTGAGTTAAAAGAAGCTGAATAGTATCTTTTGGAAAGTGAATGGAAAAGAGTAAATGTGTCAGTGGAAATAATTCTTTTTTTATATGACATTAAATAATAAAAACCAAGAGGAGTATCGCACCATTTCCATTTTTCATAACTCTCCCTTCACTTCTTATCTCCCACTCCAAACCATTCTTTGCTCCAGCAGCTGAAGATAAAACTTTGAAGTTATACTCTCACAAACTTCTTTCAATTGCTAGCACTTTCTATGGACTACAGATGCCCGAATTACTATCTCTCTATTTTCATTTAAGAACATTAAAGTCCTATAAAATTAAACCCAAAAAATTTAAGTAAGAATAATTCTTCTAATAAAATATAGTTGACTGCATTGAGAAAATTTAAAGGATGATGTTAGATATAAAGATTAAATTAAAATTTACTCAAAGAAAAATAAATGCTGCTGAGAAAGTAGTTTGAGAAAAAGAGAAAATTTAGAAAGTAGTGAGAATCAAATGACTAAAATAGTAAAATGATCCAGAAAGGACTTGAAATGAAGACAAGCTACACATTCATATATATTACATACACACATACACATGTGTGCGTATATGTATAATTTGAATCCCAAGTCATATAAATAAAAATACCAATGGAATAGAAATAGCATTTAAAGGCATGCTGTGTCACTTCTGCCTTCAGAAATTCCTAAGGATGACTGAATCAGAAAAACAATTAAGCAACTAAAAATTGCAACTCTGTAAAACTGCAAAAAGCAATGACTATAGAGACAGCAAAAGCTGACTGATTATAATGAGTCTGTGTTGGAAGTAGGAGTATTTAAGATAAATTACCTGATTTGTTCCTTTAGCCTGAGAGAGGTAGAGCTGGAAATGGCAGTGATTTTGCTTAGGACAACCAGAGTTTTAATTGGGAGAATGATCACTACGAGGGACAATCTTCTTCCTAGGTAAAGTAAATATCCCGAGAACTACTAACTGCTAACATTCCGAGCGACAGCTGGAATCTCATGAGCCAAAATTAGTCCTTAAACAATTCTCATTTGAAATTTGAACAAAGCCTTGTAGCAATACATTTTCAGCCCACCTCCAAACAAGGTAAGTGCCTGTTAAAACTAACAAAAATTCTAAAATAGCTATGAGATCAAAATATAATCCTCTCTCATAAAGCTCCATGTTGATTTAAAAAGAGGGGGCAGAAAGGTGCTAAGCACCAGAGGTAGTGGTGGCAGCCAAGCTGTGTTTTTCAAGTGTGACAGGGCCACTGTGTTTCTTAATTCATAGGAGCTGTGACTGTGTGCACAAGAGCAAGTGAGCCAAAGTCCCAGCATATACAGTCGAGGGACTCACGGTCTCTCAACCATCAGGGATATCATAATTGATGTTTTCTGGGATAGTCTATTTGGTGGATACAACCACTATCAAGATCCAATAGATGGTTATCCAGGCATATATACATTGCATTTAAGCGGACTCAGTGGTTTTAATAAAAGGAGGACATGAAATTGGGTTAAAAATTGTGTGTGTGTGTGTGTGTGTGTGTGTATGTGTGTAATGGTGGGGGAATAAAGATGAACTTGGAGGATGTAGTGATGGCAGTGGATCTGATCAAAACTCATGTATGATATTACCAATCAATAAAATGAAATCTGGTTTCCAAGGTGACAGAATGGAGAGGGCAGAAGAAAAGCCCTGATGATGAGATACATAAGCAAAGAGCATTCATTTTGAATACCAAAAAAGGAAAACAATGAATGTGAAGAGGAAATAGAATGCCATAGACTCGACAGGGAGCATTAGAAAGTAAGACAGCACGTGTAAGCAGAGTGCTTTGATGTGAGGGAAGGGTACAGGGGCAGGGGGAAGGATGAGAAGATCATAAGGGTTTGAACTTTCAGGATTATGATGAAAGGTATGTACATATAGGCTTGAAACACCAGCTTTCAGACAGTCCAACACAAAGAACTCTTAGTCCCATCAAGAAAAAGAACAAATTGCATAAAAGTGTCCAATAGATCAAACGGAAGGTGATGTCTCAGAAATTATGGAGCTGGAAAGAACAGCATCTCTTATGTGCTGAGAGAAAACTATTATCCAATATTACTTTTAGAAAAGAAGACCAGAATGTACATTTCAAATCCCTATTACCAGGAAAATTGAACAAAGTGATCAATTTAGAGCCATTTCTTGGAAGAATGATTAAAGATTATTAAGATTAAAGAAGATAAAGGGATGAACTGTGCAGTGAGTTCATTGTGAAAAATTTTCTTATTAGATGTCCCAATAATCAAAGAGCAGTTCCCAGGACTGAGAGTTGAAAAATGAAACCAAGAATGGTAAACTTGGCAATGTCATTTCTCAAGTATGAGCTCTGCAGAAATGTGGTTCTGCACATTCAGAGGTCAAGGCATTTTACACTCATGGACCCATCCTTAAGAATCCGCTAAAGGCTGTCTTTCAATTATATGAGAGATTGCTTTGGAAAAGAGCAAAACAACAGCCATAACCAAAGAGCTTCTGAAAAAAGACTCAATGTGAAGACACACATACACTGCATAATATGTGCTTCATGTTTCATGTTATATAGCATAGTGGAATGAGAACATAAAAATGGGATGGAAAAAATTTAGAAGAAAAATGAATTTAATGAAACTACTGTTTTATAAACAACCTATTATGAGTATCATTAAAAACTAACAGAGGAGAATATGAACATTAAGAAAAGGAACCAGAGTAAAGACGATTAAAAGTGATAGATACAAATTATTATTTGCACCAAAAAACCAAACTTGCTTAGTTATACCTGGCTATAAACACCCGCAGTTCCCTCTGAGTGAGACAAGTGAATTACTGGAGCTAGGAGATTGAGACTAGCCTGGGTAACAATAGCAAGGCTGCATTTTAAAAAGCAGAGTAAACAATAAAACTTTAAAATACAAAATAAATAAAGGAATGACGGAGAGACAAGCTCTTTTTTTCTTTATTCTTTTTTTTTTCTTTACAGTAGAATCATATCTTAATCAAATGGTAAATTAACAGAGGTAGTAATGAAAGCCAGGGGCTCCCAATACTATGCACTGTAGACCTGGTCCTATTTTTATTGTAGTTGTGCCAACAAAATCTGACTGGAGTCTAGCTACAAAGAACCACCATCCTGTAAACACAGACTGACAGACAGGCTATAAAATTGCTCATGTGAATTTTTCAATATTAATGTCATGAAAATACAAAGAAAACAAAGCCCCTGGTAAGCCATTGCAAATCAAATATGATTAAGAAGATCAGAGAAGTGGATGCAGAGACTCCTCTTGGACTTTCTGGTCGATGTTCAGAAGCTTGTGTTATGGAGCCAGCGATATCTGGATGGGCTCTGTGGAATTAGAGTATGTGTCATCCACATTAATTTCCTGATATTGATTATTTTAATATGAATTCTATGTTTTTAAAGAAATACTACATTTAGGATAAAGAAACATCATATGCACAACTTGCTCTTAAGTGACTAAGGAAGAAGAGAATGAAAGAGAGGAAGAGAGGGGAGGGATGGGGAAGTAGAGGAGAAAGTGAAGGTTGATGAACAGAAAAAAAGAGAACAATAAAAGGGCCATGAAGGAAGGGTATCAGGATGTTTTGTGCTATTCTTTCAACTTTATATGAGTTTAAAAAGTATCAAAATAGAAAAAAAATCTATCAAATTATCTTTATAAGGTAAAAGAACTTGCAACTACAAAGGAATCCAGGTGGTGCACATCTTGAATGGTGCTTGGGTGATAATTATAACCCTATGTCTATGTCTATTCACTTACCAGTTTGGCCAACACAGAAGGTGGATTGGCTTCCCATAGCCCATGGATAACTGCAAGTTTAATCAGGTCTGCTGTTAATTAAAACTGTTGTTACATATGTGTGCTTCCAACTTCAAATCCCTGGGTAGTACTGAGTCAGTATAGTTGCATTAAGTTTATGTAACTCTCTGTGCAGATATCTAAAACCACAGGCTGTCTCTCTAGTGAGTGGTGATCAATGTGTAAGTCTCCCCTAGCTCCTCCTTCAAATTTTCAGTATCCCTGATGCATTTGAATTCCAGCCCCATTTTTTTACATTTAAGTTGGGTTTTCTCATATTACAACTGTGTAGGAAAGAATTTGCACTTCACACAGAGTTACTAGATTCTAGAGTAAATTAAAGAAGATGAAACTATGCTTGCTTGCATAAAGGATTGTTTTAAACTCGAAATATTCTTTGTTCTTCGCTGCCTGCAACCGTTTGCTTACACACAAAGGACATTAGCTTAAGATACTTTCTCCCAGAGGGCTTGAAGTGGCTCAAAATTAAAAAAAAAAAACAAAACTCAGTTATATTAAAGCCAAAAGTTATTTACCTGAGGAGAGAAAAATGCAAGACAAAAATCGATGAAGGGAATGGCATTGAGGATGGCATAGAGAATCGTAAAATCAGAGCTTTAGGTCAAAGAAGACTAATGTAAACGAACACAGAGGTATACACTAAGTTTGCACACAGTTAATCACCAAGATATGCTCTGATGCTCGGAGGGTAGCAAGCAGTGTGTGCATGCATGTGTGTGTGTGTGTGTGTGTGCATGTGTGTGCGTGTGCGTGTGTGTGTGTGTGTGGTGTGTGTGTGTGTGTGTGTGTGTGTGTGTTTAAGAAGGGCATGATCTTGAGAGGGAGAAGAAGACTTGGGGGAGGAGAATTTGGGAGAAACTCAAGTGATTGGCAAGCTTGGAAATAATCAAACACACATGTAAAAAATTCTCAATGTATAAATGAACATTTAAAAATGGAAGTCTTCCCAATATTACATGGCATTAGTTGTTTTTTTTTTTAATCAGACAAAGGTGAGGGAACATGAATGCATTCACTTCTCTGAAAGATAATAAAACGGAAACACTCTCCTAGGGTAGAAAGCTGCATCCTTGAATTTTGCAGAGAATAGTCAGGAAATAGTTATTCTTGAAGAAGTGTTCATGTTTATATGCATAAGGAGTGCCATAAAGAGCTTAGAATTTTAGATTCTTACAACTTGTCATCTATAAACTCTCACTTGCTCTCATTATTTAACTTTATAGTATCTGAAATTTTGATAGAAGCAGGCTTTCAGCCAAGCTCATTGTTGGAAGAAATATTGAATAAAGGAGAGCCAGAAGATTCTATGTGATTTTTGTTAAATCTGACTTCCAGCCCAGTCATGTATTATCTGATCTAATTCTATAAATTAACAAACTAAATGAATGTTTATGCATACTTTCTATATGAAAACACATGTATAGCTGTGTGCTCCTGTGTGGGGGGAGCCAGAGATTGATATTACATGTCTTCCTCAAACATATTCCACTTAGATTCTTAATATTTTAATTAATTCTTTGAGATTTTGATTTTATTCACCTTCCTCTTGCAACCACTCTCACACTTGCTCTTCTGTGTGAGGGTGTCAAATCTTGAAGTTATAGACCGTTGTGAGATGCAATGTGGTTGCTGAGAAGTGAACCCAGTTCCTCTGGAAGAGCAGTCTGTGCCTGTAATCTCTGAGCTATCTCTTTATTGAACCTAGAGCTTACCACTTTGTCTATACAAGTTGTCCAGCAAGCCCCAGAGGTAGTCCTCTCTCCCACAGCACTCGGGTTACAAGCACATACTCTTACCTTTTGTACAAGAGTGCTAGGGAGAAAGCTTTTGTCCTCATTCTTGAAGGACAAACACCTTACCAACATACTATACTTCTAAAAGTAATTTTATAGGCAATAATTCTCTGCCTATGTACACTCACGTATGTAAAAAGTCCACAAATATAATAGCTATAAAGATTCACATAGCAATTAAATAAGTGGTCAGACTCTGGGGAAGTACAGCTTTTGAAATATGAAAGATTTTGGTTTTTATTCCAAGATTATACAGGCTCACTAGACAAGAATTCAAGCTGTATGAGTACCCAAAACTTTGTTGAATTCCTGAAGCTAAAATAGGACCACTGATGGCTCCAGACACTTGTGTTTGGTGTTGATGGCTTTGTCACTAGTGTGTGATGTTACATTATTGCAGTGATTTGACTCTTCCCATTTGCCTACCATCATTTTTACTGTCTCTTCTTAATCCCCTTTAGGTTCCCCCAATTTCCTTTCCTCTCTCCCTCCTTCTTTCCCACATCTCTATTTCTGATTCTCATTTTTCTCTTTCACTGACTAATAGAGAGAAATGTTTCATTTCTTAATATTTTGAGTTGTAAGAGTTGGTCTTTGGGTCCAGATACCAAGGGTGGAAGCTACAGGATGTGATGGGGGTTTGAACCAAACTAGAGCACTTTGTAAGTTGAGAAACAGAGGTTCACACCCAATGAGCTCTCATAACCAATGCTTCATAATTATGTGACCATACATTACAAGCTCACCTTTCTAGCTTGGTCTTTCAACATATTGCAGAGGGAAATTTTCTTCTTTTATACGAAGTAATATTGAAGAACAAAAGCAGCATTAGTAAGCAGATGAAATTAAAGCCTTAGTAGTGACTTAGGCTATATACTTACAAGAGACTGCTTTTATCTTTATAATTGTCACTTGTGGAGGAATTCAGACCTGACCTCTAGATCTTGTGGCCTAATAAGTGACAGAAAGTGCATTATTAGTAGTTTGTAGTAGGTACTTGTCTTATTGAACTTGTATGAGAATGACCCCTTTCAATCTATAAAGAATTTTCTATCTTTGGGCTCAGGATGTAGCTAAGTTGAGAGAGTGCTCGCTTGGTCTGAACAAAACCCTAAGTTTGATTTCAGCACTGCATAAGCTACACATGGTAGTACATATTCGTAATTGTAACCTTTTTCAGCCTAGGCAGGCTGGTTCAGACCATAAGCCACTGAGGCTCGGCCACCTGCTGTGCTGCTTCTCATCCCTCTCCTTTGATGCCTCCCACCTGCCTGAGGCCAAACCCTTTCTCCAAGACTTTCCAGAGGAATTAACTGCAAACTGTGAATTTGGCAAGTTTCTTCTAAAAGGCTGTTCTCATCATTGAGTGAGATCACAAAAGAACTCAAATGATATGTACTCACTGATAAGTGGATATTAGCCCAGAAACTTAGTATACCCGAGATATAAGATACAATTTGCAAAACACATGAAACTGAAGAAGAACAAAGACCAAAGTGTGGACACTTTGCCCCTTCTTAGAATTGGGAACAATCACCCATGGAAGGAGTTACAGAGACAAAGTTTGGAGCTGAGACAAAAGGATGGACCATCTAGAGACTGCCATATCCAGGGATTCATCCCATAATTAGCCTCTAAACGATGACACCATTGCATACACTAGCAAGCATTGGCTGAAAGGACCCTGATATAGCTGTCTCTTTTGAGACTAGGCCGGGGCCTAGCAAACACAGAAGTGGATGCTCACAGTCAGCTATTGGATGGATCACAGGGCCCCCAATGGAGGAGCTAGAGAAAGCATCCAAGGAGCTAAAGAGATCTGCAACCCTGTAGGTGCAACAACATTATGAACTAACCAGTACCCCGAAGCTCTTGACTCTAGCTGCATATGTATCAGAAGATGGCTTAGTCGGCCATCACTGGAAAGAGAGGCCCATTGGACACAAAAACTTTATATGCCCCAGTACAGGGGAACACCAGGGCCAAAAAATGGGAATGGGTGGGTAGGGAAGTGGGGGAGGGTATGGGGGACTTTTGGGATAGCATTGGAAATGTAATTGAGGAAAATACGTAATAAAAAATATTAAAAAAAAAAAAAAGAAACGTGGCGTGACTGGGGATGGGCTTCCCTCTTTATAAGCGCAGATTTTATTATTAAACATTTGAACCTTGAGCAGACTAGCATGTCTTGGTTCCATTATTTCTTGACCTGCCTAGGTTCCCTCTTCTTTTTCAGCTCCAGGCTGCCTCCCAGGCTCAAACCCAGACATGAGAGCTGCAGGCTGGCTCCAACAGGTAATCCCAGCTAGCACTTAGGAAGTGTAGGCAAGAAGGTTTGTTCAAAGTCATTCTCTGCTACATAGTATACTTGAGGCTAGTCTGAGCTATCAGAGATCCTATCTTAAACAAAAAACAATAAACAAAAAACAATAAACAAAAGCAAACAAACAAAACCAGAATGTATTATCTCTTGGATAAGAGATGAAAAACCAAAACCAAAACCAAAACCTTGTTGTCTATGAGATCCGGTCGTAGACTATGGAGGTATTAGTGCTATGTTGAAGCTAGCTCATATAATTCATTAAGCATTTTAAAATACTAGTAAACTAGTATGCTGTTCAGTTGCCTGTCAGCATATATAGCATTGTCTACCTTTTCATCAATTATGTAGCTCTGTATAAGATAACATTCTTATCATAAATTAAAGAAAAACCTTTCTGAACAAGCATGGAGAACGTCCTACTAAAAAGTTCTAGCTGTCACATTCAATTTTATTCTCTTAATGCCTCCTCAGGAGGCTTCTTCGGATGACCAGCTGCTTTATCCTTTCTGGAAAAAAAATAGTTTGGAGATAATGTAATTTACATAAATGTCAGGATTGCTCATACCCAGAGCCTGTTCAGTTAATGTCCTGGCTTCATTAATAAACACACAATTGACAAATCACACAGAGTGATTTGACAATTTTCCAAAAGTGGGGAGATGATGGGTGGGTGCACACAGAGTGGGATGTGTAGGTACCAGTGTCAGAAATGAGACTTGGGGTTGATCAGTCTGGTCATGAACTTACCCTGTGGCCTTCTATTTAGAAAGATATTAGAAATACACAAGAAGGGTAAAGGTGTTTTATAAGTATGAGAATAACTTTTATTTATAACTAAAATTACATAGTGGACAATGACTTGATACTGAAGAAGAGGTGGAGAAAGGTAAGACTGATAACAAATTTAAAGCATCACTGATTTGTAAAGAAATGTGTTGGTGAGATCACTAGTCTGACAGGAGCTCTGACTGTATGTGTGGCAAATTTCTGCTCCAGACTGCACTTACAAAGCTGTTTAATATGTACTCAACAGGTTATATTTGGGAACAAATGTGTACATACAATACATATATGAATGGATAAAAATCAATAAACAAAGGGCCAAGAATTTGAAGGAGAGCAGGGAGGGGTATAAGGAAAGGCTTGTAGGGAAGAAAGGGAAGGGATAAATGATGTATTTAAAATACAATGTCAAAAATAAAGAGCTAACTATGACAGCATGACAAATAAAGCTTATGCTTTGAAATTGCTTTAGATTCAAAGAAATACTGCAAATTTACTATAAAGGGATTTCTTATATCCTCACCCCAGTTTCTCTTTGTAAGAACTAGTCTTTGCTTATTAATCAGGAATTTGCTACCGATATCCTCTATTACACTGGAATAGTGCACACATCATAGTTGATGAGTTCAGTCATATTGGCAGATTACTATCAATTGAAGTCTATGAATGATTCTTATTTGTATAGTTTTTAAGTAAGTGTAATATTTTTGTCCCTTTTAATTTCTAGAGTCCCATTCAGAATGCTACAGTATTTACACAGCACACATTCTTGGATCTCTCTTTGATGAGAGAGTTACTTAATTTTAGTGACTTCCATTGTGACTGATACTCATTCTGTATATACAAAAATAATCTCAATTGCAATTTGACACTTTAATCATGTTTAGACTAGGGTTGTGGGAATTGAGAAGTAGGATATCATGAGTTTTATTTTTATATGTATGTTTTTGTGCAGATATGTAGACACATCAGTGCAGGCATATATGGAAGGTGAAAAGGGTGATCAGATTTCCTTTATCTGGGGATAAACACAGCTTTGAATCACTAGATGTGAGTGCAGAGAACTGAGCTTGGGTCCTTTGGAAGAGCAGTGAACACTCTTAGAGGCTGAGCCATCTCTAGCCCAGAGTTCACATGCATCATACCAATGATGCATGACAAATCACTGCTGATGTTGACTTTGATCACCACTGAAGGAATTGGTTCTTAGGCTTCTCTATTGCAACACTGTGTTCACATCTACCTCCCCATTCCACACTGCCCTTCTTGGAAGGAAGTCACCATGCAGCACACACACTTAACTTCACCTTCTTGAGGGTCCAGTCTTTATGCAAATTTTTTGGAATCCCATGTGCATCATTTACTATATACATTTGTGTGGATATAATTCTATGCTGTAGGGGGTAATCCAATGTTAAGCAGATGATACTTAAACATTTTCTCAGCTATGCATTGTGGATTTCATTTGTCTCAATACAACACTATCTAAAAGATGCTGGGATTTCTAAGCTGGTGTGTACATTTCATATCAGAAAGCTGTTGATGATGAAAAGTCTTGTTAATGTATCAACATTTCTGTATTTGTATAATATAGATTACATATTTTAGTATTGAAATTATAAAGCTTTTTTATGTACAACATTATATATACTTACTTATGAGACATCTTTTGCAGAGAAGAAGTGAGAGAATCCCAAATACACAGGGAGAAAGAAACATGGTCACAACTGACTAAAGAGTCTCTAAAACCAGGGAAAGGTCAGGGACTGGAACATGCTGAAGACAGCAACTAGGAGATATACTGCAGACTGTAGTGTAAAAGAGCACAGATTCAGGTCATCTGAGTCGCTTTCCCTCTTTATCTCTGTCTCTGTCTGCCTCTGTCTGTTTCTGTCTGCCTCTGTCTGTTTCTGTCTGTCTCTGTCTGTTTCTGTTTGTCTTTGTCTGTCTCTGTCTGTCTCTGTCTCTCTGTCTCTGTTTCTCTGTCTCTCTGTCTCTGTCTCTCTCTCCTCTCTCTGTCTGTCTCTCTGTCTCTGTCTCTCTCTCTCTCTGGCATGTGAGTGGTGCACATATGTTGGTACATGCATATGATGACCAGATATGAACATGGGTGTTTTTCTTAATCACTCTCTACATGTTGGAGTCAGGGTCTCATACTAAAGCTGGAGCTGGCTAGTTTACCTAGTTTAAACAGCTATCTATAGCTGAGGATTATCACCACATAAACATGACAGTACACATGACTTTATTTGATCACTCATCCTCATACATGCTCAGACTTGAGCCATCTTTTCAGCTCTAACAGTTCATATTGAAATCTCAAATTCTAATAACTGGCCTGCAGAATCCTACAGAGTTTAATGTTTGGGACATACATGTAATTGTTATTTCAAGAAAACATTTGCTTCTAGTAAATACTTGGAAATGAAGGCATTGGACATTGTCAGTTCTATCTGAAGGTTGTAAGTTCAATAAATTTCAAATAAGCATGTGCATGAAGCATGAAAAGAAAAATAAAATGCCTGCAACATTTTTATTATTGGACTACAACACTAATTCCAGGCTGTGATAATATCAAACAAAAAGTTCAGATTCTTAATATCTTAGCAATTCTGTAGGTATCAAAAATTATAAAAAGTAAGTGTCGAACTCAGAGGAAAATGAGTCTTGTCAAGAAAATATTGACTGTAAAGTTTTTTTTTCTTTTTCTTTAAATATATTTTATTACGTATTTTCCTCAATTACATTTCCAATGCTATCCCAAAAGTCCCCCATACCCTCCCCCGTCTCCCCCCATTTCCCTACCCACCCATCCCCATTTTTTTTTGGGCCCTGGTGTTCCCCTGTACTGGGGCATATAAAGTTTTTGTGTCCAATGGGCCTCTCTTTCCAGTGATGGCCGACTAGGCCATCTTTTGATACATATGCAGCTAGAGTCAAGAGCTCCGGTGTACTGGTTAGTTCATAATGTTGTACCACCTATAGGGTTGCAGGTCCCTTTAGCTCCTTGGGTACTTTCTCCAGCTCCTCCATTGGGAGCCCTGTGATCCATCCACTAGCTGACTGTGAGCATCCACTTCTGTGTTTGCTAGGCCCCAGCATAGTCTCACAAGAGACAGCTATATTTCATAGCAGCCTTATTTATAATAGCCAGAAGCTGGAAAGAACCCAGATGCCCCTCAACAGAGGAATGGATACAGAAAATGTGGTACATTTACACAATGGAGTACTACTCTGCTATTGAAAAGAATGAATTTATGAAATTCCTAGGCAAATGGATGGACCTGAAGGGCATCATCCTGAGTGAGGTAACACAATCACAAAGGAACTCACACAATATGTACTCACTGATAAATGGATATTAGCCCAAAACTTAGGATACCCAAGATATATAATATAATCTGCTAAGCACATGAAACTCAAGAAGAATGAAGACCAAAGTGGGGTCACTGTACTGCTTCTTAGAATTGGGAACAAAACATCCATGGAAGGAGTTACAGAAACAAAGACTGGAGCTGTGATGAAAGGATGGACCATCTAGAGACTGCCATACCCAGGGATCCATCCCATAATCAGCTTCCAAACGCTGACACCATTGCATACACTAGCAAGATTTTGCTGAAAGTGTTTTTTTCAAACTGCCATTCTGGATGGATCTCCTTGTGTTTTGCTCCCATAAGACACTGGCACTCTCAGGGAAAGCCTCATGAGGTGAGGCTAGTAGGAATAGGCCAGCATTTGTGAGTCATCTTTACCCACAGACCAGAAAGACAATGACTCCTAACTCTTTTTTTTTTTCTTTTTGGTTTTTCAAGACAGGGTTTCTCTATGTAGCCTTGGCTATCCTGGAATTTACTCTGTAGACCAGGCTGGCCTCGAACTAAAAAATCCCCCTGCCTCTGCCTCCTAAGTGCTGGGATTAAAGGCATGCGCCACCACTGCCCAGTTGACTCCTAACTCTTTAAACAGTATGAGCTATTTGGGAACTTTGAAGGACTCTATGGCTAAACTTTGAAGAAATCTGTAGATAGGCCTTCCAGCACAAAAGTACAAAGCATCAAGTGGGCACAGGAACTCTTCCCAAATTACTGAACATGTTTGTAATTTTCTCATATAAGCAAGGAGCTGCAAAGAGGGTAGATCTTGTCTGAACTGAAATGGCCTGAATTGCTGCTAAGCCAAAGGAGGTTTATAACAAGTCACATGTGCAGTTGTGAGAGGTGTACCCCAATGTCTCTGTGACCTTTTAAGACAGGTGTTAATCATCTTACCTTATCTCAAAAGAGCTACTAGCACCAAGCTGGAAAATTTTCACAAGGTAGAGATGGAAATGTTCAGTTATTTGCAGTCTGAGGACAATGTCTATACTGTGCTAAGCAGTGAAACTTATTAACATGATGAAAGTTTCAATGTAGTGCAATTCAACATGTTTTGCAATTATGTTCTTATTGATCACACTAACAATATGCAAACACAATTTTAAAATATTTACTAAAAATCAAATTAATAATAGAAGCTTGAGAAAAAATACAAACTCTACAAATTTAAGATTTTTTTGGGGGGGGAATGAGATGATAAAGAAATATCTGTCATTGTTTCTCACAGCACCGTGCACTGTGCCTTGTTTGAGTCAACAGAAGAGCTGAGGCCTGTGGGCTACAGAAGACAGTCTTAGATGAAAGGGGGTATGTCAGACACCTTCAGTACAACAACCAAAGTGGCATATGTTAGTAACAGAAATAATTGCGTTCTTCCAATGTTGCTCAGTTGCAAGACTTGATTCAGCAAGTCCTACTGTTCACCATAGTTTAGAGAAGTTGTCAGTAGAACTGAAGTGGGCTTGATTTGAGCTATTTGGGAACTTCGAAGTATGTAAAGTCAGAAAGAATTTCTATGGTATTCCAAGCAGTTTTTACAAGTAAGTTACATATCCATGTAAAATTTTTCTGTATTCAGAAACACTCAAGCTAATGAGGGTAATAGTCACGACCAGCTTTCATGAGCTTATATTCAGCGTCTCTGAATGTCTTCTTCTCAGAGTGTCACCTGGTAAAGATTATTCAAAGATGGGCACTTGTTCATTCAAGTGCTCTAAAAGAAATTGGGATTGGATTCATATCCATTCATGTACTTGTTAGAAGGTAATAGCTTAAAATGTTATTAAGATGATAATTTCAAAACTACATAATGGATTCCCACATGGTCCTTCCTCGGCTTCCACAGTTAGAATTCCACATTCAAGTTGATATTATCTAGAGTCCAAGCCAAGCTTCCCTCTACTACATCACTTACAAGCAAATCCAGGTCAACGTAGTTTTCATTAGGAAGCATTGCAAAGCACATACCTAAAAACATCAGGACTTTCAGGCAAACAAGATTATCATAAGACGATCACAGTACAGTGGCTGAAAGTAAGTCAGTAGCCTTACCTAACCTTTGATAGAAACTGTTTACTTCAAAAGGATGTGTGTGGTTACATGATATTCAAGATCATCTGATCCCATTTCTAGAAAATAAACAACACCCCAAACAAAAAAATACCTTATTATTTTACTATCTTTGATATTACATATAAGGTAGAATGTTTTCTAATTTTTTAAATTTGAGACAGGATATTAAAGTTCCGCAGTTTGTCATATACACGGAACTGTATATATCATACACATATACATGTATATATTAGCTACAGATATGCATATATAATATACAATCTTTTAATAAGTAATGTGAGACAAGTAGGAAGTTACTCACTAAAGAATTATAAGAAAGTAAAAAAGTTACAAGTCCCTTAGAAAGCATTTCTGCTGTTTTTATCTTTACAGATGTAATGGCTACCCTTAGTTGTCAACTTAATATACTAGAGGGAAAGAAACCTCAGCTGAAGGACTGACTCCATCAGATTGGCCTGTGCACATGTCTGTGGGCATTTTGATCGTTGATTGATGAAGGAGGGCCCTGCCCACTGTGGGTAGCACCATCGATAGCCAGATCAGCCTGAGAGGTAGCTGAACCAGAAAGCAAGTCAGTAAGAGCATTCTTCTGTGGCCTTTGCTGTAAGCTTCTACTTTGAGTTCCTGCCTTGCTTTCCCTTGATGAGAAACCAGGAAGATGAAATAAGCACTTTCCTCTCCAGGGTGGTTTTGATCATGGTGTTTATCACAGCAACAGAAGCAAACTGGAATGCCTGAGAAGTAGGGGAGAAGTTTATCTGCTGAGAGGGAGTGGTACTGTGAGCGTGGAGTTAGCCAGAAGAACTGGGGGAGTCTGAAATAGCCCTACTCAGGTATCAGATTTGAAATAGACACTCATTAGCAGTTCTCAGTGCTAATTTCTTTCAGGATCCTGGATCAGATAGGAAAATGAAATAGCAATGTTGTTTGGCTGGAGGTTGGGATAAGAAGACATGACACTCATTTTAAGGAAGAAAAATGTGGATTAGGAAAAAAGTCTGAAAACTCATGGCACAGTTCCATGCCAGGAGACAAGTAGAACATTCTTGATTAAAATTTCAAGTAGGTTAATATATGTAATAGAAAAATAGTACACTAATCTATGTCATATAAAGAAGATCAAAGATGAGCATCTACTTATGACCTTTAATAGATAAATGTAAGTTAAGGATGCTCTGGAAAAACATGCAGGGGAACTATTAAAATTATCATCCACATATAGAACACATACAGACCTTCAAATGCATGGTTTGAGTTTTAGCAAAACAATGAAAAACAATATATGATGTTTCTATATTAAAATATATATCTGTAAGGCAAAAGACACTATCAATAGGACAAAATGGCAACCAACAGACTAGGAAAATATCTTTACCAACCCTACATTTGATAGAGGCCTACTATCTAATATGTACAAAGAATGTAAGAAGTTCGAGTCCAGAGAACCAAATAACCCTATTAAAAAATGGGTTAAACAAAGAATTCTCAACTGGGGAATATCAAATGGCGGAGAAGCACCTAAACAAATGTTCAACATCCTTAGTCATCAGGGAAATGCAAATCAAAACAATCCTGAGATTCTACCTCACACCAGTCAGAATCCGTCTAAGATCAAAAACTCAGGTGATAGCAGATGCTGGCAAGGATGTAGAGAAAGAGGAGCACTCCTCCATTGCTGGTGGGATTGCAAGTTTGTTCAACCACTCTGGAAATCAGTCTGGCGGTTCCTCAGAAAATTGGACATAGTACTACCGGAGGATCCCGCAATACCTCTCCTGGGCATATATCCAGAAGATGTCCCAACCGGTAAGAAGGACACATGCTCCACTATGTTCATAGCAGCCTTATTTATAATATCCAGAAGCTGGAAAGAACCCAGATGCCTCTCAACAGAGGAATGGATACAAAAAATGTGGTACATTTACACAATGGAGTACTACTCAGCTATTAAAAAGAATGAATTTATGAAATTCCTAGGAAAATGGATGGACCTGGAGGGCATCATCCTGAGTGAGGTAACACAATCACAAAAGAACTCAAATGATATGTACTCACTGATAAGTGGATATTAGCCCAGAAATTTAGTATACCCGAGATATAAGATACAATTTGCAAAACACATGAAACTGAAGAAGAACAAAGACCAAAGTGTGGACACTTTGCCCCTTCTTAGAATTGGGAACAATTACCCATGGAAGGAGTTACAGAGACAAAGTTTGGAGCTGAGACAAAAGGATGGACCATCTAGAGACTGCCATATCCAGGGATCCATCCCATAATTAGCCTCCAAACGATGACACCATTGCATACACTAGCAAGCATTGGCTGAAAGGACCCTGATATAGCTGTCTCTTTTGAGACTAGGCCGGGGCCTAGCAAACACAGAAGTGGATGCTCACAGTCAGCTATTGGATGGATCACAGGGCCCCCAATGGAGGAGCTAGAGAAAGCATCCAAGGAGCTAAAGAGATCTGCAACCCTGTAGGTGCAACAACATTATGAACTAACCAGTACCCCGGAGTTCTTGACTCTAGCTACATATGTATCAAAAGATGGCCTAGTCCGCCATCACTGGAAAGAGAGGCCCATTGGACACAAAAACTTTATATGCCCCAGTACAGGGGAACACCATGGCCAAAAAATGGGAATGGGTGGGTAGGGAAGTGGGGGGAGGGTATGGGGGACTTTTGGGAAAGCATTGGAAATGTAATTGAGGAAAATACGTAATAAAAATTTAAAAAAAAATCTAATCAAACACACATGAATATTTGCTTAAAATTAATATGGAATTTACTAAAACATCATAAACATGAGATGTCTTTTAAAGGTTTATTTTACTTCTATGTGTATGTGAGTGTGTGTTTGTGTGTTTGTGTGTGTGTGTGTGCGTTTATTTGCCTGAGGAGGCCAGAAAAGGTCTTTGACCTTAGTGGTTGAGTCATGTCTCCAGCACAATATGGTAAATTTTTATTATGTCACTCAAAATTTTCAGTTGAAAATGAAGTTGTTTAAATATAAATAATATCATATGGGCATTTTCTGATTAATTTATTGGATTGGTAACATAAATACGCAAACATACAATTCTCTTTAGTATCTGTGCAATCTTTGTAAAATTTGTTTCTATTAAGCTATAAAAAATCCAAAAGAACCTAGTTAGCTAACACTCTATATAGCATTCTATAATTTCTACTAGTCTTGAAAATCTTAGAAAAGGTTCCAACACAAAGGGTGATTAAAATAATTCTAGTGATGTCAGATCAAAGAAGTAAAAATTTAGTATCAAAGAGGAAATTTAAAATACTGACATTTTAAAAGAGTTATCCTCTCATAACCCATCATTTCAGTATTTTTAAGATAAATAAGAGTTATAAGTCAGTTACTATAGGGCTTGCCTACCATTTGTACAATCCCAGTTTTGAGACCTAGCAACTACAAGATAATCAGAATAACAAGGCATGATAATCAGAAGATAAGTTCAAAGTCATCCTCAGTTACATGGGTAGTTCAAGGTTATCCCAGTGTATAGGAGATCTTGTCTTACTCTGCAATCCTCCTGATTTAACCCCCTAAGTGCTGGGATTGCAAGTGCCAGCTTCCATAGTGGATAATCAGAGATCATCTGCAACTTTCCACTCTACAACCTTAGTCCCAGGTGCTAGGGTTACAGAGATGTGTCACACACAGCTACTGACTCATATTTAAAGTGTGTTCACCCTCTCTTCTTAATTCCATATGATTTTACCTTCACTCTTAGGAGAGGAGGTTTTTACTGGCCATACTGGAGGTTGGTGGCCCTGCTTTGTACTACAATGGGCCCACTGGAAAATGGCAGCCCTGCTTTGTATCACAATGGCCCCCACTGGATGATGGCTGGCCCTGCTTTTTATCACCTGTCTTCTTTATACTCACATTCAATCCTACTGAATGTTCTTGAATGCTCAGACACAAAACATTCACACTGGGTGTTTTACAAGCATGACTTGGCTTTTGTTTCTGATGTGCTTTGGGGAATGATGGGACTGAAGCTCATGGTTGTGCAGCATTGGCCATTTCTTTTCAGGAAGAGCCAACTTTTATGAGTATTTCAACCAGGTACCTTGACAGCTCAGCTGGACAGCACTGGGCATACATATATCCAGGGACAGTTCTGTGTCACTTGCTAATTTACTTCAGGTGGATTGCCACTCTACTCTGTCAGCTGATGCACACAGAGACTTCTTCCCCTTTATAGCAGGCCAGCTCATGCAAACCTCCATCTGGCTCCTTAAGGGGAACATTTGCAACGAGAGTAAAATACGCTCAGTGGGTAGGGCAACCCTTGACTTGTGTGAAATGAGGTCACCGATGTTTCTTTGAGATGTGCTTCAATTTGGACAAAGCAATTCCAGAGATGGGGCACATCTTCACATTTATTGATCACAGGCAATTCCGAATGAGTTACAACTCTTCCTTAAAGACTGGCTGTGAATTTAAACAGCTGCTGCCTGTGCTGGGAATGACAGAGTCAATTTGGCTTCCTTGGAAGAGTGTTCCCACTGTTTCGTGGGGAGGATTAGAGAAGCATATCTAATCAAATTGTCTCTCAGTAATGCAGTCCTTTAAAACAGTCTGGTCTAGTGGGAACGTTCTTGGCTTTTAAAAATGGTGCCCTTTGGATAATCTAGAGAGTGGCTTATCATGATGCTGTGATGTCTAAATTGTGATAGTGCTTTTTCACTTCTCAAAACTGTCCTTGGGTAAACTCTAGATTTTTTTGTAGCTTGCCATAGAGGATTTGCATGTGGGTCAAAATGGTGTATTTTTAAAGCCACATTTCATGAATTTTCTTTACCCTGTCTTCCACTTACCCTTCTTCAGATGGGCTCTCATGCAAATGAAGACTTTGTTTTTTTTATTTGACCAACATTCCAAGGAGTAACTGACCTAGCTTATGGTCAGGAACCTGGTTCTCTTCTAGATAACATCAGTCTTCTCTAGTTCCTAGGACACATGGAAAAAAAGATGTCACTGGTCTTAATAATTTTCATTGTTCCCATTAATTTAAAATATTGGAAATGAACATGGTTGTTTGCTGGACAAGTCACTCAAGTCTGCTGGCTCATTTGTCTTTGCAATTAGTAGCTGTTTCCTGATGTTTGAATGCAAACTGCTGTTGATGTTTTGAGTCTCTACACCCAGGGGAACCTGTGCTTCCTAAGAGCCCATGTATATCTTTTAATATTCTTCTTGAGCAGAAGTGGGCTATGTGCCTTTAAAGTCTATCCTTTCCATATTGTCTTTAAATACCCAGATGTCAGCAACTGAGCTTGCATGCCTGGGCAAACTTTGGTCTTCTCCAACACAGGTGTACTCTGATGACATGACAATTTCTCCTCTTAAATCTTTTCTTTGATTGGAGTTTTCTTTCTTTTTTTTTCCCCTGCAACCCATGAAGCTGTGCAGAAACATCATAAATAAGATTGATGGTGTAATAACTCTTCCTCTGGCTTTAAAAGCAGGACAGGATTTGGGAAGCATGATAGACCAGCAACTTCTTAGGCCCAGAGCTATAAATATGAGGCTTGAGCCATAATAGGGTTTCATAGGTCATAAAGTTGGTAACCTTCCCTTCTGAAGGTAGTGGTAGTTTTCTGTTCACCAATGAATAAATTAAGCATATGGAAATGTATCCTTTGCCTTGTAATTGTTTCCTGCCTAAGATGAGTTGTTCCAGAAAAGCTTAAGAGAAGACATATATACCTTTAAGTAAGCCTATGGGCCTATTCTTTGCAAAGGTGATCTTCCTAGCCCAGCTCCCCAAGGCCTGTGCCTCTACTGACTTTTACACAAGTAAGCCTACAAGTTGTTTATGTTAAGCCTGGTGTGCACAGCCCCGACCCTTTCTGCAGCCATTTGTCTGTAGACACAGACACAACCAGCAAGTGACTTACTAACCCAAGAATTCCAGGTGACATACAAATCAACTTAACCCACCTAACTAGGTGTCAAACGTCAACTAACAACTCAGGTTTCCCCTCATTTCATGGGACACTGTGAAGTCCCTAGGTTTGTTCAATTATAGCAGGTTCAAAATTAACAAAGTTACAAATCCTAAGCTCCCCAACATGTCTCCAAGTATTATTTTGGTCCACAGATTCCCTCCCCTACTCATCCAGAGGATGAGTAGGATTTGAGAATGATCCAAACAGGAGTCCTCCTTTCACCCCTGAGAATCAAACTGTAATATACAAGAGGCCAAATACCATCTTAATTTACAATAATCCTGGGTTTAAAGAATATAGAACGTGCCTGGTGGTTTCTCAAATGGAACCAAAGGATTCCAAGTACCTTGGTCGCAGGAGATCTGGGAGTCCTAGTCAATGTCAGTGTGATGCTTTAGAGGAAGGTGGGATGCTCATGCTTCTGTGCAGGTAGCTCTGAGGAGCAAGGTAAACAAGGGAGGTAGAGTTGTTAGATGAACCTGGTTCTACTCTTAACATCCTCCTGTGAGTTTTCCCAATCTCGGGGAGGAATAGATGGGTCTGTCACACAGCAGAGTCTCTTCTGCAAGGTGATTTCCCTCCGGCATTGGGAGGAAGAGATCCCTGCCAGCCACTTCCATTAACTCCCCACTAAGATTAAAACAAATCAATGAAACAGAAATATTCTACAGTCTGTATTTTATACCAGCTCTTTTGACCTATATATAAAACCACCTCTTTTTTGTTTCAAAGGATGTTTAATTTAGGGGAGCTCTCTTGGAGATCTGGGTTCTTAAATGTATCATCATACTGGAGCTGGAGATTCCTGGGAAATGCCTCTGTGTTCAATGACCCACAATGAAAATGTCAGATGCAATAAATGCTTTCTGACCTGGAATGTGCCTTGACTTTATGATGGAGATAAAGGCTGAGACACAGTGTACATATGACTCTTCTTACCAGATTTTTATCAGACTATCTAGAAGTAAAAAAATAAGCACAATTACAGAACCACATGATACACATCCATAAAATTTAATTATATTTTGGACTCCTACAAAGCTAAAATGTCATCAACTTTTAAGTAAGACAGAAAATTTTCAGTGAAATTGCCCAGTCATTGGCAATTTTGTATTGTTTGGGCTGTTTTCCCAGGGCCTCTAGGAACACACATTCACTTTCTGTTGAAGTACATGGGCTTGCATCTTCACTGATACTACAGAAAGTGCTATCAAGGTGGGAGAGAAGATTGTTGGTTCAAGTAAGTATTGTGGGAAATCCTTATTTATTAGCTGAATGGCATCCTACAGGTACTCTGAATAGGCTAAATTCTTCCATTGTGCTGGGGTAAGGTACACTGAAATAATATATAAGATGTGTCATGGAGCATAGAGATGATAATATCTCCAACTATTTGTTTATCTAAGCAGTAATTTAGTCATTTGTTCACAATTATATGCAATTATTTTGTAAATATCTAGCTATATAATAGACAATTCTTGTAATATAATAAAATTAATATGTGATAAGTTTGTAAATTCAGGCCTTTTATTTTTTGTCCAAATTCTACCCAGATTTAATGCAGGTTAGATTCTTGAAACCCACAGGTTTCAAGTAAGATAGATTACTATGCACTGGAACACATAGAAAGAGATGACATGATTTCAGCTGAGCCTCACTTAACACAGTGACAGGGTGGTCTTAGCAACCAAAGAAAGCTAAGAGTAGTAGGTAATTCATTCCAGTATCCTCTAGTGTGGGATGGAATGAGACACAGCACATTCTTAGAGGGTATTTACTATGAAAGCACTCAGGTCCTGCATTCTCAGAAAGAAATTAATCGAAAAGAATAATTAAATGGCTAAAGACTGAACTGTGAATAACTCATGTAAGTAAAGATAGAGGTATCTTGGATGTCAACCAGGATGAAAATGGTTATAGAAGATGATTGGCATATGATATTTGTTCCTCATGGTTCTATCTAGGAGGTAAAGACCTATCTGAGGTTGCATCAATTTATTCTGTTAATTTATAATGCTTTATGCTTTCATTAATATCCTATATTATAAAGCACATTTTAGAGACTGTATAGCCCATGTAACTTTGGAAAGATTGACTGTTTTACAGTGTGAAGGACTTGGAAAAATGCAAACAGAAGCAGTGACTTGGATAATATAAAGGGTTTAATGTTTCAACTAGACTAACATTGACATTTGATCCCCCTTCTATGAGGAGGTGGGACGAGTCAGGACCTTTGGGAGATGAAGATTTTGCTCTCATGAATTAATTAACTCACACAGAAATTAATGTTGTGGTAGATTAATGACTTTTCTCGGGAGTGGTTTTGTTATGAAAGAGAGCTCTCTTGCCCCATCTCACGAGTCATGACCCGGAAGAAAGGTCCTCATTAGATGACAAGCAGAGCCCTGAGCAAAATAAATTTATTTTCTTCAGAAATCCCCAAGCCTGTTGTTTAGTCAGTTAAGGCTGCAACCAACAGACAGACAAGAAGTTGCTCCTGAGAGGAGGAGGCACTTTGGTTTCCAGAGGTGGATTAGCATTTCTGGGGATTTATGTAGGGGAGACTGGGACTGTGGGAGCTAGGCCTTTGTGTTACCATCCCAGCACACAGTGACTAGAGATTGAGATGGGTAGGGGCTTCAGGGAGGGATGATCTAGTGCTTGTCCTGAATAATTATTGACAGCCCCTAGATGTATGAGTAGAGACCACGGACACCTGCGGAGCAGTGCTCTGAATGCTCTGAAGATGGTGGTGGGTTTCCTAGCAGCAATGGCTGATCCTTGCTGTGTAAGGGCTGATCCTTCCAGTGTATGCTTCATGTACATTATCTCACCTCAACCTCAACTGCCCTTTGAGATGCCCAGTACTCTGAAAACTGTCTTTTTTTTATTAGATATTTTCTTTATTAACATTTCAAATGCTATCCCCAAAGCCCCATATACCCTCCCCCTGCCCTGCTCCCCAACCCACCCACTCCTGCTTCCTGGCCCTGGCATTTCCCTGTACTGGAGCATATGATCTTCACAGATCAAGGGCCTCTCCTCCCAATGATGGCCAACTAGGCCATCCTCTGCTACATATGCAACTAGAGACACAGCTCTGGGGGGTGGGGAGCGGTATTGGTTAGTTCATATTGTTGTTCCTCCTATAGGGTTGCAGACTCCTTTAGCTCCCTGGGTACTTTCTCTAGCTCCTTCATTAGGGGCTCTGTGTTCCATCCAATAGATGACTGTGAGCATCCACTTCTATATTTGCCAGGCACTGGCATAGCCTCACAAGAGACAGCTATATCAGGGTCCTGTCAGCAAAATCTTTCTGGCATATGCAATAGTGTTTGGGTTTGAGGATGTATTTGGGATGGATCCTTGGGTGGGGCAGTCTCTGGATGGTCCTTTCTTCCACCTCGGCTCAGAAGTTTGTCTCTGTAACTCCTTCCATGGGTATTTTGTTTCCCACTCTAAGAAGAAATGAAGTATCCACACTTTGGTCTTCCTTCTTCTTGAGTTTCATGTGTTTTGCAAATTGTATCTTGGGTATTCTAAGTTTCTGGGCTAACATCCACTTATCAGTGAGTGCATACCATGTGTGTTCTTTTGTGATTGGGTTATCTCACTCAAGATGACATGCTCCAAATCCATCCATTTGCCTAAGAATTTCATGAATTCATTGTTTATAATAGCTGTGTAGTACTCCATTGTGTAAATGTACCACATTTTCTGTATCCATTCCTCTGTTGAGGGACATCTGGGTTCTTTCCAGCTTCTGGCTATTATAAATAAGGCTGCTATGAACATAGTGGAGCATGTGTCCTTATTACCATTTGGAACACCTTCTGGGTATATGCCCAGGAGAGGAATTGCTGGATCTTCTGGTAGTACTATGTCCAATTTTCTGAGGAACCGCCAGAATGATGAAAACCATCTTTTATTCCAGGAAAGAAAACAGTGATGTGCTTTCAGGTCAACAAAGTCAACAAAAGATAAAGTTAGGATTCCAACCTGACCCTAGGAAAGGCTTACAGTGCACGTGTTTGTGCCCTTACTTTCCTACAGACACCATAGGAGGGCTTTGTGGGATATGTGTATGAGAAGATTGAAAATTCTTTTTTTTCTTTAAGTTTCTAACTTTTTATTTTTATTTTTATTGGATATTTTATTTATTTACATTTCAAATGTTATCTCCTTTCCTGGTTTCCCCTCCACAATCCTCCTATTCCCATCTCTCCTCCCCCTGCTTCTATGAGGATGCTCCCCCACCCACCCACCCACTCCCACCTCACTGCCCTGGCATTCCCCTACATTGGGGCATTGAGCCTTCACAGGATCAAAGGCCCCTCCACCATTGATGCCAGATAAGACCATCCTCTGCTACATATGCAACTGGAGCCATGGATCCCTCAGTGTATACTCTTTGGTTGGTGGTTTAGTCCTTGGGAGCTCTGGGGGATCTGGTTGGTTGATATTGTTGTTCTTCATACAGCTTGCAAACCCTTTCAGCTCCTTTAGTTCTTTCTCTAACTACTCCATTGAGGACACAGTGCTCAGTCCAGTGTTTGGCTGTGAGCATCCACATCTGTATTTGTCAAGCTCTGGCAAAGCCACTCAGGAGACAGCGATATCAGGCTCCTGTCAGCAAACACTTCTTGGCATCAGCAATAGTGTCTGGGCTTGGTGTCTGTATATGGGATGAATTCCCAGGTGGGACAGTCTCTGGATGGCCTTTCCTTCAGTCTCTGCTCCACACTTTGTTCCTGTATTTCCTTTAGACAGGAGCGATTCTGGGTTAAAAATTTGTAGATGAGTGGGTGGTCCCATCCTTCAGTCTGGGGCTTTGCCTAACCTTTGGATATGGTCTCTATAGGTTCTCCCTTACCCTTTGTTGGGTATTTCAGCTAATGTCATCCCTGTTGGGTCCTGGGAGCCACTTGCTTTCCTAGCTTCTGGGACTTTCTGGTGGCTACTTCCAGTTCCCCATCTCCCTTTGCTACACACTTCTGTTCAATTTCCTGACCCTCTGTTTATCATCCGTATCTCCTTCCATACCTGATCCTGCCCCCCTTTCTCCACTCCTGTTCTCTTTCTCCCAAGTCCCTCTCACCCTCTACCTCCTGTGAGTATTTTGTTGTCCCGTCTAAGGACTGACGCATCCACACTTTCTTAGAGCTGTGAACTTCTGGAAAGAATCCAACAGTTAGAGGAGTCTCTACAAGGAAACTTTGCACAGTTTCCTTGGAGGGATTCTAGCTCTGAAAATGATTGTTTGTGTGATATTGCACAGTTCTGTAAATCGCACCATGTGAGGAAATGAGGGCAGCCACAGTAATATCCATTTAATATGTTAAGGACTAATTGATACATTAAATATGTAGGCTCATACCTGTTCTACAGCAAGCCATTTTTATATCACAACAGACAATAAAGAATGACAACAAGTATGGTTTAATGTGATTATTTACTATGTAGTATCTACTTAGGACTGAAAGTGATGCATACTGTTTAAGGAAAATAAAAATGTTGCTCAGCCTTCAGCTGAGGCTTGAGTATGGGGATCAGCTCAAGCCACTGGTGTCTCTCTCTTTCTCCTATCTCCTTTGGTTAGCTTTAGTCTTGAGCAGGTTTTCTACAATGACCCCAGGTATAAATGACCAGGCATTTCCCAGCTTGTCTAGCAGAAGATGCAGAAGAAGAACTGATGGGCATGACATGAATTCCTAATGAGGAAGGCTGGCAATGTGTTGCTTTTTAAGCAATGCTACCATAAGGACAATGAGAAGGAAACCTCCAAATTGAGGACTGTGGAAGGATGAAAGTATATCAGAACTAGGCAGTCCACGTGTGTGACGCTTAAGAGAGAGCGTCACACCAACTGATCTTTGTTTTCTATAACTGAATTTAGTACTCAGGATGTGATAAATGGTGTATGGGCCTTCAGGTGTTTTTTTTTATATGTTATCAACCTGAATAAGTTGTGAGGAAAAGCCATCTCCCAGTGAGTGCCATTTGATTTGATCAGCCGGTAATCAACATGTCTTTGCTGAGCAATTTTGATAACCCAGAATAAATAAAAATGAAATAAAAAATAAAAATAAATTCAGAGCACAGCCAATATATTACACTGAGAACCTCTTCCAACCAAGAATACCCAGATTTTATCTATAAGTACTTGTTCCCTGGAGTAACATTGGAAACCACCACTTCACAGCAATTCAAGGGTGGATCACCTTTTCAGGTCATGCAAGGAACTGATCCATTAGATGCCTCTGCCTCTTCTTTCTTTACTGTTATTTGCTTTGGGTAATTTCACTATCAGCATCTTGTGGGAGCCAAAATGGATCAGAAATCTCTTGACTAGCCTGTATAGTCACCACTGGATGGTTGGGGAGAAAAAGCACACAGTGGTAGAATGGCTTCATAAAGTCCCCTAGTGAAGAGCATAACTAGCCAGCGATCAGGTTTACAAGGGGTGGTGTGCCACTAGCCCCATTTTCTCTGACATGGAACATGCAGGCATATGGAATGCTCTCCAGTTCAGGGTGAAGACCATACAGATGCCAGCTGCTCTCTATGTCCAGTTGGATGAAAGGAAGGCCCAGAGGAGGCAAGAAGTCATGGAAGTGGTGACAGGACCCACTGTTCAACAGTCATGGTAGTTCATTTGCAAGCAGTTCATTAATTCATTAATTTACCCTGGCCTTTCAAAACTTCCCATTTTTATAGAGCCCCTGGTTTCTATCTTATGGCTCACAGTTTTAAAATGCTTGCCTTTTAACACTTACTTTCTGGTTCACAAACATGTTTCTGTTCCATTGTTACTATGCCAGGACTAGAAAATACACGATATTACTTCTTACTTGTATCCATTTTATTGATACAATGAAAATATACATTCAGAATCATTTCAAGTAAATGCTAGAGAGAAATGGAGCTGGGAGCCTAGTACTCCTGAAACTGCCATGAAAAAAAAATACTGCTCATACCACAGTCTTTATATCAATATGGGTTTAAAGATGCAGTATCAGGTGCCCTGGCTCATCTACTGTGCTGTGAATTTTAGTATGTTCTCTACTACATGTTCTGCCCAATAATATCTACTCCAGTGAGCAATTGGTATTCATACAAGGACATTTACATAATAAAAATAACAGAGCATCTTAGAGACATGATGATCATTTTCTTAAGAAAATTTGCAACGAGACTTCTAAGACAGAAACATTTTCTAGTTTCCCAGCAAAGAACATATTATTTAAATTAGCTTAATGGTAAGAATGTTTTTGATCTACTGCATGTATTTGTAAGGATATTAGCTTTGTGTTTGGGTTGTAATGTATTCTTAAGCATCTCTTTCCGGTTTGTTTGTGCTGAAATGCTCCTTGCACTTATGAACTTAGCTAGGATATTTATCTAGAATCCTTTGTTAGGTTAGTTTGTAAGTACTTCAGTTTTGGCAGGGGAACAAAACAAAAACTCATTTGTAATCTCAGGCATGTGATGTTCAATGGAGAGGAAAATAACCCCAGTGGAATGTTGTGGCAAGGAAAGTATTTGGAATTCTAGTTCCAGAAGTAAATCTCTGAGAGAGACACAAAGTTTTAAATTTTAGTGGCCAAATTCTCCTGTTCATACAAACACACACACACACACACACACACACACACACACACACACTTTACATGCTTCTAAGGTATCTTAAAACCTTTCATTCTCTCGTCCTGTGGCATAGTGTGTCTACCATGCAGTCCAGTTTTAACATATGAACTCAGATGCCTTGTTAGGACACATTGAAGTTTTCCCTAGAAGCTTGGCATTCTTTATATACAATGACATGCCCAAATGTCAAGCTACTTATTTCTCTCATCTCAAATAAGTTAGTTGCTGGGGCTATTATGACTATAGCATATCTTAATGTTTGAAATTGTTTGCTTATATTAGGGATTTCTTGTATTTATAAATAAATTTTATTTTTCTAAGTCCTTTTGCTTGCAAGCATTGAAAGTCTTCCTCAGCTGAAGGATATATATAAAGGGGGTAGGTTATTTTTACTTGTATAACTGGAATCTTGACCCTGCTGTGAGACTGTCATAACAGAGCTGGATGTTCCTGTGGTTCCTTCTTTGATCGCATTTCATCAGTTTTCTTCACTGCTATGGCAGATGACATCATGTGTCCTTGGAAGACAACTTTAAAGAGTCCCTGTTACATCATCTCTGTGGCCTGGCAGTTCAGACGGACAGGCTTATCTCTCTCAATTTGCATAATCAGATCTCTTGTCAACTCTGTCCCAGCCATGAACTATTCAGTTTGTCCCTGGAGTATGGAACACTGTGGCCTATGTGGGTCACACTGATGTCATTTCAGGGAAACGATGGGATGAGAGAGAGCCACAGTAGGGTACATGTAATGAGTGAGAGTGGTTTCTCAAACATGAACTCAGAGACTCATCTCAGACAAATGACTGTGTTGATCTTGAAATGACAGAAGCAAACCACCATGTATCCATGTGAATGAGCCGCAGCTTACATTGATAGACTAGGCTCCTAGCAGTCTAGCTCTTCTCTATGTATGTATATGCATGAAGTACTTATGCAAGTATCTGAAAACATCCCCATGTACAATCAGAGAAATGCTCCGTTTTAGTTATTATCAAATTATACCTCATGTATGAAATCTGATCCTTTGCTTGATTTTGTAAATAGCATCTAATTATAAAATAGCCACATCTATCCAGGTTTTGTCTATGGATGTTTTCTTCTACAATAGCACAGTTGATTTGTGGCCAGGACATTTGGCTTCACAGACACAAAGCATTTGTTATCTGATCTTTTATAGAAAATATCTGCTGGCTGCTCTTATATTAGAAAAATTGTCTGTTCAACTGAGTAATCTATAACCTCAAAAGGACTAGGAGGAGATAGATGATGACTCTGATTGATTGAATCAGGAAGATAATCAATAAAGAAATATATGTTATAACCAAACCACTGTTAGTTTGGCTGGACAAATTGAGACTCTTTAATGGAATTAACATTTATCCTTCTCCCTCTCTCTAATCTCAGAGATGAAATCTGCTCTAAGACTCTGGCAGATGTGGGAACCAATGGCTTGAGAGCAGGGCAATTCCAAATACTATCATGAATTGGGGAATGCCGATGGCTTCAGTGAAGCCACCGGCATATGTCACAAATGGAATCAGAATTTATTAAATTCTAGTTCAACAGACAACTTCTCCAGAACAAACTTTGTGTTTATATACATGTACAATCTGCATGACCAGTTAGAAAAATGGAGTTTATTTTAATAATTTAATTATTGTATATTAACTTATTTGATATTAAAGCATTTGATTTTAAAATGTATACACTAATAATATATATTTCTTGATCTCAAGATGTTCAAATGAGCATGTATAGTTTTAGTAAGATTTGATACTTTCAGGGGTGACAGATCTACTCTAATAAAACTCAGAAATTGAAAAACTATTCAGGTCACTATCTTTTTGTGGTTCACTCCTGTCAACCATGTATCTAAACTCCATCTCATTTCAGCCTCTTTGGGCTATGTCTTTCCCAAGCATCCTGCCTGCTCTCCTTGCTCATTTTTATGATTTCCATTTGTTTGTTTCCTCTGTCAGTCAAATACATGTTTCCACATATGCCAAACATATCTTGGTGCATCTCTCAGCTTCATAAGGCATCATGGTGGCTTCCCATTGTTCCTTGGTTGCAGAGAGTGCTGCACACAGTCTTTAAAGTCCTGTTGTATCTTTCTCAACAGGCTCCCCAGCTTCTTCTCACCCTTATGTTTCAGAAGCCTCCCCCCTCTGCCTTTCAACCCTCTCCTCCTTTTCTTGTATTGTATTTTGAGTCAGAGTCTAGCTCTCTAGCCCAGAATGGCCAGAACCTTCTGTGAAGCACAAGTTTACCTCAAATTCATGGAGATCTCATCACCATGCCCTGAGATCACTCTCTTGCTTGTATGCTTCTTCCTATGTCTCTAACCCTCCTCCTTTATCTACTTACCCCTGGAGATTATTGCTCAGCTCATTTTTCATCTCCAAGTTTTTGCTCTTGTAGTTTCCTTGCTTGGAATGCCCAACTCTTCCTGTGACATGCCATTATGGACATATCTGTGCCACTTCAAAGATTCCTTTCTCAGTGAGGGCTTCCTCATTAGAGAGGCATTCCTACCATAGTGCACCTGATCACTTTCCAGGTAGCACATGCCTCTCATTTTTCTTGAGTTTTTTTCTTTTTTTTTTTTTTTTATAGCTTATGGTTTTATTCTCCAAGAGGCATCTAGACAAAGATTGACTTTCCCTAGAACTCTGTTGGAAATAGGTCTAGATAAGTTTATCATTATTTCTTTCCCTTGGAATAAAATTGCCCATGCCTTGCATAATGTGTATAGAACTTTACTATGTGTAAAAATCTCCCAGATGCACGTTTAAGCCTAATTCTGCCACTATGCAAGGAGGTTATCTACAAAATGAATTATTCTTCTATACTGATAGAAACAGAGGCTTGGTAAGCCTAAGTTAGTTTTATAAGCTAACTGACTAGGTTGACAGACATGTCAACTGGATGATACTTTTGCTTGGAAAGCTAAGATGCAAATCTGTATCTCTTGATTCCTCATCATTTTTACTGTTGCAGTGTTAGAAAGATTCCTCCTGCAGGGAAATTTTAATGGGGGAGGAAAACAAGATTTGGTAGAGAATATCACTGTAACCCTGGGTCTGCCCAGGTACTTCTCTTTTTTTTATTATTTTTAATATTTTTTATTAGATATTTTCCTCAATTCCATTTCCAATGCTATCCCAAAAGTCCCCCATAGCACCCCCCACTTCCCTACCTACCCATTCCCATTCTTTTGGCCCTGGCATTCCCCTATATTGGGGCATATAAAGTTTGCAAGTCCAATGGGCCCCTCTTTCCATTGATGGCCGACTAGGCCATCTTTCGATATATATGCAGCTAGAGACAAGAGCTCCGGGGTACTGGTTAGTTCATCATGTTGTTCCAACTATAGGGTTGCAGATCCCTTTAGCTCCTTGGGTGCTTTCTCTAGCTTCTCCATTGGGAGCCCTGTGATACATCCAATAGCTGACTGTGAGCATCCACTCCTGTGTTTGCTAGGCCCCTGCATAGTCTCACAAGAGACAGCTATATTTGGGTCCTTTCAGCAAAATCTTGCTAGTGTATGCAATGGTGTCCGCGTTTAGAAGCTGATTATGGGATGGATCCCTGGATACGGCAGTCTCTAGATGGTCCATCCTTTCATCACAGCTCCAAACTTTGTCTCTGTAACTCCTTCCATGGGTGTTTTGTTCCCAATTCTAAGAAGGGGCACAGTGTCCACATTTTGGTCTTTGTTCTTCTTCAGTTTCATGTGTTTTGCAAATTGTATCTTATATCTCGGGTATACTAAGTTTCTGGGCTAATATCCATTTATCAGTGAGTACATATCATTTGAGTTCTTTTGTGATTGTATTACCTCACTCAGGATGATGCCCTCCAGGTCCAACCATTTGCCTAGGAATTTCATAAATTCATTCTTTTTAATAGCTGAGTAGTACTCCATTGTGTAAATGTACCACATTTTTTGTATCCATTCCTCTGTTGAGGGGCATCTGGGTTCTTTCCAGCTTCTGGCTATTATAAATAAGGCTGCTATGAACATAGTGGAGCATGTGTCCTTCTTACCGGTTGGGACATCTTCTGGATATATGCCCAGGAGAGGTATTGCTGGATCCTCCGGTAGTACTATGTCCAATTTTCTGAGGGACCGCCAGACTGATTTCCAGAGTGGTTGTACAAGCTTGCAATCCCACCAACAATGGAGGAGTGTTCCTCTTTCTCCACATCCTCGCCAGCATCTGCTGTCACCTGAATTTTTGATCTTAGCCATTCTGACTGGTGTGAGGTGGAATCTCAGGGTTGTTTTGATTTGCATTTCCCTGAAAATTAAGGATGTTGAACATTTTTTCAGGTGCTTCTCTGCCATTCGGTATTCTTCAGGTGAGAATTCTTTGTTCAGTTCTGAGCCCCATTTTTTAATGGGGTTATTTGACTTCCTGGAGTCCACCTTCTTGAGTTCTTTATATATATTGGATATTAGTCCCTTATCTGATTTAGGATAGGTAAAGATCCTTTCCCAATCTGTTGGTGGTTATTTTGTCTTATTGATGGTGTCTTTTGCCTTGCAGAAGCTTTGCAGTTTCATGAGGTCCCACTTGTCAATTCTCGATCTTACAGCACAAGCCATTGCTGTTCTATTCAAGAATTTTTCCCCTGTGCCCATATCTTCAAGGCTTTTCCCCACTTTCTCCTCTATAAGTTTCAGTGTCTCTGGTTTTATGTGAAGTTCCTTGATCCACTTAGACTTGACCTTAGTACAAGGAGATAGGAATGGATCGATTCGCATTCTTTTACATGTTAACAACCAGTTGTGCCAGCACCATTTGTTGAAAATGCTGTCTTTCTTCCACTGGATGTTTTTAGCTCCCTTGTCGAAGATCAAGTGACTGTAGGTGTGTGGGTTCATTTCTGGGTCTTCAATTCTATTCCATTGGTCTATTTGTCTGTCACTATACCAGTACCATGCAGTTTTTATCACAATTGCTCTGTAGTAGAGCTTTAGGTCCGGCATGGTGATTCCACCAGAGGTTCTTTTATCCTTGAGAAGAGTTTTTGCTATCCTAGGTTTTTTGTTATTCCAGATGAATTTGCAGATTGCACTTTCTAATTCGTTGAAGAATTGAGTTGGAATTTTGATGGGGATTGCATTGAATCTGTAGATTGCTTTTGGCAAGATAGCCATTTTTACAATGTTGATCCTGCCAATCCATGAGCATGGGAGATCTTTCCATATTCTGAGATCTTCTATAATTTCTTTCTTCAGAGACTTGAAGTTTTTATTATACAGATCTTTCACTTCCTTAGTTAGAGTCACGCCAAGATATTTTATATTATTTGTGACTATTGAGAAGGGTGTTGTTTCCCTAATTTCTTTCTCGGCCTGTTTATTCTTTGTGTAGAGAAAGGCCATTGACTTGTTTGAGTTACTTTTATATCCAGCTACTTCACCGAAGCTGTTTATCAGGTTTAGGAGTTCAAATCCTCAATGAAATTCTTGCTAACCGAATCCAAGAACACATTAAAACAATCATCCATCCTGACCAAGTAGGTTTCATCCCAGGGATGCAGGGATGGTTCAATATACGGAAATCCATCAACGTAATCCAGTATATAAACAAACTCAAAGACAAAAACCACATGGTCATCTCGTTAGATGTTGAAAAAGCATTTGACAAGATCCAACACCCATTCATGATAAAAGTCTTGGAAAGATCAGGAATTCAAGGCCCATACCTAAACATGATAAAAGCAATCTACAGCAAACCAGTAGCCAACATCAAAGTAAATGGTGAGAAGCTTGAAGCAATCCCTCTAAAATCAGGGACTAGACAAGGCTGTCCACTTTCTCCATACCTATTCAACATTGTACTTGAAGTCCTAGCCAGAGCAATTCGACAACAAAAGGAGATCAAAGGGATACAAATTGGAAAAGATGAGTTTCTTTCTTTCTTTCTTTCTTTCTTTCTTTCTTTCTTTCTTTCTTTCTTTCTTTCTTTCTTTCTGTTTTTGTTGACTCCGTTACCAGAGAGAGCAGTATACCTCTGTCACCAGTTTATACTACAAGAATAAGAACACAAGGACCTAGAGAGATGGTTATGTGGTCTGACTTCCAGAGGAATCAGGTTTTGTTCTTAGCACCCATAGTGGTGCCCAGTTATCTGTAACTTCATCTATGGGGATCTGACATGTTCCTCTAACCTTCACAGGCACTACACACATATGGTACACAGACATACATGGAGGCAAACAGTCATATGTATAAAATAAAATTAAAGAAATATTAACACCCGGGAGGCAGAGGCAGGCAGATTTCTGAGTTTGAGGCCAGCCTGGTATACAAAGTGAGTTCCAGGACAGCCAGGACTATACAGAGAAACCCTGTCTCAAAAAACCAAAAAAATAAAATAAATAATTAAATAAAATAAAAAATAAAAAAAGAAAGAAAGTAAGATTAAAATTTTTTAAAAAGAATGAGAAAAAGAATGAAACATTACAAGAACATGATAGCACTCTCCAGAATCTTTCTTTTTATGTCTGTAAAGGTTAGAAGACTTGAATAATGCATTTGTAGTCTGGAACAAGGGAACCCAATTCAAATCCTTCTTTATATTTGCTGGTTGTGTATCCTCAGCTTCCCTCCTGATCCACTCTGTGCCTCAGTAGACCTACTTATGAGAAAAGGTGACATGAATACCAAATAGAAGGCATTGAAAGATATGTTTTACATCATGTTTTCAAACAAGTGTATATTTTGCATGTTATATATATATATATATATATATATATATATATATATACATCCCATATGTAAATATGTAATGTGGCTATATTAAACTAATTAGCATACATATTATCTAATTATTTTGTGAGAATATTTAACACCTACTTTCCCAGAAAAATTTCCGGCTGCAATATATCATTGACTGGATCACCATTTGTATCAGAATTCTCTTGAGATTGTTTTTCTTATTTGACAGTTTGTATCTTTTGATCAACATCTTTAAAAAGCAGATGAAATCTTAATTCTACCTAACATCTTTAGACCTAACATTTATATAGTATTTCATAAAGAGTTTATCTTTATAAGACCTTGTGTCATATTTCCAGGGTTGATTGAAGGATGGCAAATGGGGTTACAATGAGAGTTATATATTTGTCCAAGGACCCCTATTCCTGACCCACTGATTAAGCCTTGAAAATAAGACTTTGAACCAAATATTTGGAATTTCCCACTGTACAGAGTCTACAAACTTTTCTTGCATCCAGTATGAAGCCTATATCTATAATAAGGGTTTTAGCAAAGGAGAAATCTCCCTAAACAGATATGAAAAATATGTTTAGAAATTCTATAAAATAGATTTGTCTTCCCTTTTGCCTTCCCCTCTCTCTTCTTTCCTTTCTCCCTTTGATTAATTTCTTTAGTTAATTTTGCTACTTGATAACTTTATACATGTATATAATGTATTCTGATTATTATTCTACCCTTGCCAACTCTTGTCTTCCTCCCATCCCTGAACATAGTCCCCTTCTCCCCGCTATCCAGTCCTTTCCCCAGATTCATGACTAGGTTTTATTTTGTGATCCATTTAGCTTAACCAGGACCATCTGTATGACAACTGGAATTGAACTGTGTATAGAAACCTAATGGAGTCATCAGTGGGTACACAGATGAAGATAATGATTTAATCTGCAGTGAATATCAGTAACAAATAATTCAACAGTAAAGGGTAAGGGCCCTCAAGTCCCTTCCTCCATCCATTTATGAATGTTGAAAGATCTATTCTTGTGCAGACCCAGTATAGGTATCCACAGCTGCCGTGAGTTTGTGATTGGAATGTGTCTGGACAGAGGATTTTATTTCCTAGCCCTTCTCCTTATTTTCTGGCTTGTCCATTCTTTTGATTCCCTTTCTCTGAGCCTCAGAGAGGATGTTATAAATGATCTGTTTAGGGCTGAGACTTCATCCAACACTTATTCTCGTCACCGTGTGCAGGTGTGAATCTTACTGCTTTGAGCTAGAGACTTCTCTGATTAAGGCTGGATATAATCAAAACATGAGGAAATATTGACATAATATCTAAACAACAATATTCAGTGTCCCTCCCATTAGGACCTATAATCTCTCACACAGAGAGTGTTTGCCTAGGTTTCTAGTCATGTAGTCCTGTGAAACAGGTATGAAATGAAATCAAAGCATAGTTTATTATCTTTATAACAAGGGTGCCACTATTGCAGAATTGGGTACAGGTAGATTTATAAAGTAGTTTTGTATTTTGATTAAGTTCTTGCTCATAATTCTGTCTGGTTGCATTATGGCTTATAGGTGTGGACAGCTTTGTAATATTTTCCAGTTCTTTTATCCTCTGAAGATCCAGACTGGACCCTTCATGTACCAACACAAATTAGATCAGTGAAGGCATATCCTTGGGATTGATAGACCCATGGCAATTGTTAATGGTTTTTTTCTCTTTAGGATTGAGAGTATCTGAAAAATCAGACCACACAGGAAGAAAACCTAATGTCTAATTCTTTATCTTAATGTATTTCTTGGACTTAGTGCTGCCTAAATCTCCAGATGGGAGAGAGAAAAATGACAAAGACTTGATACTAATGACAGTTGACACACATGGTCCTGAACCTTGACACGCAAACAGTCATTTTTCCTAACCTATCTTATTTGTCTGGGCAGTCGTCACATAGATAATAACTGAATTCTTTCTCATTGACGCCAATTCCTAATTGGTGGTCTGAAGAGAAATTCTGTGTTGAATTACCAACTGGTTAAAATAGAATCATTTCCAACAGTAATTAGGGATGATGGAATATTAATCTGTAATGTAGAACCAAATTTTTCATGTTTTCAAGATGAAAAATAGAGGCCAGTTTATGTAACCCTTGGAATGTTGAAATATCTGTTAGCCCTAAAGCATGGAATATATATTATGTGTGAGGGTACCAGCTCTCTCTCCCCTTTCTGCTACTGTAAGCTTCCCACAGCATTATATGAGTAACTGGGGTAAGTTCCACACTGTGATGTTGATTATTCTTCATAAGAGGGCTCCTCCTGCTGCAAGTTTGACTTGGCTTAGCATATATGATATGACATCTTGACTCTGTGATTCAGTGACAGTTACATACATCAAACTTTTGTAAATCCAAATCACAGACTTGTTCGCCATTATCTGAATTGATGGATTAGTAATGGAATTTGATCTGTTGAACTAAGATACTTGGCACTATTTCTTATCAAAGGGAGAGACATCATCTTACTTGGACAAGATGAAGTAATGACATTTGTTTGCAATGAGGAGCCACTCTTAATTGTTAACATCTGTCTGGGACACATTATAAAGCATTGACTTGGCTTGGTGATCTCTCAGGAATTAGTGATTCTCAGTGGGGGCCTTGAAGGATACTGAAAGTAGTAATGTATCACTTTTAAAATTTGAGCAGAGTCCTTTCTTTTTAGGCTTATATTCCACCGTTTTTACAATGCTGAGATGGTTAACAGTAGTGTCTGAATATACCTTACAGCAGTAAGGACCAGATGGGGTCTGGTAAAGCAAGCCGAGACCACATGTGTTTGAGAAGCTGATACTGAGATTATGAGTTGCATTTGCTGGCTTCAAAAAAGAGCCACAATTATCATGTTTTTGGGCCAGTTTTCACATTAAGCAATTTTTTGAAGAAATTGTTCTCCTGCTCTTCTCTGCATTTCAGCAGATCATTCCAAATGAACACCCCATTCCAGATCTTGAAAAGTCAGCAACACTATTTTCCTTGTAGTTCACTAAATATGTCTCCTTAAAATTCCTGTGTTCTCAGTCCAGGAGAAAAATAACTGTGTAAATTAATAGATTTTTATCTCCCCGGATTGGTATTTCTCATCTATTAGCACTTCTCTGTTTGAGAAGTGCTGTGGGTTGATTACCATGTCATATGCAAGGCAAAAATGCCACTTCCAGAAGAACTAATAATTAATATTTGTAAGGTACAGTTACTTGCAAATGAATGTTCAGACATTGTATCCCGTGAGTATGATGAATAAAACCTTGAAATCCTACCAGATCCTTTGAATTAAATGTTCATCCATAGCCTTCTATTTATTTATTTATTTGGTTTTTCAAGACATGGTTTCTCCGTGTAGCCCTGGCTGTCCTGGAACTCACTCTGTAGACCAGGCTGGCCTCGAACTCAGAAATTCACCCCCCTCTGCCTCCAAAGTGCTAGGATTAAAGGCGTGCACCACCATGCCTGGCCAGCCATAGCCTTCTTAGCTGCAGACTTTGGCAAACTTTATCTGGTGGTAGTAGTTCACATTGTCAAACGCTAGAAGGTAGTATTTTCAGAGTTGGGCTTGGAGGGATTGACAGTACATCAAAAGGAATTAGAACCAGAAAGCACAGCAGTCAGGAGGCACCGTGAGCTCGGTTGTTGGGCACTCAGGCTTAAGTCTAGCCTGTCTCTCTTTACTAGAGTGGAGCAGATGCTTGGTTCAACTTTTCAGATGTTCTTGCTCAGCAGTGAGCAGCATGGAGGGAACGCTAGTGCTGTTGTATGAGCACATCTGCTTGCCTTCAGGCCTGGCTCTGACACCTACGGCAACTGTCTGTGGCAAGTTATCACTGATTCTAGGCAGTCACCATTCTCCTCATCTGTAGCATGGAACAATGAAAATACTTAAAGACTCATTGTGAAGATTGGATTCCCTAATCAAAAACCTAGCATACATCTTGGCCGAGAAATGATCCATACCCTAACATTGTTACAGTTAACCTAGTGGACTCTTACTAATTGAGAGAACAAAAGTGACTGGATGGTCACATGTATGTGGGCATGTATATATCCAGGTCGGCATGCATGTGCATCCACTTGTGTGGAGGCCTCTAGTCGATGTTGGATTTCTTCCTCAATTCCATTTTATTGACAGAAGCCAGAACGCTCACTGAAGAAGAATGGGTCAGTTATGGTTATTCTAGCTAGCCAGTCTATCACATATATATTTTGTTTCTGCCTCTGAAATTCTGGGATTACAAACAACTTGGGTCCATTGAACATATCTGGGATCTGCTCCAGTTCACATGTCTTAGGCCTGCCCACTGCATTTATCTGAAGTCTGTCCTGGTGTGCATGTCAGGTGTCTTTCCCTGTATCTATGTCTGGGGTCTGCCACACTGTGCACATCTGAGGTCTGTCCTGCTGCATATATGTGGATCTGGCCCACTTCACTGGCGACCACTCCACTGCTCCTATCAAGGATGTGCACCTACAGCATGCATTTACAGGCTGTGCCTCCTGCACAGGAGTGAGCTGATGTTCTCAGTGCTCAGCAGAGGGCATTGGCCTCTTTGGAACTGGAGTGGCTGATGATTTAGGGGCCACCATGGGAGTGCTGGGAAATGAACCTTGGTCCTCTACAACAGCAACATGTGTTCTTAACTGTTGAGCCATCTATCTGGACCACATATTCTTTTAGAATCATGGAAATCTAGTTTGAATTAATGGCTCTATCTAGAAATAAATACTTCTCAGTGCTTTGTTGTCTTGTTGTTTTAAACCAACTGCAAGTTCATAAGCAAGTAGTTTTAATCAACATTCCTATTTTAAAGCTGCCCAATTCCTTAAAGAAATCAGCACTTGCTAATTTCTTCTTGTAACTAAACATTGCATTATGAGAACACTGGAGACAATTAGGGTACTACCTTCCTTTAGTTTTGTTCACTATCTAATTTTGCAGAGTTCAGAATCAATACCTAATTAGATCCAATCAGGCTGGTGGACTAGCAAATGGCATTTTTTCCTTCGAATGACTGACCCCTCAGAAGGAAATCAGGCACTGTCCTTTCCATCGTCACAGATGCTCAGTGGTGGTTGCTCTGTGATATGAATGACTTCTCTCCTTTTAGGCTCCTACAGATCAAAACATCCTCTCTCTCATCCTCAAGAGGCCAATTAAAAACACTGATTAAATTTGCTTCCATGTCTCTGAATCTCTTCTTTGACATTGCTTTATATAATTTCTTCTTAATTTCTGTTTCTGTTTTTATGATGCAAAACACTAAGACTTTTAAATCATGTTATTGTTAGAACTGAAAGTTATGGGATAATGCATTGTTCTGAAATTTTCTTCCTCTTTCCTTCCTTCCTTGCTTCCTTCCTTCCTCCCTTCCTTCCTTCCTTCCTTCTTCTCTTTTTCTTTCTCTTTCTCTCTTTCTCACTCCCCCCCCTTCCCAGTGCACGAGTCACTTGGATCTAAAGCACATGCTCTCCCTCTATTCTCTCATGTGGTGGGTGCAGTAGTTTATGTGATAATTTGGGGCTGATTCTGACTGTTCTGAAAACAAACATGAAATGTAGCAATTTCTGGGATGTGATATATGGAAGAAATGATAATCTCTGTTCTTTAAATTTTTTTCTCTCCCACTGTTATATAACTTAACCTACCCAAGAGAAACATCATGCCAAAAATGTCAAATCAACCCAACCCCATGCTGGTATATATAGTTTTCAGAAAATTGCAGTCTTCAGTTCAGCAGGATGAGAAACTTAACTTGGATTCTTCTCATCCCCTCAATTCACAATGTCATCTATAGATGGGACACGCTTGTAGACTTCTTGCACAACAATGGGAATATAGTCCCAATACAAGACGGGTTAAAAAACATATTTTTTAAAAAAGGGAAATTTACTAAGAGTACAGTTATCTCATTTTGAAAAATGTTAAGACAAGTAAATTGTCAAACAAATGATTAAAACACAAGGGACACAGTAAATAACCTTTGATTCTTTTTCTTCCATCATCACATAAATAGTGCTATAATGAGTTTGATAAGTAGAGCAATAAATTCATCCTCTAATGCTGCTTGAATTCCTGAAGGAGATGCAAAAGGTATAAAACATTATCCTTTTCGATTAATATATGTATATTACTATTATTAATAAATTACCTAATCCTAACACTGTAATACAGCAGTCCTCGGAGGGGAAGATTTTAATTACAAGGATCGTTCCTTGGTCAACAATCCTACCCGTTTTACCCTTTACAACCAGCTCACCATATATCCACGTACTATGCTAACATTAAAGGCTCTAGGATTTTCTCATCTCATAAAATATCACCACTCAATCCTAACAGACCTGTGGTTCATAGAACTCTCTAAAGAGCTGCACAGGTTCATATTTTTCAAATCATTCTTTATTGGTAGTTCCTTTGAAAACTCAGATGTCTTTGAGAGAGAAGTAATGAGAGACTTAGCAGGCACAAGCATGGTCCAAAGATTTAGATCTCATTTTAAGTGTATTTACACATTCTAGATAAATGGGTATAAAGTCCTTAGCAATATATTGATTTTTAGGGACCCACATTTGATTTATGGGGAAGATACTGCCCAATTTTCTTCTGAAGACTCAAACATTCTGGTACAGGTAGGAAGAAATGGCATTTGCTCTTCCACTAGCCTGAACGAATCTAATTAGGTATTGATTTGAAACTCTGTAAAATTAGATCAGGAACAAACCTAAAAGAAGGTAATACCATAATTTTCTCCAGTATTCTCATAACAAGTTGTCAAGTTATAAGACAAAATTAGCAAGTATTGATTTCCTTAAGGAACTGGACAGCTTTTAAGTAGGAATTTCAATTAAAACTATTCACTTATGTACTTGTAGTTGTTTAAAACCACAAGACAACAAATATTTCTCAGAAATATATACTTCTCGGCAGAAATTTATATTTCTCAATAGAGCCAACAATTTAATCTAGATTTCCATGGTTCTAAAAGAACATATGGCCTGGAGGAAAAGTTCAACAGTTAAGAACACTTGCTGTTCTTGCAGAGGACCAAAGTTGGCTTCCCAGTACTCACATCGTGGCTCATAACCATCAGCCACTCCAGTTCTGGGGTTGGGGAGGGGCAATGCTCTCTGCTGACCTCTAAGGGCACAGGAAATACACACAATGCTTATGCAGGCAAAACACTTATGTAAAAATAGTTTAAAAAATCATAAAAGCAAAATATTTCACTAAATGGGAAAGAACTATTCCTAATTACTATGTCTAGTAAGATCTCTAAAACCTGTGTTTCTTTATAGAATTTGATTATTGTCTGACCTACTTTTATCTGTGAATTTGATGACAAAAAAAAAAAGCCAACTGAGGCCCTTGGGAAGAGGGAACCTCCATTGGGAAATTACCCAGATGAGGTTGGCTTATTGCCATGTCTGTGGAGAATCCTTGACAGGTAATTGATGTAGGATTGCCTAGCCCACTATGGACAGTACCATCCATAGGCAGCATGGGCCTGGGTAGTATAAGAAAGGTAGCTGAGAAATCCAGAGAGGGCAACACAGTAACCATCCTTCAATAGTCATGATCTCAGTTCCTGCCTCCAGGTTTCTGCCTTGAGTTCCTGCCTTGATTTCCCTAGAGGATGACAGTAACACAAACAAACTCCACCTCTAGCTGCTTTTGATCTGTGTTTTATTACAGCACTAGTGGACCAAATTGGAGTATTTTCCATGCAAATATACAGTTATATAGTATTTTAAAGTTCCCCATTACATAGTTTTCTGATCTATAGGAGTGAATAAACACCAAGCTAAACTTTCCCATTTATCCAAGTTTTAAATTATTGTGAATCGCATCAAACTTCTTCAAAATGATTTTAGCCTCTATTCTATATCTTGTCTAACACTGTGAAAGTTGTTCTCTTTCTTGTTTCTGAGGAATGTGTTATTCTTATAACAGAAAGAATATCAAAGATTTATATACACCCATATTGTATACATACAAATGTATGTATGTATACCTTCATTCTGGTATACATTTTCAACATTTTAGCCTCCATCAGTGATACCACCAACAATGTTGTTTAAAAGCCATTGCATAAAGATATGGAACAGACAAAGGTGATAAAAGATTATACACATTTCCAGCTCTGCCCACAAATATAATCTTATTGAAAGAAGAAGGCAATGTTTGTGGTTTCTTTGTTTAAAGTGCTAGGGATCAAACCTGGAACTTTGCACATGCCAGGCAAGTGCTTCCTACTGACCTACATACCCAGAGCAAACAGGGAAAAATTGTTCCAGAAGTATATCATCTGTTTCGGTACATGGCAGCAGCTGAGGGATACTTCTTGTACACTGAGCTGTGTTTTCAAGAGCATCTTGGATTTTTCTTCAATGATCTGACCTCAGAGTGGATTTCAGGTTGCCTAGAAACATAGTGGAAAAAGTGCCTTGCAGTAACTCCTTACAGCATAATCCATAAAGAACAAGAGATGGTCTGAACATGTGTTTTTCATTTCTAAGAGAAAAAGAATGTTCTCCTGAAGTCAATTTTATAAATATTTTCAGAAGATAGAAAAGCCAATGAATTACATTTGACCTACAGTGCTGGTGTTCAGTTTATGCAAAGCTATTGGGACTTTCCTTTTAAAAACAAGTTATAGAGGTATTTTTTATTGATATACAAGAGCTATGTTAGTTTAATGTATAAAACATTGTGAGTCTGGACATAAGTATTCAATTGTGAATTCAAAATGTATGTCCTAAACCTGTTGTCTCAACCAGTTTCCATAGATGCTGGTTATCATTATTCTGTCATGATGGTTCTTGACATACGATCTCCTCTCAGAAACTTTATATATGCAGTGTACTGTTGACCATAGGTTCTGTGATGTGGATTGGATCCTTAGAACTCTGATGTCACTGAAACTTTGCACCCTTTAATTAACACATTCCTAGTTTCTTCCTCACATCTCAGCTGCTGACAACCCTTGTGTGCCTTAGGAGCTGGAATCCGTTAGAGTCATCACATAAACAGTGTCATACGTAAGTTGCTCTTCTGTTGCTTGTTACACTTAGTTCAATGCTCTTGGGTTTATCAATGTTGTCACAAATGGTACAGTTTTCTGATTTTTAAAAGCCCAAAGTAAGTATATTGATATTGTCATTTATATCCCACATACGGCAAACTATTTAATTACATTTTATAGATAACCTACAAAATACGTTTTACTAACAATGACATGGACATATAATTAGGTTCCTTCCACATTTTGGCCACCTTGAGTAAGGTTGTAGTGGGTACAGGGTGTGCATGTAGCTTCATGTGCTTTTGTGTTGCTTTTAGTGTCCACTGGTCTTGACTTAAAATTCCCTCTGGCCTTCTCTAAGGTGAGTCTAGTGGATATATGGCCTTCAGGTTTTACTGACTCAGGGGCATATTTACTATATGTTCATTTCCATACTATACTTTCCCTCCCCCGCTTGCCAAGTACAGTATTTTTCATTGGCATTGTTTACTTAAGACACTTTGAATCTCTAGTCCTACTCTTCTTGATCTGTAAGACTTATGTAGAAAATCAGTGGATACCAGCAAGATTTATGAGCTCTTTCCATTTATCTAAAGACAAAAGCATCACAGAATGTTAACAATCTTTAATCAGTTACATCCATTTTTAGTAATAAAAAAACATTGTATCAAAATATTTGCCAACACATGGAGATTTTCCTAAAATCCATATATAGAAGTGATGGATAAATTATAGCCAAAAATGTGTGTAAGTTTAATTTTAAAGAAGTAAATGGAGACTCTAAAGTCCACAGGAGTAAAGGGAAAATAAGCCTAAGATGAAGAGGAAGTGTGGGCTAATGACCAGGAACACAGCTGTGGAGCCTGAAACCCTGGATCCAAATGATGATGACTGCGTTTCCCAACTCACTTCAATATTAACAGCACTGTGAATGCAAACTCAACATCTAAGCAATTAATTGGCAAAGGTAGATGGCATATAAGAATATGTGAGTAAAAAGAGATACACTATTTATCAAACTGACACAAAGCTAAAAAGCTTCAACGTCAAGTAGAGTCTGTAACTTGTGGGCCAAAAATACTAAAATTAATAGTCTCAGGATATAAGTAAAATGTAACAGACCAAAACTATGGAAAGTATTAATATAGATAAAAGTAAAAATTAATGCAATGGAAATAAGGAAGCAATGGAGGGGAAAACGAAGCTCAAAGTGTGTTAAGAATACAGATCAAGTTCCTGTTTCATACATGATGTGTCTGGGGAACAGAAGGAGCATTGAGGAATGTGAGGAGCATAATAACAGTTCATGTAGACATTTTTATATTGTAAATGTGTGAAAAGGAGTTTTATGCAAACCAATTTGGAATCTGGACAAAGCAAATTAATATACAGATGTTACTACGTCTGTCTCCATAAAGACAGATGTACTCACAAGTATCTCAAGAGAATGGTAAAGATCTAATAGCCTAAAGCCATTTAAAATCACATCACGGGTGGGAGTGTGGTTCAGAAGTAGACTGTTTGATTTGTTCCTTTCACCAACATTCTCCCCGCTCCCAAAGTCTCAAGCTAGTAATTAGAATCAACCATCCTTCAACAAAATGTATGTCCACAAGCACTCACACAGAGTCACACGACTAAGCAAAAGAAAAGCCATCTGCAGATTGGGAGCCAAGTTATGGCAGACAATCAAAGAATATGTAGATTTGATATAGATTCTTCAGAAGAATTTAAAAAGCACGACACTGTCTCACCTCATTTTTGTAACAAGATTATGGTTTTTAATATTATTACCAATTTAAAAGGAGAAACTGAAACAGTATTTCACTGCTGAGAGTGGATTTAAGTTCTTTTTTTTTTTTTAAAGATTTATTTATTTATTATATGTAAGTACACTGTAGCTGTCCTCAGACACTCCAGAAGAGGGCACCAGATCTCATTATGGATGGTTGTGAACCACCACGTGGATGCTGGGATTTGCACTCAGGACCGTTAGAAGAGCAATCAGTGCCCTTAACCGCTGAGCCATCTCTCCAGCCCCTGGATTTAAGTTCTAAATAGAACCTGTGTAATCTGAATCCTAGATGATATAAAATAAGTAACATGTCAGGATCATGTGGGGTCTCTTCCACAATGTGAAAATGGCTTAACATTCCTTAATGCACTTCATGTTCAAGGAAGACAGAGCCAATAGATGCGTGGATTGTCTCATGAAAAGAGGCATGTAGAAGTTAGACAGTTTAGGGTTGATACAAGCTTAGAGCTCTGTGAACAAGGATGAAGTTTCATTTATCTTCTTTCTCTGTAGGGTTTAGCTTATGGATGATGATTCCCTGCATAGTTGCAAGATGTTAATAGTAAACACATCTGGAGGAAAAAAAATAGATGCATCCTTGCCATGTCTTTTCCCCAGAACCCCTAAGCAGTAAATGACTTATGTCTCCTTGGCCAAGGTCATGTGACTTATGCATATTCAAAGTAGTCACTGATAGAAAAAAATAGAATTACTATGGTATTGTTATTCAGACTAGACAAAATCATCTTTGGGACTATGGAGTAGTACAGGCCCTAAACTACATATTCACTATATGCCTGAAAAAAAAAATCTGTAGTTTTTCTCTTAGTAAAGTAGATCTGAAATAATGGCTCAGGAAACAACTCCAGTGTTCACATATAAAGATAGAGCATAGGGGTTGGAAAGATGGCTCAGTGGTTAAAAGCAAAGCAACAAAAGGCCAAGATTCGTTTTTTAGGAACTACATAGTGGCTAACAACTGTCTGTAACTTCAGTTCTAGGGTATGGTTGTTTGAATGAAAATGGGCGCCATGGGTTCATAGAACATAGCAGTATTAGAAGATGCAGCCTCTTTGGAGTAGGTGTGGCCTTGTGGAAGGAAGTATGTCATTGGAGGTGAGCTTTGAGGTTTCTGAAGCTCAAGCCAGGTCCAGTCTCCTCTTTCCCTCTCCCATCTCCCCTGTCCCCTCTTCCACTCTCTCCTGTCTCTAATCCCCTGTCCCCTCTTCTCTCTCCTTCTCCAGTCCCCCTTCCCATCCCCTCCCTCTCCTCCTCCCTCTCCCCATTCTCTCTCTCTTCCTGCTACCTGATGATCTGGATGTAGAACTCATAGCTACATCTTTAGCACTGTGTCTGCCTAAGGGCCACCATGCTACCTCCATGATGATAATGGACTAAACCTCTGAAGTGTAAGACAGCCTCAATTAAATGTTTTCTTATAATAGTTGCTGTGGTCATGGTATCTCTTCACAGCAATAGAACACTGACTAAGACAGAGTGTGTCATGCATCCTCTTCTGTTCTTCAGAGGCATTTACACAAATGGTGTACATATATAAATGGAGGCAAAACATCCATGCATATACAATTTAAGTAAAACAAATCTTTTTAAAAGGGAGAATATGAAGCCATATACATAGTTACAACAAAGAGAATTGAAAAGTCTAGTGTTCGATCCTGACTAAAATCAACAATGAAAATTGCTCTTAATAAAAAATTGAAATTAAACTAATTTGATAAAGATGATATCCCATAACCCAAGATCAATTCTGTACATTCAAGGAACTAATCAGGATGCAAGGTCTCTCTACTTTTGTTTAAGTGATGTCTTTACCAATTCCCTTGAAATGGAAAGAATTTCAAGTGAAATGCAAGATTTACCAAGGAATTTTTTTGTTATGTGAATATGATGATTATCTGCACAGAAGTTTTAGAGATTATATCATCAAATTAATATAATGTATAAACTAGATTAAAGGGTTTCTAGACTTAAAAACATAGCTAGATTATAACATATATAATTTCTAGATTATAACATATATAGGGCAATGAAGTAATTATCAATACATCTTTTGAAATGTTCATGGAGAAATTGTAGAATCTAATTGCTGGTTAGAAGTTTCATTCCCTCACATTTCTAGGTAGAAAGGAAATAAATAGACCAAATTCATAAGGTTGCTTGAAGAACTCAATGACACAATGTATGTGCACCATTTATCATTGTTCTTTGCTTGCCACTCAAAGAAGAGAAGCTTTTAAAATAGACTTTTATAGAAATATTTCATTATTTTTAGAATTTATGAAATATTTCCCAGGAGCTCTGGAGTTTTTAAGGAACAATTACAGATCACAGGATGGTATCTGTGGTTCTCGGCTTCTTTAGATCCAACACGCCACTCAGCTTTAAAACAAAGCTGGATCTTTTTCCTTTGCCATGGAGTCTTTCAGTGCTGTGCCCACAATGTGTCCTATTGCACAGTTCAATTCAAAGGTTTTGCCTCTATATTATATATGGGTATACATTTCTGAAACATCTAGATAATTTTCTCTTTATTTAAAATCAGAATTGTGTTTATTAATTTCTTTCATGGGTGGCCCATCTACATGTATGGAGATTAGAAGACAAGTTACAGAGAGTCCATTCTCTCCTAGAAAGTGTCTTCCAGATGGTACCCATAGTCAAGGGGCAGACACCATAACTCATTGAGCCATCTTAACACTTCTTTTGATTTTGTTACTTATGTATAACAAGGTGTGTCTATTTTTTATTTTAGAAAAAAAGGGGTGTGTGTGTGTGTTTACTTTGTTTCTGGCTCTACTCCATCTACTCTAGGTTCAGGGAATAAATCAATAAAATCTCCTGCCCTCATAGAGACTGAAATTTAGTTAAGAGACAAATATTAAGTAGTTAACATAAGGATTAGGAAGATATCATGGCAGAAATCCCCAGTTGTTCAATTTTTGTATTTCTTGGCCAAACCTACAAACAGTTCCAGGTTCCCTTGCACTTGGATGTGTCCATTGGACCAGACCCTTGCTGATGTGATTGGAAATGGCATCATTTCCTGTCCAATTCTATCTCCCATGTCTTCCTGCATTTTGAGTTCTACTGAGGAGAACGCATTGTCGAGTGCTGTGGGGTAAGTGAACCTTAAGAAGCCACTCACTGAATCACTACGTGAAGAAAAGCTGCACTTGAGCTAGAAATATTGCTTTGGATTATTTCATGTGTGGCAAATAGAATTATTTTGTATTTACTTTAATCTTGGGTTCATTTGTATCCTATTATGGAATTCTCTAGATTAAAGTTGTGGATGTTAGTTATAAGTAGGAAAACAAAAATGAGCAAGGAAGACAGTTTTGGGGTATCCAAGTGGTTTTAGATAAATAATAGAACTGGCCTCATGCAGAAGGGAATACTCATTAATTTGCTAGACTCAATATATATATATATATAGACTGTATAGCAAAATCAGTTTTCTCAGAACTCTGGTCTGGGAATCTAAGAGGAGACCATCAAAAAGTCTGATGTTTTTGTTTCTTTGTTTGTTTTGTTTTGTTTTAAGTCTCTCACTTCTGTGGATACAGTTATCTTCTGTCATTTTACTTGGTACTTCTCTGTATGTTCCTGGATCCCAAGAACTAGGTGGGGGCTGATCTGGTGACCTGATACCCATTTACCATTGTAAAGAGGTATATTAGTTGGCCATGGCTGCTGTAATGAAGTAACTCTGGGTATTTAGTGCATAAACAACCACAAAATATTGCTTTATCGTTCTGGAGGGTGAAAGTCTTATATCAGGCATTAGTCAAGTCCAATCAGTCATGCGAGGGAAGGTCTGTCTCAGTTTCTCTTGTTGACTTCTACACTGTCATCTTCATGTTCATGCACTGTCCTGTCAGGATGCAGCATCGTCATCTGCATTTTCCCCTTTAATATAATATTCTAGTCATATTGGATTAAGGCCCACCCCAGTGATCTCCCTTTAACTTAGTTACCTACTGAAAACCTCTTATTTTCAAGTACAGTCACATTCTGAGGTTCTAGCATTTGGAGCATTTCACAATAGTGATATTTCACTTGCTGCAGAGTGAGGCAAATATTTCAGCATCATCTGTTAGCTCCATCACAGTGACTCTAAGGCAGAAGTCTTCCTGTTGACCCGTAAATGAAAAACCAAAGTCCTTAAGACGACTTAGATCTCTCACCAAAGCTTCATTCTCATTGTTTTCATAAGTATTGGGGTTCATGACTAAAGTCTGTCACATTCCGTCAGGAGAGGAGAACAGGAACAAAGGAGGGATACTCAGGGGAAGTTCGATAGAATCCAGCTGCCCAGTGATGAGGTGCTTCAAAGAAGACTTCTTTATCAGCCACATAAAGTGGGGAAGATCAATTAGGATAGGAACAAAAATTAACCAAAAATTAACCGTTAGAGATTTTTAGCATTAAAAAGTAGGTAATTACTTTGACAAAACGGATTTTGGTAGAATGCTAGAGGAAACACCTTTTCTTAGTTTAAGACAATATTTGGGGGTGAATTTTGCTGCAGCAAGAGCTAGAAAAGGGGGGTAAAAGGAGAGATCAGATGAGAGTTGGGTTTTCCACTGTTGGAAGGAACGATAGCAGGTTTGTGTACAGGTTTGTGTACTCACGGGAGTAATTCAGTTGAGAGGATCATGCCGAAAAGTGCTGGGGCATTCCTGGAACAGTGCCCTTGGGATGACAAGAAGAATGGAATCTAGAGCATATGTGGAGGGTGTGCTTTAGGTTGGTGGCTGGATAGAACATCACTAAGAACAGAAGAGTGATGAGCTCATGTGTGCAGATGCTGAAAAGCACGCAGATGTGGAAGTAGGATCTGTTGACATTCTTTCCAGATTGCTTAAATGACTGCTTATATTTTCCCCTTATGTCATCAGCAGAGGGTGAGGGTGGCAGCGAGGGTGTATGTAGCAGAAGAGACTAAGGTGCTGGAGATTCTGGCTCAGTGCATCAGATGCTTCATCTAGAAATGCAGTGCAAAATTACTGGTATAAAATGCAGGTCCAAGGCAAAATCTGTTACACAAATGTTGAGATGTCAGATGTCATCAATGGCAAAATATATACAAAGTAAAATCTAAATACCTTCTAAAGAACATAGTCATGGATACAAATTTTTTTTCTTCCTAAAAGCTATTTAACAAGAACGCATAACTTTCTATAAAATTTCAATAAAACTGGGGATGGAGTTCAGTTGATAGAGTGTTGGCTTAGCAGGCACAAAGCTCTGGAGTTGATCTCCAGCACCACATAAAAGAAGTTCAAAGTTATTTGCTACAAAGAAAGTTTAATGTCAGTATGGTATAATGAGACACTCTTTCACAAAAAAGTGACATACCAATAGAAAGTCTTTCTAAATTGTCACACACACACACACACACACACAAAGTTGGATTTAAAATTTTTAAATGAAATCATTAAGGGACTGGAGAGATGACTTAGTGGTTGATATTTTTGCCGAGAATAAGAGGCTGGACATCAGCAGCCATTTCAGGCAGCTTAAAAACACCTGGAACTCCAGCTCCAAAAGGGCCAAAGCTTTCTGCTATCCTCTGTGGGTACCGATACAAGCATGTACATATGTGGCAGGAAACACACAAATAAATAAAACAAATCTTAAGCAAATCAGTAAGTTGAGAATTTCTGGAAGCAAGAGTCAGTATTTTTCAGTCTTAAATTGCTGGGACAATATCTTATAAGTAGTGGAGTTCAAGTACATTTTGAAAGAATTCAATATAGCAATGCTAGTCTGTCATTTTAGTTGGCTTTTCTGACGCTGTGATAAATTCCTCACCAAATGCATCCGAGGAAGAAAGAATTTATATGACATACTTCTAATCATAATCTGTTATCAAAGAATATAAGGGTAGTAACTCAAAGCAGGGGCTTGATAGAAACCATGGGGTACTGCTTACTGGCTTACTCTCTGCCTCGATCATGCTTAGCTAGCTTTCATAGACAGCCCAGGATCACATCCTTAAGGATGTTGCTGCCAATAGTGGGCCTAGAACCACCCTCTTCATTAATTAAAAATCAAGTCAGGCATGCCCATTGACCAACCTGACTTAGGGTATTTCTCACTGAAACTTCTCCTTCCAGATGACTGTGTCAACTCAATAATTATAGCTAACCAGGGCATCTACCAAATGCTGTTTGTCATTAATATTCAAAATAGAAAGTGAGAGAAAATGGCTCAGAAGAAACAATGTTGAAGACGGAGTGAACGCTTCTTTTCTGATAGAATGAAATACATCTTCATTTCTGGGGTGGTTTGAATAGGTATAGGTGTTTGAATGCTTGGCTCATAGAGAGGTATGGTTTTGTTGGAGGAAGTGTGTCATTGTGGGAGCAGGATTTGAGGTCTTTTATGTTCAAGCTATGCTTAGTGTGGCATACAGTCCCTTCTGTTGCCTCCAGAACTCTCAGCTCCTCCAGCATCACATGTGCCTTCACACTGCCATGCTTCTCACCATGATGATAATGCGCTAAACCTTTGGAAGCCATCCCCAATTAAATGCTTCCTTTGTAAGAGTTGTCATGGTCATTGTGTCTCTTCACGGCAATGAAATCTTAACTAAGATAATTTCCTTAAGTTATTTAGAAGCCTCATAACAAGATGCCTGATAATGTGGAGGAAGGTTTTAATATTGAAGTAATGTTGGATTTTAAATTACAAGCTGATGGGTAGTTGTAAATAATTATCAGTGATGTGAATTAAAACTTCAGGTTTAATTTTCCATTTTAACGTCTTCTCATGGAGGGGACAGAGCCTTCATACTGATAGGTCTTAAATGAGATGCTGGCAGAAGGGTAGATGAAATTAATGAACAAATAATAGCTTCTGTTCAAGAGCTAATCTAGGCAGACAGAGTGGCCATTTTTATGTTTAGGGCCATGTTAACGCTGTCTTTTCTACTAATCAAGAATTATCTGTCTATAAGTATCATGCTTAGTTTTAGAGTAAGGATGTTCTTTACATTTCATTAGTAATTCTTGCTGCTTTTCTAATCACATGCCCTAGATCATAACAACATCAGATCATTTTTGGAAATAAAATTGTTTCATCTGTTGACATGAGGACTATAGCGAAGGGACTGAAATCATCAGTAACTTATCTAACATGGTATTGAGTGGAAAAAATAATAACCAAGATGGCTTTTAAAAAACAGCTTTATTATTATAGTTCACAGACCATGAAGTTAGCCTACTTTACCATGTAACAGAAAAAGATATTAGCAAAATTTTGGAGTGGTGTACCACCCTACATTAGTGAGCATCTTTACTATACCCTAAGTACCCTACGTACCACTTGGCATCAGTCCCAGTTCTTCTTTCAGCCCTGGGCAACCACTGGCTTACCTTTACTTTCTTTAGAGGAAAGGTACATTTTTGCTACACATTTCCAACAGCAGATCACATGCGCTCTGTTAGCAAGGTCCTTTTCCTTTGTATAATGTCTTGTTAGTTTACCCATTTACTGCAGACATCTATCATTGGTGAACTTTTATTATTAAATTAGCCCATTGCTTACATATGGTGAAATTTTCTGTAGCCATTTGGGTTGCTGTACTTTGGGGCTGTGATCCAAAGTGATGTTTACTCAGCTGGGTCAGCATTTCTTGCCTGAGCTTCCCCTTTCATAGTCAGTTACTTTCACAAGGTGTCTGGCTGCATGGGATTCCATTCCCCATGCCAGACTCAAGTGAAGTGCATCCCAAGGTGTGGTGCTTTCAAGTGCCATGGCTTCACTTTGGCTAAGCACTGGACAAAAGGATTCCTTCTTTTGACCACAGTGGTGGGGAATGGTTTGGTCTGGACTCATGCTGTGATTGATGCCTTATTGCCAAGCTTCTCTCCTTGTGTCTATTGTGGTTTCTAAGGGAAGAATGATTTCATCCCTTCCCTACCAATCTCTGAACCGAACTCTGTTTTATACACTTAACTCTTGAGTGTGCAGTATCTTTCTTTTACACAGAGGAGAGATGTTTGAGGGCTTTTGGCTAGTGAGCATCCATTATGAGTAGCACGCTATTTTGAAACCATCCTCCCATCGATCTTCAAGCCTATTCTCCAGCCTGGATTGGATACCTAAGCCCACTATTCGTTCTCCTTACTGTCAGCAAGGCTCTATCTCTTTTTTTCCTGTTGTATTTGTTTGGAACCATTTTCGTTTGCTTCATCGTACTGTTTTGATCCTCAGTTCTTAAGAGCAAATGTTTGGAATGTAGATTTTGTTCCTTCCATTACACTGTGGATTCTTTTGTGCAAATTGATTCAGCAGACAGAATTCCTTTTCATGACCTCTCCTTAAATAAATCTCAGAAGACCTGTCTGCCTTTCAGTTTTCCAACCAAGAAGTTTAGCATCCAACTATACACACATAGAAACAAAACTATACTCATCTGTACTGACCACACAATGGCTTCATAAATGGTTACGGGAGCCAAACCTAGTCCCTTTTTTGGCAAATGTAGCTTTTGTTCTGTGTAGTAGTGCCTCTTCAAACCACTGGCCTGTGCTAACACAAAATGTACCAGGACTTCTGCTGAAATGAAAATGATTGTCCTGTCATTAGTAAGTCAGGGAGAAGGTTTTCCCACTATGTGTTAGGGCTCTTAGGTTGTACTTTCACATGGACAGAGGGTGGTGAACCAGCTTTTTGTACAAATGCTTCATGGTCACTTCAGGCTATAAATAGAGATGGCTGTCAGCTCCTGATTGAGCATCCACTATCTCACCATGAAGAATCACACCATATCTGTTTTGTTTTCATTTTGTCTAACTTCTGGACCAGGAAATTATATTCCTTCTTCGTGTTTCTTTGGCAGTCTTTTCATATCTGTTTTATAGCACTCACCTTATTTTGTGTCATTTCATAGTTCTCATTTCAATGAACCTTCTTCCTGTTAGTCTGTGATGTTGTTGAAAGAAAGATTGTCACCCTTTCCTTGAGAAATATTGGAATTGAACTCAACAGTTGTTGAACCAGTGAATGAGGAATTAATAAGAAAGTGGGTAGATGATGTCAGCCATTTGCTCCTCATTGTTGACTTCTTGGGATGAATCATATGAGATAAGAGTTTACTACACAGGATGTCTGTTAGAATGTCTTTGGAAGGTAGGGAAAGGATATGAGATTGTGTTAGAGATTGTTCAGCTAGGTTTCATACCCCCAATAATCTCTAAGCAGCACAGAGATCTGGATCCAAAACGGTTAAAGTCCTTCTGTGTTGAGTTGAAATCTCAGCCTAGCTATCAACTGCATCATAGAAAAAGTTATGTCCTTGACTTAGTAGCTCTCTGGTGAGAGATAATCTTTGTGAGATTGAACAGGAAGCCAGTCCTTCCAGGCAGAGGATCTGTGCCATACATCTCTGTCCATTAAATCTCTAGGTTTTTTTCCCCCTTCAAAACCTCGATTTAGGCAATGCCTTAATTACCTTCTGTTATTTATTCCAGATTTTCTATTTTTTGTTACAAAGAACACTTTAATATAAATTAAATTCAGCTCTGTTAAGATGGGATTTTTCTGGTGCCTAACAAATTTTATTTTTAAAAAGCTGCATCAAATCTTGTCAAAACTATCCAATAGTTTTAGTTGAAAATTAAGAGCAAACAGGATTTGAGAAGAAAAATGGGTTTTCTAATCACTTTAGAAGGATTCTAAAATTATTCTGTTTCATCATTTTTGGTAGATAGTTCTTCCCCTGTCAACATATGTGGAAGAAGTTGTTTTAGATTATTGAAAGTCTTGGATGAATAATTTATCAAATTGTCAGCAGCTGTTTTTTTCTAACAATAGATTTTAATGGACCAGTCTTATTTCATTTTTCAAATGTTAAAAAAATTAATTTGCTAAAAATATATTCATGAGCCTTTTCCACAACTTCCTGGGAAATATCGAAGTTGTCCATGATTTTCTGTCTCTCTAAATACAGTGTCAAAGCTAATAGCATTTTTGTAGCTATTTAATACCTTATTTTGAATATTAAAATTCCCAGTTGCTGGCAGCCTACTGATCTATTCTTTTTGGTTTCAAAGCATTCTTTTTCTATGTACAACACTGTTGACTATAAAGTTATTTTTACACTGAGAAGGCTGAATCCTTTGTTCAGGCTTGCACTGTGTATCATCTGGGGATCATTGGTGGATCTCTTCTGGCTACAAATGATCTCATCCAAAGGACTAATGATACTCAGTGCTTCAAACATCCTGATCTTCACTAGATCACTTCCAGGTATGTCTGATCAGAAAGGGGAACTTTTCTCTGTAGCACCAGGGTTACTTTCTATTTCTTCTAAAGACCGATCACCCATGCTTGCTGAGGATCTAGTTTGTGTAGAAAGATTGACAAGCATTGTTTTGTATTAGTACCCACATCAGCATGATAAAAGCAAGTCTATTAGTGAATAACAGTATTAGTTACTACTATCTCGAACTCTTTAAATAAGTGTAGCTGAGTTTTCATGAAATTTAGGTGGTATATGCAGAGCCCCAATGATAAGGCAACACCAGAACTCACATTTAGGTTTCTGAGGGCTTATATCTAGATTGGAGGTTCTCTAAAATTATAATTGGAACAGTAGGATTTCATTAAAAAAAAAAGAGTCACATGGTGCAAAAAGGAGACAAGCATTTTGCAGGTGATAGACCTAGAAATGGTTCATTCATGAACTGCCCTTAAAACGGGGGTTTTAAGACTTGTAATAAATATAAGCAAATTGATTTTATTAGTTGCTTCATTATTTACTCTTTATTGGATCCCATGCAAAAGGCCATGACAAGGTATTATGCTCAAATAGGAAAAATCGAATACAAGACTTTAAAGTTCTTTCTTTTATTTTAAAGAGAATGGGGAAATGGAACTAGCATTTCTGGAACTAGGTAAAAAGAATGGAACAGCACTGCCATTTGCCAAATTGCACATCCAGTGAGTTGTTGTGGATGGGCCTGGTGCTATTTGTATGTTGATGCTAATTCTGCTCTCCTGGGAGGGGTTGCAGACAAGGAGTGAGCCATACTCAGGTGACTTCTTGTGAACCAATCCCTAATGAATAAAGGAGCCAATCACTGGAAGAGTAGGCAGGATTTCTGGGTTGGAGAGGGGAAGAAAGGAAGCAGGAGGAGTTAGGACTTTTTGGATGGGGATAGCATGAGGATAAGATGTAATTACGGGTGTCTCACTGTTTCAATGGTGGCTCTGTTAGGTTTCACCACCAGAGAATTTAGATTTAATACGGCTTACAAGTGAGGGTTTTAGTTGTTGCATCTAGCAATTGAGTTACCATTGTTTCTGAACTAAGTTTGTGTTGCATTTTCTGTTCAAGAGAGAAAGGGTTTGCCAAGAGGTGCACCGCAAAGGCTGTGGGGAATTTGAAGCACAGGGTTGGTGTGGTAGCAACCCTTGAGTAGGAATCTAGTGATTTGGGTGTAGACTTTTCAGGAGCTCTGGGCCAGAGAGTCTCCGTGAGATAAAAACAGGTCGGCCATTGTTCTACAGTACATGGCCGGCCAGGCCTCAGGGGCAGAGTAGCTGGTGGTAGTGGAGGAATGTGCTAGTTCTTTTTAATATTTCCTGCAACAATGAGTCATATGGTATAAGTATCAAAGCAGCTTGCAGAGCCATCTGGACTTGGTACAAAGACTTGTCTAATTATGTCCCAGTCCAGGGGTCTACTCTCAAGGCCCAGAAGAGTAGTTGGTAGATGGGTGGATCAAGATCAGATCTAGGTAATGTGAATGTTGCCTTTGGAATTCATGAAGTCAAGGCGGTTAGACGGCTCACCATGGAAAGATGCTTATCACTAAGTCTGTCAACCTGAGTTAAATCTCTGCATTGTTGAAAGAGAGAATTGACATTTGCAGGTTGCTCTCTGATCAGCACATGGGCATCAGGACATACACATACTCAAGTTCCATGAACATATACTCATGCATGTACACACACACACAATTAAACAAATTAAATGCAATTTCAACAACTCAAAAAGTTATTATAGCCTTCTAGCTGTTGTGCCTCTTCCTCATAGGCATGAAGTAGTTGATATACCCACTTGCCCACTTTAGAAGCTAGGCATGAAGCTGCTTTAGAACTCTCACATTTTGCAAACCTTACTGTGGTAGAAGGTTCTTGAAATTTTGCTGTAGTTATTTCCTACCCTCAAGGTTGCATGTACTTTAGCAGGGTGTCTATACTTTGTTCTTCCCACACTTAGTTGGTGTATTAGCAACAGAATGCCTTGTGGAATGCTGGTGATAATGGTGTCCCTGGACTATAAGGTAAGACTGTATATTTGATGTTTCTTGTTGTATGACTATGAAGGGGAACTTTTCTTTGCCTTGTAGTATCTAAAAACATCCACTAGAACAATGGTCACGGTTTCATACCTGGTAATAGCAGCATCATTGAGGTTGTCCCTTCAGAAGTGATTAATTCAGAGTGATCTTAAGCTGGGCGTGGTGTCGCACGCCTTTAATCCCAGCACTCAGGAGGCAGAGGCAGGCGGATTTCTGAGTTCGAGGCCAGCCTGGTCTACAAAGTGAGTGCCAGGACAGCCAGGGCTACACAGAGAAACCCTGTCTCGAAAAACCAAAAAAAAAAAAAAAAAAAAAAAGAAAAAAAAAATTCAGAGTGATCTTTTTTCACTCCTCAAACTATGCCTCCAGTGGTTATTGCTAGCTTGAGTGCATTTAGGATAGTTGTGCAAACCCATGTCTATGAGGGCAAAGGCCTGTTATAAGTGTAGGCAGCACCATTAACAGACTGGGTTGTCAACTGAAGAAAAGGAGAAAGTGTTCCAAGCACTGCCATTCATCCTTCTCTGCTTCCTGCTTCCAAATTTGATTTGAAAAGGAATATGACTAGCTGCATCATGCTCCAGTTGGCATGATAGACTGCACCTTTAAACCATGAGCCAATGTAAGCTACATCTTCCTCAAATTGCCTGTGTGAAATATTTTGTCCAGCAACAAGAAAGTATATAATAGACCACCTGTCTTCTTTTATATTTCATGTAACTTTAATTATTTTATTTTAAAGGGCTTGGCATAATCATGTTAGAAGTTGGGATGTCAATGAATTTTGTGAAGGCAAGTCAACCTATAACATGAGTCCTTGGTATTATTATTCATCCAATAATACTCTAATAATCTAAGCTGAAATCACCAAACTCTCTTTTACAATATTCAAATCTATATTGCTCAAAATGGGAGTCTGGGTAGGACCAGTTATTTTTGAGTATGGAATTCCTCTTTTATCTGAGTAGGTAGGCATATTCTTTCTTAGAAAGCTTCCTGAGATGGGGACCAAGTTTTTCTTTTCCTGCTGGCTTCATAACTTGCAACTGAAATATAAAACCAAACCCAAACTCAAGTCCCTGCTATCTTACCTGATATAACACAAATTGGGATCTTGGGTGTGATTTTAATTTTAAGTCACAAAAAGGAATTATGACTTTAAGTAATAACAAGAGGACAGAAAGCAGCGGGGAGGGGAAACTTTGCCCACCTAAAGATTCATTTTAGTCCTTGGGTTTACTTAACCTTCCAGGGTGAGCCATTATTCAGTCTTCCATGAAAACATCCTAGCAGTTAGTTTCTCATTGCTGTGATAAAGTATCTAAGAAAAGCAACCTAAGGAGAGAAAGCACTGCCATTCATCCCTCTCTGCTTCCTGCTTCCAAATTTGATTTGAAAAGGAATATGACTAGCTGCATCATGCTCCAGTTGGCATGATAGACTGCACCTTTAAACCATGAGCCAATGTAAGCTACATCTTCCTCAAATTGAGAGAGAAATGTTGATTTGGGCTTGCACTTTAAAGGTACCTCCCCTAATAGCTAGATAGGCATAGCTAGAGGAGCACAAGGCAGCTGTCACATTGTATTTACAACCAGAAATCAAGGAGAGATGAATGCTTGTTCTCAGTTTAACCAATCTCTCTCTCTCTCTCTCTCTCTCTCTCTCTCTCTCTCTCTCTCTCTCTCTCTCTCTCTCTCTCTCTCTCTCTCTCTCTCTCTCTCTCTCTCTCTCGTCTGAGACCACAGACCATAGAGCAGTACAGTGCATACTCATACTGTCTCAGTATCTCAGTTAACCTAATCTAGAAAATATCTTACAGGCATGTCCAGAAGTTTGTTTCTAGGATGATTTTAAATTTAATAGTTAAGATTAACCACCATGGAAATTAACTATTCATTGAAAAGTGAAATAATAATAATGATAATGAGAGGGAGATTTCTGTTTGATGCCTTGAGCCCCTAACCTTTCAAAGACAATATTTGGAAAATTCTCTAAATCCACTGCAGACAGGGAAACTGACCATGCATGTGGCACCAGTCCACTGTCACATAAATATGACTTCAGTCCTCTATCCAAGCCAGGTTGTATTTAAATGGCCACATGACAACAGGATTTTTCTCTGCTGAAGAAAACTCTACTATTTTGAAGCCAACACATGATTTTCCATAGCAGTCATACTTTAGAATAAAATTATGTGAAAGAAGTCCTTAATATGACTTAAGATTCCCAACTAATTTTCAGCAATGGGGTTCTAACACCAGAGAGACTCTATTGGGAGTGCTGATTTGGTCTGTGTCACAATCGAGTGTTCTATTTAACAGTACCATCTGTGTAATCAGTCTGAAGTTGTGAAATAGAAATTTTGACAGGAGGTAGAATATTCATTCCCCATTTTGCATGGCTGAAAGCACAGAAATGTACCGTGAAGGCATGAACAGAGATGGAGAAATTTCTAACCAGCTCAGAGTGAGGGAAAGTGTTGGAAAATGATTTGGGGCCGGGAGATAATTTAATGACACATTGGTCTGCTTTGACATTTCCAACATAACTTCTTTTTAACTGGAGCCAAAAGGAACATCTTTATAACTAGAGTCCTTCATGGATTCTGTGGTGTTGGCCATTGTCTTAGCTTCTTTGTGCACCTGGGTCCCAAAGCAGTAGACAGCCATTTGCTGCCTTGACAAAATAACACAAAACAAAACAAAACCCTGATGTAGCACAGCTCAAGATATAATCTCTTAGGATCTGATGGCTGCAGATGCTGTTTATCCTGGAGTGAGGAAGGACTGAAGTCTGTGTTACTTCTGAGAATTAAGGAGCAACCTAGAACATAGGAAGGGTTGAGCTTGAGTTCTTCCATTAACATTCTTTCTTAGCCTTGTCCTAAATTAGAGTAGTTTGTCCCTGAACTCATGATATAGTCAAAGTTCACAGTCAGCTCATGCTCCTCTTGCTTCCATATCCCAAGTGCTAGGATTATAGGCATGTGCCACTGCACCTAGTGCATCAACCCTTTCCCCAAGTGCTAGGATTATAGACATGTGCCACTGCACCTAGTGTGTCAATCCTTTCCCCAAGTGCTAGGATTATAGGCATGTGCCACTGCACCTAGTGTGTCAACCCTTTCCCCAAGTGCTAGGATTATAGGCATGTGCCACTGCACCTAGTGCTTCAACCCTTTCCCCTCCTCTGTCTTTCCTCCACAAGACCGTTTTTTTCTTTTTTCTTTTTTTCATCCTTGGCACTGTCTTGAGGTTTTGAGAGGATTAGGAATGGATGGACAGGGTAGCCCAAGAAAATCACAAATGATTTTTGTCCCAGATAAGAATGAATCTTTCCTGGGAATTTTCAGAACCTACTTGTTTATTCTTTAGTAAAAAGAAGACATAATTTGCCATTTACATGCATTAGGGGACATAAGTCTGTAGTTTGAATCTCAATTATCAGACAGATTAATATATTGGCTATATTAAATTTAATATTTATCATTAATAGAAAGCACTGCCTCAAAGGAGGCATGCCATTTATAAACCTAATAACCAGGTTCTGGGGAGATGGCTCAGCAGTTAAAAGCACTGGTTTTTTTTCCAGAGGACCTAGGTTTTATAAAGCAACTCAGAACCATTGATAATTCCAGTGCCATGGGATCCAATGCCCTTCTCTGGCCTCCTTGGGCAATGAATGGACATGGTGCAGGCATAAGTGCATACAGAATATCCATTCACACAAAACATAAGTAAAAGTTAAAAAAATAAAACTGATGACCAAACCTGTCACTTAAGATCCTTATATATTAGAAACAAATTTATCTACTTAGCTTTCTTCTCAAGAGAACCTCAGGCTTTTGTGTGTCCTTTATTCCTTCACTTCATTAACAGGCAGGGTGCAAAAATGTTTAGGCTTTTGTCTCTCTAGCAGCCCATTCTCCAATGTCGATGTTGGATGAAATGTTTATTTAGATGCCTTCTAAGGCACAAATCTACAGTGTTCATAAACGTAGCAATCAAATCAATGTACTGCATGTGTGATTTTATTTTTGCCTCTGTGAATACATTAGAAAATGTCATTTTTAGCTCCTCTGATATCCACCTTTATGTTGAAGATATGCACAGTTCAATCAAAGGACAGGTAGATGTTCCTATTCCTAGGGGTATTAGAATGCTCCCACTCGAGGAGAAACATGCAAAGGTAGATACTATTAGCTATTAATTTCCACTTTAAAAGAACATTCCTATTGAGATATAATCCACATAGTATTTAGATTTTATAGCACATCTTTATAAAATATAAACCCTTTAACAGTATCAAGCATATTCACAGGGCTGTGTAACATTCACAGGAATTTGGCAATATTCCACCATTCCCATAAAGAAACTGTGTGCCAATGAGATCACTCATCTCTCCATAATCTTCTCAACCTCTAGGCAACCACTTACCTACTTCCAACATCTCTGGTTTTACCCATTCTACACACTTCACCTCAGTGAAATCATTCAGTAGCTGGTATCTTTGAATTTCCCTGATGCTTTTAAGGTTTAGGAACTTTGTAACATCTGTAATTCATTCTTTTTATTGCCAAGTAATATGGTATTATATGGATATATGATGACTTTATTCATCCTTTGGGTCCACTGATAGATATTGGAATTGGTTCATTTGTTGGCTATTATAAACTATACTCTATGGATATTCATAGGATGCTCACATGTAAATATATGTTTTTTTCTCTGAGGTAAATACCTAGGATTGAATTGTCAAGTCATATTATAACTCCATATTTGACCTCTTAAGGATGATAAGACTGTTTTCCAAAAAAATGAAATGGTATCTTATGGTGCTGATCTGCACTTCTCTGATGGCTGATGGTGTTGGGACTGTTTTCCTTTAGATTGTGGTCATTTGCATGCATCCATCAGAGTGATATCTATTCTCACTCTCTACCCACTTTTAAATTAGGCTTTAAGTCTTTGTATTGTCAAGTTGAAAAGAGTGACTTTTGTAGTCTAGCAGCAAGTTTATCTCATGTCGATGATTTGAATTTCTTCTAGACTGTAGATTGTCTTTTCATGCCCTTGGTGGTGTCCTTTGATGAATGAATGATTTTCCTTTTGATGAAGTCCAATTTATCTCTTTTTTCTTTTATTGCTTGTGCTTTTGATGTGGTATGCACAAAGATGTAAAACTGAAACAACCTACTATTGCATAAAACACTTAAAATTTAAGCTATTCATTCAGATATAGGTATACCAGACCTACAAGTCAATTACAATTGAGAGCACTCTTGACACACTTGGAGACTGTTCATGTCCTCAGGCCACAGGACACTTTGTCCATTCCCCTTGTCTAGTCATTAGTCCAGATTGCATGAAGACATTAAAGATGTAACTGTTAATTATTTGAAGAATTACTTATTTCCTAGGGACTGTAAATCAGCTGGAAAACATGCTGAGCTCAAGTTCACAGTGGAGAGACCCTAGTGTTATTTGCTTGTGACTCACCCATATAGAGAGTCTTTTTAATAGTATCTAACACTTCTTGAATATTTTAAGAAACTCAATTAACTCTTGAACAGCTGGATCATCATTTAATCCTGTTCCCTTTGCTCTGCCATAGCCTTCTGTAAAATGATACCTATTAATTCAAATTGCGAGAATTATATCTCACTGTGCTTTGTATTTCCCAGATTGAATGCAGTGCTTTGAAGAAATGCAAAGTTAATTTCTAGCTTTTGAGGGTGGAAAGATTTTTCTTCCTGCTTGCAAAAGTATGCTTTTATACCTTAAAAACCTAAAATGAATTTTCTTTTTAAATGAAAATAGTATTTAAAAATATATTAAAGAAGAAAACTAAGCATTTTCCTCTCTTACCACTCGAAGGAAGTATTTATTTCCCTTTGCATATTTTATCTGTCTTACTCTCTTCTTATGTGTTTTTACTTGCTAAAACCCTAATAAAGGTACTATTTGCTAGCTATATTTGAATGTGTCATCTTACCACCAAGAGACTGTCATCTTTATAGGTTAGAGGGCTACAGATTTAAAAAGTGACTTTGTTCTAAGGCAAGCAGTACTGCCCTATTCACAGAGATGGACTCAAAAATGGGAGCAGAAGTCTATTACCTCATTTTCCCTTGGAATTATAGGCTCTTTCCATCTTCTGGCTGTTCACTCTCTGCTTGCTCAGCTCTCCTGTCCCTCATCCTAGGGAAAGTAATGGCTGTGTCTTTCCCTGGAGCTATGTAGTTTGGCTACTGACTCTCATATTCAATGTCCTCTTCCCATACTCTCTACTCTCCATCTAGTTGTGGTCCAGACACCATAGCCAAGACAATTCTTTCCTCTGAGCTTTTCACTTGTCCTTTCTTCCATCTAGAACGCTCTGTACTTGGAGCTCTGACATTTGGCTTCTTAACACTCATGGCTCAGCTAGGTGGTATTTTAGTATGAACTTCAAAGATTATTCTAACTCAGCTGACCTCTCCAGTCCTTTCCCACTTCACCCAGATCGCCACCCACCTTTCCCCCATTACAGCTTTAGTACAGTGGATGAAATTTCATGACATAAAAGCAGATATATGTCTAGGTTGGTTTACTGTCTGTTTACCCTTTGCTGATACAAGGGTATTTCATGAAGGATGACTTCTGTCCTTTTCTCTACTATAAACTGGTCCCCATCATCACACATGGCTTAGGTGTCTCTCTAATATTTGATGAATGAGTGAAATTCTATGCAGAAGTAGTGCTAGATTTGGTATGCTATGCTAATGTCTTTTCCTCCGTCTTTCTCTTCTAAGCTGAAATGTATCTGTTTGTGTAGGAAAGCATGCAAAACGTTGCTTGCCAACAGCAAGGCAAGGTGTATCATTTCTTTAAGAAGTAACTGTGATGTTGTGTGTAATATAATAGGTATACCCACGGGAAACACTTTCCTGTGTAGTCAATGCTATTTCATATAGTTGGATGGAGATAAATGTCAATGTGAAATGACTCTCATCCAGCTCCTGTGCTTGAACATCTGATCCTAGGTTAGTTGTACTGCTTTGGGTGGTTGTGGGAACTTTCAGGAATGGTGCCAACCTGACAGATGTAAGGACATGAAGGAGATTTTGTGTGGTGTGGTCAGCTCTGCTTCCTCTCTAGCTCTTGGGACTTTTAGGATGTGTCAAGGTGTAAGCAAGCTGCCACCTCACGTGCATTCAGATGCTTTCGTTGCCATGACTTCCCAGCAATGCTGGCTTATTTTCTTTGAATTCTATGCAAAAATAGATCTCTCCTCCCTCAAGTGACTTTTCTTAACTCTAACAATGACCAGAAAAGTAGATGGCACAGAGGGCTTGCTTTAGAACTGTGTGTGGTCTAATATAAATCTGATATAATAATATCATTTATACAATACATTCTGTTCTATGATCATATGGTGAATTTCTCAGCCTATTTTTGTCAACCTGGAGAAAGCTGGAGTGAAGAAACCAAAACAAGATATCCTGCTATGTGGTTGTACATGGAGTGGCACAAATAATAGATAGCCAGTTGTGATGGATTTGAAAAGGATTTAAGAGAAAGTAGAATGCCTGTTGCCTCTGAAAATTGTGGGTGAAGAGCCATTTTCTCCTAAGGTCGGCTTTCCTGGAAACCAATTGTCACTTCTCTGCCAATTTCAATCCCACACCATATAGATGAATGTGCAGTCATTCTCAATCATCCGGGTTGGCTACAGAAGCCAAGAAACACATTTAAAAATAGATGTCTGGTCTAGTCCAACAAGGTGGAAAAAATAACTGAGAATAAAATCCTTTATCTTAGAGGACCCAATTGTCCTTTATTTCCCCTGGGGACAGAGGTACTTTCAGAACAAAACCTTTACCTCCATGTCACCCCAGGATGGTGTGCTGAGGTAAAATGTGGGGTTCTTATCACCTCTTAAGCTTTTCCCTCTGTACTATTCACATTTTTCTCCAGGATAAGGGCAAGGTTGTAAGAGGGCTACAGCCATAAAGTTCAGCTTTCATTTCAAGGTGGGAGATACTTGGTAACAGGAAAAATCTGGTTGAGATTGAGGAATGGTGTGACAAGTTATCCATGTGGTTGCGGGGCTCTGGCTCTTAGTCTTCACCAAGGTGGCAGATGGAGATGTACGATCAGTTTAGCTGGACATGGGAGAGAGGGATGAGATGAGGAAGAGGCAGGGGGCAAGAATATACTATCAAGGATTAACAAGTTAAGGGTTCAGGCCAGAGCATTACATTAAGTCCTGATTGCTTGGGTTCTAAGGAAGCAGGCATAATTTCAATGTAAGAGAAGACACAAAGAAAAACTATGGGGACAATATTACTAGACTTTCAGTCAACACTACTTTTTAAAGTCACTTTTATCACCCCTGTGGCCAAATAACTAAACAGAAACAGGTTTATTTATCTTTTAAATTTTATTAGTTATAATGAATATGTAAAGTAATGAGTTTTCTGAGGATGTGTTCATACATACTTCTGGGTAACTCACCCATGTCTGTGGCTCCTATCTCGGCTGTACTGTTCTAGGAGATAAGAATAGGTTGATCTTGGCAGTACTCTAAAGAATACAGCCCATCACAGCTGGGAAAGCCCAGTGGTGGGAGACCTGCTTGCTCACATCTTCACATCAAGAAATGCCAGCACTCACCTGGGTTTTTTAATTCTCCCTTCTTTCCAGGCTGGCCTCACTTTAGGCCAGTTCTTCTCCCTCCAGTTAATCCTCTGTGAAAATGTCTTAACAGATACAGACAAAGGTGTTTCATGCTAATGTCATAGGCATTACTATATATTTGTATTTATATTCTGATCCACTCACTATAAAATTCTCTTTATAGTGATGGACCATCACCGTGGTTTCTTCTCTGTCTTCCTCTTGTTTCTGTCTCTGTCTGTTGCCATCTTCTCAGGTGGAGTAACTTGATATAGTTAAGTCTGACCTAGAACTTAGAATTCAGCCATCCCAGTAGTGGAATTACAGGTATGTGCCACCATGCTTATGAGAGTGAGTTGTTTAAATGTGATTTTAAACTTTTTTCATTGGTTCTCTAAGACTTTCACATCCTGCACCTTAATCTCACTAATCTCCCCCTCCCCCCATACCTGCCATCTACCCTCACAACTTCCCCCAACAGAGAAAAACATCTCAACTTGGAAGCTGTAGTGTGTCACAGTGTGTCCCACAGTGTACCCTTTTGTCCACACTTCTTTGCTTGCAAATGTTCATTGAAATTGAACTCATTGGTCTGGTAAAAGTCCTCTGGCTTCTGCTACATTATCAATACTGGAACTTCCCAGGGACTCCTCTCAGATATCCTGTTGTTGCTCTATGTCAAGGAGATCTTGCAGCTTTGGATCTGCAGGACTGGCCACTTCATGTACTCTAACAGTTCACCTGTGGCTTAGATGTTGGAGTGGGCCACTTCAAAGCCTTGAGTCTGGGCCTGAGAGGTATCTGAGCTGGTCAGCCAGCTAGCCCACCCATTCTTACCCTCTCAGAGCCCACTAACTAGTAATTAGGGACAGCACTTCCCTGCTGCCCAGGTAAGGTGTAGGGCCAGCTCTTCCCAATGATGTAGCTTGTGAAGGACATGACTAGTTATCTCACTCTCGTGAACCTTGAGCCAAGTCTCCTATCTGCCACAGATAGTGAGGGACAAAGGAGGGTAGGAGGGTGTCTCTCACCTGCTCCCTTGTCCGGTAGAAAGAGGCAGAGTCAGCTCTTCTGCACTCATGCCCTTTAGGCTGGTTCAACCAAAACCCCCACATCCAAAGTCAGCTCTATTGTTCTGCTCAGGTGAGGTGCAAGGCCTGCTCTCCTGAGTGCTGCAGCAGGTGAGCAACAGGGACAGCTCACCTGCCTGCCATAGGTTGCAAGGAATGGAGAAGGGCATCTTTCTCTCACTCGTGCTCTCCTGAGTACTTCAGCTGGCTAGGGTGGGGTCAGCTCTCCTGCTCTCATGCCACTAGGAACAGCACTCACGCGATGTCCAGGTGAGGGGTGGAGCCAGCTCTGCACAGCCCTCAGACATCAACATGTCCCTGGGTGGCAGCCCAGACCAGAGAGATGTCCACCTAGCTTTTGTGGTAACAGATACTGGCTACGGCATGGCCACAGACCCAGACATGGCCCCTGGTAGCCCTTGGTGGAAGCACAGGCCAGAACCCTACCATGGTCCTAGGTGGCACCACCAGGTACTCACATCAGGCTGTTCGTTGACTACCCTCAAGTCTCCAGTTCTCTCTGCATTATGTCCATATCCTTCTGTTTCTTTCTCTTCTATTTCTCCACCACTTACTTGCTCTTCTTAGCGGCATGTAAGGTCTCAGTGTTCAGTGCCATCTCAGGGGTGGTCTCAGGAGTTCTATGTCCTTCTTGTGCATAATGACACCAGGCAGGGGTCATCTCAGGAATGGTCTGCCACCCTCCTTGGGCCTGTGCGGCTCTGGATTGGTAGTTCCCTGTCTGGGCGCCATGGCCCTAGTCTGGTGGTCTCTGGTCTGGTGGTCTCTGCTCTGATGGCTGTCTCAAGCTCACTCCTTGCCACCTGCCCTAATGGCTTCTTGGAAGTGTAGTCTGTCTATGACTCGCTCCTCTTGCCTGGAGCCTGTGGTCCCAGGTTGGATTTTTCTTAGTCTTCAGCTTGGTCGCTCTCCTGGGAGCCCATCTGAGCCTGCCTGGCACTGGATTGGTCATCCTCTCAGGCTTCCTTTTTAAGGAAAATTTGTGCCAATCATCATTCAGATGTTCATAGATCAGAACACTGAGCATATACATAGCCTCTCTGCCACTTACTGACACACATATGACACAGCAGTCACACCTGCAATGCCTCTAGGGGCAGGACAAAAGTGACTTTTAAAGACTCTATTATTGCAGTGAAAATATCTTTAACATCTCCCAGCCCAAATGTGACACTGACTTGTGTTAATTATGCAGCAGAAGCTTTTAAATGTTTTATTTGTGTTACTTATTATTATCTCCAACACTTCTATGAAGTAGGTCTGACCTTTGTCCTCATTTTGGTTTTGAGACATTTTGTATTTGAGGCAGACTGAATGAGTTATGGAAATGAAAAATTGAAATCAAAGATGGCAATGGAGTCTTCAGGGATACATTGCTACAGCTCCAGGAGTTAGAATGCAGGAGACATCCCATGAAGGGTATTATGAGGTTTGAGAAGCTTATCGTTGCTATATGAGAAAGTATATAGGCCATCTAGACAATGGGTAAACTCTGAGAGTTGAGGAAAATGAATCTTTCTTGAAAACTATTAGGCGCTTCATTTATGCTTTGTCTTAATTGACTATATTTTAAAGGGGAGTGTTACTTAAAATGTATTTTCCCAGATTCAAATGGAATAAATGTCATGCATATATTTGTAGAGGTGATTCTTTTAAAGAATGAATACACAAAATATCCACTGTTTAGTCCCACACTTTCAGGAGTAAATTATCCAGTTTTTTTTTACTTCAGGTAGATAAACATTAGCACACTGGTGAAATTATCTCCAGGGCTTAGTCCAAGTTTCTTAGAATGGGTGGCTTACTCATTCATTTATGTATTAAATCATTGGATATTTATTATGCATTAAACACTCTGCTAAGGGTCAGCAATAAAAACATAACTACAATTGAAATATTTGTTACTGTTCAAATTTATTCCCTCAAAGGATATGATTCACTAAGATGGTAGAGTTGGAAAGAGAAAATTAGTGAGTGTTATCAAAGAAGGTAAGAATGGAGAATGATGGGAAAATGGAGAGCACATGATGTCAGTGAGAAAGTGTGGCCAAAGGTTCTGATGCATTCACAAGATGGCAAAGGAAGGGGCAGATGAGAAGCCATGCAAACTGGCTGAATCCTGAGTGGAAAGTGAGTGGGGGACTTTGGAGGCAGCTCATGCAGGACTGTTGCCCAGGCTGCCATTCTAGAGCATTATTTGCTGTTCCATTGTATCAGAGACCAAATTAAGTAAATCTTAATTTCTCTTCAACATGTATACCATAAAAAACACAGAAATTAAATTGTGCCAAGTATCTAATCAAAAAAAACGTACAAACCCCAACCAACTAACAGAAGATCTAGAACAGTTTTTCCTTTTATTCATACCCTCTGGCTATCGGGACTGTATTTCCTCAGGGTTCACAGGAAGTCTGGCAAAGGGCTGGCTCTTTTAGGCCTTATCTAATTTATCTTTAGAAAAGCTATGTTGGGGTGTTGGAATAGATTTCAATGGTGAGGGGATAAATATACAAAGATGGATGACTTTGCAATGGGCAATGGAAAGTATGTCTGTTGTTGTTGCCTGGTGTTCTTTTTGTTTGTTTGTTTGTTTCTCCTCTGGAAACCCCCTATTACATCCTCCCTTCCCCTGCTTCTATGAGGGTACTTACCTACCCACCTACCCACCCACTCCCACCTCCCTGCCCTGGCATTCCCTTACACTGGGGCATCGAGGCTTCACAGGACCAAGGACCTCTCCTCTTATTGATGTCCAACAAGGCCATACTCTGCTACATATGTGACTGGAGCCATGGGTCCTTCCATGTGAACCCTTTGTTGGTGGTTTAGTTCCTGGGATCTCTGGAGGTTCTAGTTGGTTGATATTGTTGTTCTTCCTATGAGTTGCAAACCCCTTCAGTTCCTTCATTCAGCTCTCTAACTCTTCCATTGGGGACCCTCTGCTCAGACCAATGGTTGGCTACTAACATCCACCTCTGTATTTGTCAGGCTCTGGAAGAACCTCTCAAGAGACAGCTATATTGGGCTCCTGTCAGCAAGCACTTCTTGGCAACCACAATAGTCTCTGGTTCTGGTGTCTGTGTGTGGGATGGACCCCAGGTGGGTCAGTCTCTGGATGGCCTTTCCTTCAGGCTTTGCTCCACACTGTATCTATATTTTCTCCCTTGAATATTTTGTTTTTTTCTAAGAAGGACTGAAGCTTCCACACTTTGGTCTTCCTTCTTCTTGAGCTTCATGTGGTCTATGAATTGTATCTTGGGTATGCTGAGCTTTTTTTTTTTTAGGTATTTTCTTCATTTACATTTCCAGTGCTATCCCAAAAGTCCCTCATACCCTCCCCCCAACTCCCTCCCCCCCACTTCTGGCCCTGGCGTTCCCCTGTACTGAGGCATATAAAGTTTGCATGACCAATGGGCCTCTCTTTCCACTGATGACCGACTAGACCATCTTCTGATACATATGCAGCTAGAGACACGAGCTCCAGGGTTTACTGGTTAGTTCATATTATTGTTCCACCTATAGGGTTGCAGATCCCTTTAGCTCCTTGGGTACTTTTTCTAACTCCTCCATTGGGGCCCTGTAATCTATCCAATAGCTGACTGTGAGCATCCACTTCTGTGTTTGCTAGGCCCTGGCATAGTCTCACAAGAGACAGCTAAATCAGGGTCCTTTCAGCAAAATCTTGCTAGTGTATGCAATCTGTCTTGTTCAGGAGGCAACTAAATCTGCAGTGACTTTCAGTCTTCTGAAAGAATTCAAACCAGAGGCTATTTTCTATGAAAAATTTCAGAGACTTAATTGGATAGCTTGAACGTGTGAATCCTCTAACATTATTTGTGTTTGTTACTTTTATTTTCTATTTATCTGGTTAAGATACAAGAAGATGGAGGGTTCAGCCACAACCCTGAAGGGAGGGGTTATTTCTATTAGTCAAGGTAGAATATTTTATATTTGGGATTCATAATTGCAGCATACATGGGAGACAAACTTCCTTTCTGCTGTGGAAGATATATGCTACAATTAAAAGAGGTTGATGGGGTAGTTTAGAGAAGTTATAATTGATTAGAGATATTAGAACATGAAGTATGGCTGAGGCTCCCCCTCCCACAAAGTGACTACTTGATAAATTTCAGCCCTGCGAATAGTCTCTGGGGGCCATAAACAAGCACCAGCATTCTCATTCACAGCGAATCCCACACACAGGGTTCTCTCTCTTACTTCTTTAGGTGTGACTTCATGATGTGTACAAAGGCATATTTTAACAGTCTGAGAAAGCATAGCCTTTATGTTTATGTGTGTGAGACACTTGTAAATAAAGGGGAGTTCTTAGTAGGTATTTTTTTTTTTATGTTTTTAGAAAGTGATTCTCATTTCCCACCGAAGCTTTAGGAAGTATATTGGTTGACTATTTAGTTTAGAGTTCAGATTCAGGGAAAGGACACAAAATGTTTATATTCTGGACACAAAGTGAATTGGTAAAAAGGCAAATGAAAATTACTCCATGAGAATGCTTTCAGGAATTTGAATGACTAGTCTGAATGAGGATCTCTGTGAGAGCAATAAATGACCTCTCTCCATTTTGTGCCAGTACTTTGGTATTCAGGCATTTGAAATATGTATGTGTACATGGGAATATAGAGAGACTTGGATGTGACAATATTGTATCTCCTTCAATATGTTTTGGAGTTAATAAATAGCATTAACTGCATATTGCGGAGGCAAACAATGAAGACCAAGAGAAAAATCTCAATATGTGACTGAAGACATATTACATATGTGGCCAGCTTGAAGTTGGACATTGGTACCTAGACACTAGTGCTTATGTATCATCTAGGCCAATTCTTTCTCACTGTGTGTGGCTAAGGAAGGGAAAAATGTGTGAACAGTCTCCTGGCTAAAGCTTTCTCTCTGCCACTATGTACTTTTGATCAAATGTGTCACCACAGCTGAAGAGTTCAACAATTCAGCCAGGAAGTAGTATAATAAAGCTGCCCTGCCAACGGGCAGTTAGAACAGAAGCAATGTTAGTGGCCTCCCTAAGCAATGCGATCTTGTGGATATTCCTAAAACACAAATCCCAATTCATTGTTCTTAAATGCACACAATACATTTATCAAGGTGACTCTTATTCAGAGCCATAAAACAATAAAAAAAATTGACATTGGTGTAGTACAGTATAGAAAGCAATACCACTGAGAGAACGACAGTCTCCAAATATTTGTAATTATATAAGACACAGCTTTAAAACTCATAAGTCAAATAAGATATTACATGGAGAGTTAAAGTATATTGAGTGATAGAAAATGGACACACATGGGCTGGTGAGATGGCTCAGTGGGTAAGAGCACCCGACTGCTCTTCCGAAGGTCCAGAGTTCAAATCCCAGCAACCACATGGTGGCTCACAACCATCCGTAACGAGCTCTAACTCCCTCTTCTGGAGTGTCTGAAGACAGCTACAGTGTACTTACATACAATAAATAAATAAATCTTAAAAAAAAAAAGAGAATTTTGTTAAAAAAAATGGACACACAGCAAATAAAGAGATATCTAGATATATCTAAAGGGAGTGTTATCATTTTTAAGGCATACATTTGATAATAAGAAAAGTCTAAAATCAATAATGTAATATCTACCTCTAGATGCCAGGGAGAACTAAGCTCAAATGTAGAGGGAAAAAAAAAGAAAGAAACCCAAGAGCAATAACCAAAGAAATGAGGGGGTGGGAGTCAAACTTTGAGCTTGAAGTGTGTGTGAATTTTACCCTGCATGCAGGTACCTATAGAGGTCCAAAGGGAGTGCCAGATCCTCTGAAGTTGCATAGTCACAAGATGCATGGCATGGGTTCTAAACACTGGACCTAAGTCCTCTGCAAACACAGTATGTGTTTAACTACTTAACTACTGACCCATATTTCCAGAAGTGCTAAACTTTTCTTTAAAGTCATTTGTAGTAGCTTTTTACCCAGAATTACTCAGGCATTTGTGTATGAATGTGTGTGTGTGTGTGTGTGTGTGTGTGTTTGGTAGGTTAGTATGCCTGCTCATATATATTGGTTATTGGTGTAGGTGTGCACTCACTATAGAGCATGTCTGGAGGTTAGATCACATCCTCCAGTGTCAGTCTTAGCCTTTCCACCTAGTTTTGAGACAAGGTCTCGGAGCCACTGCACAAAGGGGGCTAGTCAGTCCAGAAGCTTCTGTGGATCACCTCATCTCTTCCCTTAGGCATGCTGGAGTTACAGGTGCAGCCTGGATGCACCTGGCTGTTAGGTGGGTTCTAGGAATCAGATACCAGATCAGGCTTATTCAGCAAGCACTTTCACCCAGTGAACCATCTCTCCACCCTTCACTTAGACTTTTAACAGTTCCATATTGATTTGTGATGGTTTTCTTCAAACACTGAACTCCATAATTCGTCATTTTGAAACTGTTTGGATTTGTTTATGATAATTTTTGACTATGTGTGCATTTGGTTGATTATATAGTGAAGTCGCTTAGCCCTTCTAGACTTTGTGTTTCATTGGGAAAGACTTGCCTGGCACTGATCATACACTGGAAATCCTGTGGTGGTGTTTTAAGCTGCATCTGTGTGTTGCTGTGGAATGGCATTGTGATTGAGTATCTTCCTTGAAATGGCTACCTAATTGTCTCATTAACATTTACTGAATAATCCAGATTGTTCCCACTGATACAAATAAGCTAAAATAAAATCCCATATGTCTGTAGGTCTATTTACATAGTTATTCCTTGATCTATCTACTCACGTGTAGTGAGATATTGCAGTAATTAACTTGGTTTGTAATAGGCCTAGTTCCAATTCACTGACCTCCTCTCTCAAGCAGTGACATGTTCTGCATGTTAGTTGCTATTGTCTTTAGATTTGTAGTCATTTTCTTTAGGAGGCTGTGAGGTTTTAGAGAAATGGAAAATTGTTAATGGGTTAATAACCCAGTGACACTGAGTTTTAGATAAGATTAGGTATAGGAGATGTATTTTACATAGACTTGGTCTTTTTGGGTGGCTTGCTAATGCTTGAAATCAAAAGTTTTTCTGGGGCTGGGAGGATGTTTTAGTGAGAAAGCAGAGCATGTATGAGGACCTGAGATAGGCTCCCCAGAATCCACATCAAAGCCCAGGAACAGGACCAAGCACCTCCCCTCCCAGCATAGGGGGATGCATGAGGGTTGTGGAGGGAATGGATGGGTGGCTGGGGAAGCACCCAGTTAGAGGCAAAGAAGAGAGGGGATGGAATGGGGGGGGTTGTAGAGGAGAGACTGACTAGGAAGAGGGACAACATTTGAATGTAAATAAATAAAATAACCAATTAATAAAAATAAAAAATAATAATAAAGCTCAGGAATGTGGCCGAAAACCAGCATTATTGGAGGGCAGGGTGGGGTGAGGTGGGTTGGGGTGGGGTGGGGTGGGGTGGGTGAGTGGGTAGGGAGTAGAGGCAAGAAGATAACTGAGATTACTTGCCCAGCCAACCAAGTTGAACAGCTGCAAGCCACAGATTCAGTGAGTGAACTTGTCTCAAGGGAACCAGAAAGGATGCCAGGCACCTTCCCTTCTCTTTGGTGGGTGTGTGAACATGCACACCCATGCCTTACACACACACACACACACACACACACACACACACACACACACACACCACTGACTCACAAGTTCTCCCTTACAATGTGTCATAGTTAGCTTCAGCTGTCAAATTGGCACAAATCTACAGGCACCTGGATGGAGGAACCCTCACTTGAAGATTGCCCAGATCAGAATGGTCTGTGGGGAAGCCTGTGAGACATTTTTTCCTTTTTTTTTCTTTTCATTAATTTATATATTTATTCATTTTACATCCCAATATCTGTACCTCCCTCTTTTCAGTCTCCCCCTCGCATAACTCCTGTTGTAGAAAATATGTAAACCCTGGCCCAGGGTTTTTACCCCTGCCTTAGGTTATTGAGTTCTTGGATAAAACACACACACACAGCCTTTATATTTACAAATACTCCTAGACAGCAAAATAGCTGGGCAGCTGCCTATCCTCCATGCTGCTAGAATCTACTTTCTTATTGATAATCCCAACTAATTACTTACTATTTACTATGTTTCAAGTGGGTTGCTCTTCACCCCAATCAGGGAGCCCTTGGGGCCATGTTTTTATGGCTCAGCTAACCCATGGTGGCTTCTCTCCCCCATTCCACCTTCTTCTTCATCTTCCTCCTACCGCAAGCCCAGGAAACTTAAATTCCACCTGTCTCTTCTGCCCAGCTGTTGTCTGTTAGCATCTTTATTCCCCAGTCAGAAATAACTTGGGGTAGGGTCACAGGGGCTACATTTAGACTCCAAGTCTTGGAGTCCACACTTAGCATTACAATAGACAGTAAAAGACAAAACTTAAATAGCTCCCCCTCCAGTTTCCCCTCTCCTTCTTATCTGAAAAGGGGAAAGCACTCCTTGGGTATCACCCCACCCTGGCACATCAAGTCACTGAAGAACTAGACATCCTCTCTCACTGAGGCTACTAGATAAGGCAGCCCAGGTAGGGGTATGGGAGCCACAGGCATGCAACATGTTCAGGGACAGCCCCTGCTCCACTTGTTGGGATCCTCAATGAAGATCAAGCTGCACATCTGCTACATACATGTGGGGGACCTAGGTCTAGCCCATGCTTGATCTTTGGTTGGTGGTTCAGCCTCTGGGAGCCCCCAAGAGTCCAGGTTAGTTGACTCTGTTGGTCTTCCTGTGGAGTTTCTTTCATCTTCGAGTCCCTCAATCCTTTCCTCAACTCTTCCACAAGACTCACTGAGCTCCATCTAATGTTTGGCTGTGGATCTCTGCATCCTTTTCCACTGGCTCCTGGGTGGAATTTCTCAGAAGACAGTTATGCTAGGTTCCTGTCTGCAAACATAACAGAATATTATTAATAGTGTCTTGGATTGATTGTTGCCCATAGGATGGGTCTCAATTTAGGGCAGCCATTGGTTGGCCATCTCCCCATCTCTGTTCCATTTTTGTCCCTGCACATCTTATAGGCAGGACACATTTTGGATGATATTCTCAAGTTCCATCCATATACCTGCAAAATTCATTATGTCTTTGCTTCTAATAGCTGAATAGTATTTCATTGTGTAGATGCACCACATTTCTTTATCCATTCTTCAGTTGAGGGACTTCTAGGTTGGGGGAGAGAACTGGATAGAAGAGGGAATAGGGAGGGTAACGGGAGGTCAATATTGGGTGTGGGGAGAGACAAGAGTGATGCAGGACACCCTCACTACACTCCACAGACCCAAGAAAGCTAAACTAATTTTAATCATATTTACCACCCCAACTCTTCCCATGTCCATCCTCCCTTCCCTAGCTATGGAATTTTGTTTGTTTCTTTCTTTCTTTTTTTTTTTTTAATAGTTCAAGATCATTTTGTGTTGACCAGGGATATTTAAATTCATTGCCTCCCACTAGTGCCTAGCTGACTTACCAGGGTAACCCTCTTAAAGAAAACTATCTAACCCCCTCTCATCAGCTAACAATTGCCATTTGTTCCATGGCTGGGGGGTGGGGTGGGTTTCTGTGCCCAGATCCCCTCCACATGCTTGGGTTTGGTCTGGAATTTGGGGCCTTGTTTGCTTGTTTCTCTTTTTGAGTAAGTTTTGACATAAGTTATTTACTATTTTGTCTTTTAATTTTGTTTTTTATTATACTAATTGTTTCATGTTCAAGCACATACATATTCACATTTAAAAAGATAGATTTGTATATGGAAGACACTGAGCTATTTTTTCTCATTTATTTTATTTGTTGAGAGTATTGAGGTTTTTTTTTTAGGTAAATTATAGAAACCATAAATAATGGTAAATAATTTAAACTTCTTTCATTTATCCATAGATGATTTTTTTAAAAGATGACATGTCCCTGTATAGCTCTGGATGTCCTAGAACTTACTGGGTAGATCTGGCTGGCTTCAAACTCAGAGATTGCCTGCCTCTGCCTCTCAAGTGCTGGGACTAAATTTGTGCATCACTCTGCCCAACTGTTATCTTAATCGTCAAAGAGGAATCTCCTACCTTCTCAGTGAGTGTGATTCTGACCTTTAGATTAGTAAAAACTGTCTTAGGAGGGAATTGTCTTCCTGTAGCTTCTGTAAGGGATGCTTTTTCTCATGAACTCTGAACCTTATTTACATTCCTGAATGAAGTCCACCAGATTATTTTGCATTATTCCCTTAATGTGCTGTTGAATTTTACTTGCTGATTGCTGTGTGGGTGAATAATTGTGCGTGGCTATTTGTGAGAGCTAATATCATGGTTGTGCTGTAGGGAATGCTATTGGGAATATTTTTACCATTTTTATAAAAATAATTAAAGAAAGGCAGTTTTAACAACTGTGTTCTAAAACATGCTTTGCAATCTATTGTTGTCACCTCAAATTTGTAAATGAAATTTTATAGAAAATGGCTAACCATGACTATTCATTTATTCATTTTAGCCATTTGCATTGTGTGGAGGGACAGAGCTTAATAGATTGAATAGAAACCAGGAAACCTGTGCAGTCAGTGATGTTTAAAAGTGTCTGGCCCTTCCAGGACAATGTTGCAGATTCCTACTGTAGAATAATAAACAGGTATGAGGAGGATTATTTAACTCAATTTGGGAGGACTCCTGTGACACCATCTTAACTCATCACCTGCTGAGGTTGACACTTGCTTCTGCTTCATGTCTTTATTGTTGACAAAACTTCTACTAATAGCTGTCCACTGGAATTTAGTTTGTAACTAGTGTGTTTGCATGTGTGTTATATATATAATTAGCATAATATATTATTTCCTTTTTATTTGCATCTGCTATGCCCTCATGTTTCTTCCCTGACAATTTTTAAGGGATAATAAGAAGGAACAGATTATAAAATCTAATTTGCATTTCCTCATATTTTTGTTTTTGAATTTTGCTTTTATATTACTTGAAGAACAAATGGTCCAGATTATTAGATTCCTAGTATGGAGATTCATTATATCTTCAATGATTACCTTCACTCTTTGGTTATAATTTTCTGCCAAAGTGCTCCTTGCAAACAATACCATATTAAATGTATATCTATGATCATTTTATTGTTGCATATACAGTAGTCTTCCTAGCCTTAATTCTTTTAATTTTCATAATTTTAATTTTAGAAACGAAGTCACCTTTTATTATAATTGGTGACTCAAAGAATGCTATTTCTAATCTCCATCTCTCAGCTTATGTATGTTATTAAGTTATATTCTTACTGGTGATTACTTTTGTGTAATAACATAGCTATTTTAATTAAGTTGCTGTCATACCAGTTCTCTCATTACAGAAGATGAGAACAAGGATGATTTCTTTCCTTGTTATCCCCACTTCCTTTGGTTATCTTATCTCTGTATTAGCAGTCAGTAAGATTTGTGTGTTACTTAACTTCTAAGTGTAGAGAGTTGACAGACTACAGACACGTGGGTGGATGATGGGTAATGAGAATAACAATTCATACTTCATAAAAATGTTATAAAGATGTATGATAGTGGCTGACCATTATTACCTAGGCAATGACCATTACCTTCTCATTATTTCATTATTATTTATAGTCATTACATTTCTCAGCTCAAAGAGCTAAGTGGGTTCAATGCCATTCCATTTATAGTTTGGTTACTTGATCGTTCACTGCTATTTTAAGGAGTTATATAAACCAAATTTCTTATTATTTTATCTCTGACGTAGATTTTTTTTTATTTTCATATGTGACAGGTGGCTAGGGTAGTCCCAAGAGTCTTGAAGGATTCATGAATGTCCTCTATGCCTCACCTGACTTCGCGTTGTTGTGCAGAAACTTAAGTCAGTGTCTGCTTTTAATTTTAAGAGTTATTGATCATCTAGCCTTAATTTCTTCAAAATTCTCTAGTATTTGAAGTTTAATCATTTTTAGTTTTAGGGTTTTTTGTTTATCTTCAAATTTCCACACTATATCTTTTTGTTGTTTGGCCTTTCTTTAGAAATGCTAATTATTTGACTATCATGGTGTTATTTTCACAATACCACCTTTCTCTTTCCTTTCAATCTTGCTTTCTTTGCTCACTACTTTGTATATTCGTACCACACAGTTTTGTTGGTGGGAGTCTCATAGTGTTGATCTTCCCTGCTTCTGATGGGAAGCATTTCTGAGCTGGTCTTCTACATTAAACTCCAACTTTAAGCTAGATTTTGGGTTGTGACATTTATGAAATTCTTATAGCCTTGGTGATTTGTCTATCGTATTTTTGACTCATCCCTTCTATATTACATAGAGTTTGCCATTGGTTATTTTTATTTCTTATCATACTTCAAGTAGAAGCATCTGTATTTTTAAAATGGTTATAGGCATTCTTTGGTCATTGCATGTATTTGGATAACTTAGTCCCTCCCTAGATTTATTTCAGGGGACTGTACAAGGTAAGTCCTCATTTTATATAAGTAGATCTTTTCTCTTATGTCTAGTTATATATGAAGATTGAATTTATTTTACAACTGTGCTTCCCAATTTTCTTTTTACATCCTCAGTGGCAAAACCATATAAATAATGCAGGGCATTGCTCCTCCACATTATTGCAGGATGCTTCTTGCAACTGGACCATCCGTGTTGTCTCTTAAGCCCCATTTTCCTTTTATCTTTGCATAAGCAGAAGTTCAGGGTGATCCATGTCACAAATCTGCTCTCCTATTTTCCTTCTTGCAAGCTGGGAATCCTCACTGTTGCTTTGCATGCTTCCAGCATCTCTACATGATGCTTCTTGGACTTTGTTTTGTACCCCCATGGAGATCATCCAGAGCTGGCCCCTCTCTCTCTCTCTCTCTCCTCTCTCTCTCTCTCTCTCTCTCTCTCTCTCTCTCTCTCTCTCTCACACACACACACACACACACACACACCATGCACACAAATAAAAATGAAACAAATGTTGTAAAAATAGAGAAAATTTTGACACCTGAAGTAGTCCCATGAAAACTCACTGGCTGCCCCTCTCACTGGGGTTGGAATACATTCATGCGCCTTCATGTGTTATTTATAAATAATAAGCACTTGCACAGTGCTTACCAAGAACAACTGCTAACTTATTGGGGATCATTATTTAAAACTGTGAGTGTCTTGTATTTTATCAAGCATTTTAAAAAATAAGAAGACAAAGTCAAATAAAGCACCCTCCACTCTAGATTAATTTACTGAGGCACAGAAAAGCAAAGGCATTAAAGTTACCCAGGTGATGATTCATAAGATTAAAGTGTCTGTATAAGCATTGTTTGTGTCTGGGAAAATAGCTCAATACATCACCATATGGAAGAAGGGATTTCTGGAATTCAGAGAAGGCAGCCTGGGTTGTGGCCCTGGCAGTTATAGATGTCTTTAGAAAAAGAACAGGATGTTTGCTGAGCTTTGAAGGACAGAAAACTTTGAATAAGAGGGGAGGTTGCAGTGTACCTCAGACAAGGATGAATGTTGAGCAAGACAAAGCCCCAAAAGGTATTTGTCCAGTCTTTGATGAACTTTCTTAAAAGAGTGAATTAAACCCAAATCCACTGACACTTTTTCTAGTAAATATTGCAGGCAAGATATAAATAGCTCATCACTGGAAGGGACAAAGGAGGTGTGTGTGTGGAGGGGGAGTATCTCCTTTGGCAGGCACCCATTGACAGGAAGTCCTTGTGGACCTGGAACTGACTATTTAATGATTAATGAGGCAGTCCTTTTAGTCAGTGCATCATACAACTGGGAAAACTGTTGGGACTTGGCAGCTTTCACTGATAGTACAAAGGAAATAATACTTTCACATGTGTCAGTGGCCAATGTTAAAATGTAAAAGTGGATCCTGTGTTTACTAATTAATGACAACAGAAACATTGCTCTCATGATTTTTCCATGATGGTAAAGGCAACATAAACAGACATCCAGCAGGACTTCCTAAGCTCATATAGGAAGAAAAGAAGACATTCTTCCTACTAAAGGGTGTGTGTGTGTGTGTGTGTGTATACTTGAATTGAATACAGGTGCCTGTAGAGGCCAAAAGAAAGCATTAGATCTCTGGCAGTTGGAGTTACAGGCAACTGTGAGCTGCCTCTTGTGAGTTCTGTGATCTAAACTGGTATCTTCTGCAGGAGCAGCAAACCCTCTTAACTACTCAGCCATCTCTCCAACTCCTGTAAACTCTCCTTTGATGAATGTGAGATGTAGGTTTTCTTTCTTTTCTAGCAGCTTTATTGAAGTATACTCTTTTGCGCAATAAACGAAACATATGAGTTATATTTTTGTTACTTATTTATTACATATTATATAGTATATGTTTTATATATTTATATACTTTTTATACTTCATACTACCATAAAACACCACCAGAAATGAACATAAAAATATACACAGCACTCTAAAATGATTCCACAGTTCCCTTTTAAATCTATCCTTCCTGATACCCGTGGTTCCCTCCAATGACAAGTTTGCAGTCTGTTTCTAAGGACTGTTTTTTGTTTGTTTGTTTGTTTGTTTGTTTCTAGAAATTATGAGGATGAAAGCCTACAATTAATTTTCAGTTTGACATTTTTTAATTGATATAGTAATCACACATATAAAACTTTGTTAGCTACTCGGAGATACACTATGTGTTGTCAGTGGTAGTTAAACAATGGAGCTTTAACACCTGATTTCTTCTGTGCAGTTGCACCCTTGTCCCCAACGGTTCATTTTTGTGTCCAGTCTCTCTCTCTCTCTCTCTCTCTCTCTCTCTCTCTCTCTCTCTCTCCTCTCTTCCCCACTCTCTCCATTTTTACACAACCTGATAATCTTAAGCTACAACGAAGTTGTTATATGTATCAATATCTTGTCCTTTTCATTATTCACTGGTATTCAATTGTTTGGATATATAATTGTTCATTCATTGAACTAGGCATTGGGCTGCTTCTAGTGTTTGGATTATACTAACTTAATTACTATGAAAAAACAAGCAGAAGAAACCGTGTTCATTTGAGCTAGAATGAACTCCTTAGATTATTTGGTATATGCATATTTAATTTTCATTAAAAAAAAAAAAGCCACAGATGCCTTCCACTTAGTGCCCCGATTCCTGCATCCTTATTCTTTTTGGAACTCAAATATTTGAAAATATACTTTAAGTGTAACTCCAGATAATAGGGAACCATGTTTCTCTGGTATAAAATCATAAACCAAGAGCTCACAATTTCTATCATCCTCCCAAAACAAAAGTCGATGATAGACATTCTAAGCTCAAGAGTCCTGCACAATCAGATTCTATATCCTTAGGGTGATCTGGAGATAGGAGAGACTATCATACAACATGTGATTATTTTTCCTTAGATTCTTTGTTAAGACAGTAACTCCTATGATATTAAGCAGTGACACCTTTAGGAAGTGGTTTGTTTATGAGCCTGTATGAGTGGAATTAAAGAGGATAATAAGAAGTTAGATGTCTGCAACTAGGAAGAGGGTTATTTTCCTCTCTGGGCATATCAGAACCCTCATCTTATGCTTCCTGTCTTCATTGCCATGAGAAAATGAGTTTCTTTTGTTTATAAGTCATTCGGTCTGTAGTATTTTGTTTTATTAACCCAAATGATGTTGCTTATCATACATATTTTTAAATGAGTGTTTGAACAAACATTTATTTTTATTTTGTCCTGTCTGTTAGCATAGAGTTTTCCAAAGGATAAAGTCCTGGGATATATGAAAAATGGACTTCATAGCAATGTGTTTTCAACTTTATCTTAGAATAAGGCAGGAACATACATAAATGGGATTCTTATTTTATTTCTCATCTTTCTACTTTGTATTTGATTATTTGTGTTTCATATACATCTTAAATTCTTCAGCTAAAATATGATTTCCTTATTTTTGCCCCCCTATCATACTAAACAAATGGTCACGAGTGTAATACGTTTTCATTATGTGTTTCCTAAAAGACTGACTGATAATGATGACAAGTAGAAGGACTTGTTGATACTCATAACACATTTATTCATTGGATTCAGGATGCATGTCAGGTGCTGTTTTAAGGAATATGAATATACAAGTAATCATTTGAGCCAATATTTTCTGCCTTTGCACTGCTTAAATTGTAGTATGAGTTGATGGTAAGGTAAAGAGACATGGAATAAATGCATCATATGGTGATCACAGGACGGCAACGGAAAATAAAGCAAGAATGCACTTGGCAATGACGAGCCAGCTCTACAGATATTGACAAAGCATAGTGTAGGCAGACAGCTAGCAGGCTTGAAAGTCAGTGGGAGCACCCATCGTTGGTAGCATTTGGCATGAACACTCTTATAAGCACCCATGCACAGAGCTTGGAGGTAGAAAAGTATCCTGAGTTCTCTATGGCATCTTTAACTCCTTGAATGGCATCTAGATTCTACGTAATTCTAGGATTTTTTTTTAAGGCAAAAACTCTTGTTTTATGTTTGTTTTCTTTAAACTATCAGTTGTTCAGTTCTTGAAAAAAATACATTTAAAATGGCACAGTCCATAAAGCCAGTGTGTAGTGAAGTGTTCAGCAACCCACCAATTTACAAAATTCTTTGCCCTTCATATGGCTGAAACTAAACAAATTATTAGTATTATCTATGATAGTTGTTGCTCCAAGCATAAGCTTTGTCTGTTCTATTTAACTAATTTTTAAAATTATTCAGTCATATGGGACTCTCTGAGTGTTTGGTTCCTTATTTGGGGAATACGTTATGTGTCTGAAGCTTAGCCCACTTCTTAAAGTAGGATGCTTATTCTAGATCAAGGACTTAGTGGCACCATAGAGAAACGGGTACCAATGAAACTAGCTTGATGAAGTCAAAGATGAGTTTTATCCACTTCCAATAATTATGTAGTCTAGATGAATAGTGGTTCCCAGGACTGCCAGTACACTTTTATTTAAACTACTGTAATTGTTAATTTTGATTATCCGAACGACAAGAACTAGAAGCCCCTAGAAGACAAATCTGTGGGTGCGTCTGCATGGGATTTTCTAGACTGGATTAACTGAGGTGGGGGAAAATCCACCCAAAATATGGTTGGCATCATCCCATGGCCAGTACCTTGGACTAACAATGCAAATAACAAAGATTCAAGTATTCAAGATGTTCTACCTCCAGACTTCAGACTCAACATGAGCAGCTGTCTCGTGATTTTTCCCACCATGCATTTCCTGCCATGGTGGTTATACCTTGATACCGTGAGGCAGAAGAAAACCTTCCTTAAGATATTTTTCTTAGGTATTTTGCCATAACAATACAGAAAATCACTGCCAAGAGCACTATACATTACAGTCACAGGCAATGTTGAGAAAAAGGAACACAACTTTGATCCCCAGTGCTGAATGTTCCCTGTGTTGATCTCTTTCAAGTGATCTGTTAGCTTTAGCTACAGAACCAAAGCAGTGGGAAAGAAGTATTTATGGATATTTAAAACATATTATCAATAGTTTTGAGTGATGTATTGTAGCTTAAGGATTTCTGGCCTGATTTAGAAAGATGTTTTTAAAATAAATAATGAGCTTTACTATGCTAAAATAAACTTTTAGCTGTATTCATAAAAAATTATAAAAAGGTGGGCTGGTGAATTGCTTAGCAGGTAGAAATGCTTGCTGTGAAGCCTGATGACCTGAGTTAAATATATCGAATTTATATGTAAGGAGGAGAAAAGGGAGACCCCAGGGCTCACCTCTGATGAAATCCATTCCAAGAAATATATATGTTAAATTCTATAGCTTTATTTAAACATCACATATTGTATATAGTATAATAGCATCAAGGCAGAAATAAAGGGTGTCATCTAATTGTATCTTAAACAACAAATGATAGTAACTTTACTGTGAGAAGTTCTTAATTGCTTTGATAAAGCATCTCTATTCCTTTCAATTGTTTATACAGAGAGAGACTGTCTTAAACAATAGAACTGAAACAAAATCCAAAATATTCTATATTTCCAATGCTTGCTTCAATTTGTTAGTTGTGAAAATTTGTAATCTCTACTAGCACTCATGGGAAATAGTTGATATTTTAGACTTTGTGTAACCTTGTTGAATTTACTGCTTACCACGAAGGGGAAAATATATAAGGAAAGGACATAAGGAATTCCCAGAATGGAGAGGGTCTGCAACCACCCCATTGAGAGGCTCCTTGAGGACAATCAGCTTGCTCACAACATCTGGCTCAGATTCTTCATGAATAAAAACAGAAGCACAGGACAGAAGTAACAGAAAGGGGGAGTGAGAGAGTGAGATGTGGGATTTGATTGCATAATCATTATATATATGCCAAGATATCTAATTAGAGGAAACATCATCTGATGAAACAACAACCAAGATAATTCCATGGGAGAAGGAAGAATCTTGTGAGACCACAGGAAAGGAATAAAACGACTAGGTATAATTAAAAATAAATAAATAAATAAATAAATAAATAAATAAATAAATAAAGCAAAGCAAAATATTGGGGCTGTGTGTGCAGTTGAAGAACTCCATTCAGTCAAGATACCAATTATTGATGCCTTCTCTGAGAACCATTTATGATGCTAATCACAGAAATTCCATGTGTCTTCCATATGCTTTAACAACCACCGCTGTGTTCTTGTTTGTGTGATCAGATTTCTGCCATCTCCCCTTCACTGTCAGTATGGAAGAAGATTCATCATGGGAACAACAGCAACATCACACTGGTACATGGGCTAGTGGAACAACTCCTTCATAGAAACAGCATTTCCGATGATCACGCTGGAAATCAACTTGATAAAATTCAGTATCATAGATTATTGATTTCTCACGTAATTTTTCTCTTGGATGTTTCCCAGTATAGAAACTGAGGTCATAAATTGAAATCAAACAGCATGGACTGATTAAACAGTAATATCAACAAATAGTGAAATAGTTTACATTAAAAAAATAACTAGGTTTTCTCTTGTTCCCATCTATAAATGAGTTGGCTGCTTTGAGTTGGACAAGTTTTGCCTGGTGGCTTTTTGCTTTTATTTGTTTTCTTCTTTGCTTTACAAAACTTGGGAAGAAAGGGTGGGAAGGAGAAGTTTGTGTGCCTCCTAGCAACTCAGATATTCTGGAGATACAAACTAGTCACTAGAGCCTCTCAAACTAGTAACTTACTAGAGCCTCTCAAACTGATTTAAGTCCCCAAAATCAATGTGTGAAGAAAAATACTAGAAAAATATAGATCCTGTTGGAAATTGAAGGTAGGGAAAACAACATACTTATGTAGGCTTCCTAAAACATGGCTAATCTGTGTTTATGCTGATGAACTTTCCTTTGCTATACTTTTTGGTATTATTTTTTTCTTCGTGATTCAATAAGAACTTTGCTGAGAAAAACAAAACAAAAGAACAAAAACAAAGCCAAACAAAAACAAAACCCCAAAATACAAACAAACAAAACAAGACAAAACAAAAAACCAAAACAACCACAAAGCCCAAACAAACCAATTAGCACTTTCTGTGATATTTTGGCAACAACGGTAACATTCTAGATTAAATGTACCAATTTAATTATTATGCATTTCAAATGTGTAACTTTTGACCTACCATTTCCAAGAATTAATTCTAATTGATCAATATCCAGAAACACTCACAGGAGAATGATTAATTTAACAATTTTACAATTGCAGAAGCTGGAACGGAGTTAAATGTTCTAAGTGGGAACAGGTTCCAACTATGTGGTTTCATGGATTTGCTGAAGAGTCAGATTTAATCACTGTAAACAGGGTAGAGCAGTCCAGCCAACTCCAGTCTTTAAAGGCATGTTTGCCTGTTGAGTCAATCACTCCCAAGAATTCTGGCCCTACTCAATGATACAATGTAAGGCATGGCCTAGAAAGGAATGCTTGAAGGATGTTAACAGTTGCCAGTAAAAACCCGGATGGTTTATTTCCACATTCTCATATAGTCCTTGAACTGTCCACAGCCTAGCTTGAAGGTACTTATAAAAAAGCAGCCAACAACTCTAGATTCCTACTTTCTTGGCCCCCTTTTCTCCTGCTACCTTTGAATTCTCCACCCCTCCCCGTCAACCCAAATGATAGCATTCTATTTATTATATTACAAATAAATATGAGAATGTCCTCCATTCTTCTCTTTCTGAGTCTTACCTCGTATTACTACTTCTCAGCATAGTCCATGGTCCTGTTGCTTCTTTCTCAGGTTTTAAAATAATCATCTTAATTATCTAGCTTGGAATCTGCATGGTAGACTGATTTTTTGATCTGGCTTAAGTTTTGGCTCTTCATTTTATCACAGCGATGATACGGTTTCTAGAAAGTGTCTTCTCTGAGTTAATAAGTTTCCATCTTTTTTTTTTGAATCTCTATAAATACAGAAATCGGAATTTTACAGACATTTTTCTGCATAAACTCACCCGGAATACAATTTGAGGCACACATATGAAATAAAGCAAGTACTTATGTTAATGCCATGAGGAGCTAGGTTTTTTCTAGTTTTTGCCAACTTGATGCAAACTAGTCACCTGGAAAGAGGGAACCTCAATAGAGGAATTGCATCCATTTGAATTGGCCTGTGGCCATGTCTATGGGGTATCATGACTGACGTAGGAGGGCCTGTCCCAATATTCCAGTGTCACTCCTGGGCAAGACGACTTGAAAGTGAACAGAGAAAACCACAAAGACCAAGACAGTAAACAGGATTCCTCCATAATTACTCTCGCCTTTCGTTCCTGTCTTGGCTTTCCTTGATGATGGATTATGAAAAATGAAACATACCCTTTTCTTCCAGAATTTACTTCTGATCTGTGCATGATCATGGAAACAGAAAACAAGGTGGCCCAATAGTCCATGCAAATGAGAAGTATTCTAGGGTCAAAGGAGCAAGTTAATATCAGCTAATATTAAAGAGAAATGGAAGTGAATGTATGAACTCAGGTTGTGTTTCTAGCTATATTCTCAGGAATTGATTTAGCTTTGTCCACTGAAACACTCAAGAGCAAACAGGAGTGTATGCTAATAAAAACCGGGTAGACTTGTGCTCAGCAAACACTTCTGATGTCACAGGATATTAGAACAATGCTTGATTCCAGGAATAGTTTGGGAAAGCAAACAAACAAAATGATCCAGGAATATCTCTTCACATCTGAAAAAGAGGACACCATTAACAGATCTGGGTCATAGCAAGACAGTTGAGAACTTATGCCTAACCAACTATGGGACAGGGTAGAGGCACAGATAAAGGTACCTGCAGGAGCTTGAGACATAGTAACTGTTCTAAGGCAAGCATGTGTATCACACTGTTACAGGATGGCACTTCCTAGACAGTCAGTCGTTGGAAGAAACTGGAAATCTCTCTAGATCTGAAAACTAGTGAATTAAAATTAAGAGCCAAGCATTTATACTCAATATTAGCTCTCTTTGGGAGAGTCATCATGAGGGAAAGTCTTGATTAGGACAATGTTTTTAGCTAGTCAATGCACATGCAATAATGGAGTTAGCATGTCATCATTTCCCTCTCTCTATGGGGGGTGGGGTGATGGACAGAGATAAAGATCAGCAGTGATTGTACCAAGATGATGCCGCCCTGACCTGGGGGTCAATCTTGATATTAAAAGAAGGTTAGGCCTGAAAATGTAATTTGAATCCTTTGGGGACAATATTTTACTGTAGGCTTAGAGGAGAGTGAAGGCTGAGGCTGAGGATAAATCTTTATAGGCACCACATGGATTCAAATAGTTAAACGCAGCTCATAGTTTTTGTTTGTTTGTTTGTTTTTGTTTTTTAAGAGAAAAACAACACAGTAAACACATTTTCTTAAGTAATTTTCAACTAGGAAAAGCAGTAGTGAATGGAACATTTAAAAAGACTTTTGAGATTGAGGGACAAAATACCATGGGTGGCATTTTTTGGATCAGACCCCAATTTTTAAGAACATAGAGAGTATAGATAATATTTATAGTGTGTTTATGTGATATTTGAAACAGATGGGCTATTTGCGGGAGTTGTGAGCTTATGTGAAGTAGTTTTAGGTGAAAAATATGACACCGTGTTTGTTTTTCTTTATCTTTTTTTTTTTTTTTAACAGAGAGCTTCTAGATTGTTCTCAACGAAATGACATGATACTTTGTTCTTCTACTGGACTATAGGGGTGGTAGGGTAAGGGGATACACGAGACAGGATTGACAAGATGATGACAATTCCCAAAGCTATATGATTAGCTACCCACTCCGGAGGCACTTTGGAGAATTTTCTCTCCAGGTCTAATTATTGCAAATGAATGCCTGTGTTTACAACATCTTGGCGCATTTTTAAATGGTGGTTTTCTGTTTATTCACAGGCGCCTGTGCTGCAGAGAGATTATTTAGATAGCGATTATGGTGATGGGTGACTTTATTTTTCCTCTGTGATTTAAAGCAGGTTTTAATGATATCTAAAAAAAAAAAATATTGGGTATTCTAATTACCTCCAGGAATCAGAATCTATAATTAAGGAGAGCATTAGCACCAGCTTCAAAGGTAGATAGATTTTTAGTAACAAGGTTGATTTTTGAGAGCATCCCAAATTGCCACCCACTCGGTATCTTTAAACAGCATCCATTTTGGTGGACCTAATGCCTGATATTTTAAACTGTGTTTTTACAGTAAATGCTTCATTCTCCTGGATCATTAGTAAAACAAGTACAGGCAAGCCCATTTTGAGCAATGATCTAAACTTTGTGAGATCATCTCTCCAGCCCCGTTTTACAGTTTTAACTGTGTTTTAATACCTTTCCAATGTCCCAGGGAGAGGTGGGGATCCTCTTCATCTGTCTTAGGACCAGAGGTTCATGACCTCACATTCAGTCTACAAATATTATGGGCAGTTATACATTTTAGTGAGTGAAGAGAATGATTTCTCCTTTGCTTCTTGTTTTTCTTGAAATTAAGCTTGCCTCCTTTTAAAAAAAATTTTCCTTTTATTACATTATTCTTGTTCTGATTGCTAATTCCTTGCACCTCCTAAAAATTTCCCAGGACAGTTTCCCATGAGGTCAGGAAGCCCAGTCCATTTGTCAAGATATTTCTTCTCACTTATCAGCTCTTTCTGAGTATCTTCATGATCCCCTCTGGTCTGGTTTCACTCCAGGTCTGTGGCACACTGACATCAAGGGACCTCTCTGAACTGTTCCCTTGGGTATTTTAATCTCAACTTGGATTTCCTGGTTTATGTCATACTTTCCTATTTATTCTGATGGGAGCATATGCTCCAGCAATTTGATCTGCATTTAGGCGGTGCAGCCTTCACCACATGCAGCTGACTGCCTCTCCCATGCCTGCTTCCTGCCTCGTCGTGCTCTTGGGAATGCTTGTGCCTGGGGCACGTCTGCCTGGGGTCTCTCCATCCACAACAATTTAAAGTCTCATCACATTCCTTCCATGTTGAGTCTCTTCCAGTCTGAAACTGATCATCCCTTCCTGGACCTGTTCCCTCTTCAGGCAGAAGGCGTTATCTAAATGATGCATTGGAAAGAAAAGTTTTGAAAAATATTCTATCCTAGAAGCCAATAGTTTGAATATAAAGTTCTAACTTGCAGTGAAAATGTATTTACATTATCTTCCTAACTCACTATTACTGTTAAGGATCCTAGTGGGATTTATGATTCGCTCTAGAAATTTCTTAGTTTTACATCTGAAAGACTGCAGAATTTCCTGTCCTCAACTATCCGAAGTTTCACATGTATGCTCTTCCTTTTGAATAAATTGAGTTCTGTATCATTTCCATTGGACACTTCAAACCCTAATATGGTATGTTTTCATAAAATTTTTTTTCTTTGTCCTCATTATACTGATATATATATATATATAGATATATATATATATATATATATATATATATTCTTCCTCTCTATTGAGAAACCTGTTCTTTAGACACTGGCTGTCCTGGATTGTTCCTCTAATCTTTTTTGTTTGCTTATTTGTTTATATTAAAAGCAAATTTATTTAGAGATGCCATACAGTTATCTATTAATTTATTTAATTTAGTAGTTTTATTAGCTATTTGAGAATTTACTACAATGTATTTTAATCATATTCTTCCCCCTTCCTATATATTCTCTTTTCATCTATTTTTTTCTCTTTCGCTCTATATCCTTGGTGATTTTATCTTCAGGTATGTCTGTCCAGGGCTTTAAAATGTTCTACTATCAGTATTTCAATTGATAAGATCGATTTCACCTTCTCTAGGTGTCCCATTTTATAGCATTCTATTCTTTTAAAAAGTTTTTGGAAAATGTACTTGTATTCAGTGTGTCTTGGTCACATTCATGCCTTAACCCTTCTTTCTCAACATCTATTTGGACTCCCTACTCAACATGGTTCCCTCCAAATTACATACCCTCTTTTTAATTTTGTTTTATTTTTTAATTTATAAGCTACCAAGTCCAACTGGTGCTTCCCACAAGTGTATTGACTCTGGTGTGGAGTTACCCAGCAGGGCATAGGCAACTTGACAGTAGTTACTACCAAAAGAGAGTGACTCTCCTCAGCAGATAACATATGAATTTCGAGTTGCTCCTGAGCTAGGAGTGGAGTATCAGCAGCCCTTCTCTCATCCACACTGTTTTCTAACTGGCTTAGTACTGTGCAGGTAACCCAAGTTAGTCTAGGTTCATGTGTGCAACACCCATTTCGTGTCTAGAAGATAGCACTCAAGATCATTTTTTCTCAGGACTTTGAACAGTTGTGAGACTGCACTAACCATCACCTAGAGCAATAAGGAGCCCCCATCTCTCTCATATTACAATACAATCACTATCTCTTTAAACATGAAATTATCCCTTTTTTGTCTTTTAAATGTTGTTTTATTCTTTATGAGTTTCATACACGTATTCAAAGCACATTAATGATATCCACCCACCATTACCTCTGTCCAAGTCTCCCTAGTGCCCCGGCCATCTCCCTTCCAACTTTGTACCTTCCCTTTATTGTTATTGATAATTGTTGAATCTAATGGGTGCTTCTCTTGTCCTCAGAGGCCGAGGGGGGCGTGTTGTGTACAGCAGGTAAATCTTCAGCTCTTTTCCTGGATGGCTTGGAATTGGGTTTACTTGGATTTGCAAAATCAGACACTAAACACAGAGCCCAGCTCCAGCTGAAGCCCTCTTAATCTCTCTAATCCTATTTGTCTTACTTTCATCATTTAAACACTGTAGTTCTCATGGAAATTTCAAGAGGGAAAACATTTTTTACGTGCCTTAGTGGCAATAGAAGTAGGAACAAGATGAAGCAAGAAAAGAAAAAAAGAAAAAGAAAAAAGGAATGCTGTTTTTCTGTTTTATTCTACAGTAAATGCTATTGCCTGAGATGTGTAAACTGACTCCAATATTGATAAAGTACCAGACAAACTTCATTTGAAAGACATAGTACAAAATTATACACTGAAATGTCAAGGACATACAAATAAGGAAAAATTCAGGAACTATTTCAGATTCATGGCAACGATATGCAAAAGTCTTACTCTGGACAGAATCTGTTTGCTGAGAACATTAGTTTAATGGGAATGAAACAGTTTCTGAATGTTAATTCCCTGATTTTGATGATATTGAATGTCTTTTTATGTTGGACACAAATACACCCCAAAGTAATTAAAGTGACATACACTGGGTCATTCAACTTATTAGAAATTCAAAATAGAACTTTGATACTTAGACAGTAAAAATTTATCAAAATGCTTTAAATTATTTTCTTGTATTTAAAATTTTTTTATTAAAAATCTTATACATGATGTATTTTGATCATAATTTTTTCCTTCCTTCAGCTCTTCCAAGACTCTGCACAATTCCCTACCCACCCAACTTCATGTTCTTCTCCTTCTTTTTTAAAAGTAAAAACAAGGGCTGGGCAGTGGTGGTGCATGCCTTTAATTCCAGCACTTGGGAGGCAGAGGCAGAGGCAGGTGGATTTTGAGTTCAAGGCTAGGCTGGTCTACAGAATGAGTTCTGGTCAGGAACTATACAGAGAAACCCTGTCTTGAAAAAACAAAAACAAACAGAAACAAACAAACAAAAACCAAAACAAATACACACACACACACACACACACAATTTGGTTTGTGCTGGCCAACTATTTCTGAGTATGGGACCTGCCCTAAAATCTGGTTGATATACACTATACACAGTGGTATGTCATTGGAGAAAACTGACTTTCCGTTCACAGCAGGTATTAATTGCAAGTGGGTATTTGCCTGCATGTATGTCTGTCAACTATGTGTGTGTGTTTGTGTGTGTGAGTAGTAGTAGTAGTAGTTGTAGTGCCTACAGATGCCAGATGAGGGCATCAAATCCTCTGGAACTGGAATTACAGATAGTTCCTAGCTGCCATGTGGGTGCTAGGAACTGAATTTCTCAGGTCCTTTGGAAGAGCAGCCAGTGCTCTTATCTGCTAAGACATCTCTCCAGCCCTCTTGTGGCAAGATTCTTAACGTATATCTCACTAATAACACTTGCTCATGAAAGCAGAAGTGCTCAGCTCCATTGAGGTGCTTGAAATACTTTTATACTAGTAGTTGATAGGAAAATGTATCGACATTTTTGAAAATTACCTTAATACTTTTTTGTTTTAATTAAACAAAGTTGTTTAATTATATCATCTTCACCTTCGTATTATGCTCTCCCACGAATTCTTCCCATGACCCCCCCTTCCATTCCTCATAAATTCATAGTCTCTTTTTCTTGGAATATGATGCTACACACACATATGCACACATGCACATGTATATGGACACACACACATAACACACAAATACAACCTACTGAGTCCATCTACTGCTCCTTGTGTGTAAATGATTTCAGGGTTGACAACTTCAATCCTTAGACAAAGAACAATAGGCACTGACTAGTCCCAGCACTTGGGAGGCAGAGGCAGGTTGTTCTCTGATTTTGAGATAAGCTTGATCTAAAAATTGCAGAAAAAGCCAGGACTACACAGAGAAACACCCCCCCCTCTCTCCCTGATGCATGTGTGTTTGTGTGTTCACGGGCACACAGACAAAACACCTGGGAGAGGCAAAGTCAGTTGAACTGGTCTTCCCCAGAGTTGATTGACCTAAATGCCTATGCAATAGCAACAGATCAGACTTCAGCAATACTTACATTGGATTCCAGCTGTATAACCCAATTTGGACTTAAACCTGGGATCCTTTATCTTCCTTTTCCTTTGTCCATGGATTACAGGTATGTGTAGTCATCCTATATATCCACAATATCCTTAAATATATGAACTCTAATGGACATGCACAAACTACTGCACACTTAGAAGACAGTCTTTTCAGTCATTCAGAAAAATAAGGTATTGGGATATTTTTAACAGAATTAGAACCATATGTACTTACATTTTATGACAGAAGCTGGACAAACCTAAATAATTTATGGGTCAAAGAAAATATATTTAGAGAAATTAGACAATATTCTGAGCAGATAACAATGAGAACATGTTAATGCTCATTAGTTATAGTCACATCAGTTCTGAATGAATGGTTATGACTTTGGGTGCAAATGTTATAAAAGTAATTAGCTGAGTTTCTAATACATAAAGCTAGATAAAGAAAAGCAAATTAAACTATGTAATAAATAAAAACATGAGACTAGTAAGGGATAATATAAATGAATTATTAGAGAAAACACAAAGATTAAAATATGGTTTGCTTTTGATTTGTGTTTTTATAGTTTTTGATTTGTTTTGCATTCCCATGACAGTTTCCCCCTCCTCTTCTCCTCTCAGCCTCTCCCCCACATTTCTCCCCCTCACCATTCACTCTATCTCTGTTTATCTATAGGAAAGGTCAGGCTGTGCATGGATATTAGCCAAGCATGGCATATCAAATGACAGCAAGTCTAGGTACCTCCTCTCTTATTAATGCTAGATGAGGTGACCCAGTAAGAGGAAAAGGTCCCCAAATCAGATAAAAAGGTCCCTTCCTCTTACTGTTAGGAGTCCCACAAAAAGACCAAGCTACACAACTGTAGTTTATGCAGAGGATCTAGGTCCTATGTAGGCTACCTGGTTGTGGTTCAGTACCTGTGAGTCGCTGTTAGCCCAGATTAGTTGAATCTGTGGCTTTTCTTGCTGTGTCCCTGATCCCTCTAGCTTCTATAATCCTTCTGCCTTCTCTTCTGCACAATTCCCCAAGCTCTACCTAATGTTTGGGTGTAGGTCTCTGCATATCAATCTATAAGTATAACAGAGTATCATTAGGCATCATTTCATTGACTTTTTGTCAGTCATGGCAAATCCTAGGTCTCTGGGCTATCCAGCCTCTAGGTAGGACAAATTATTAATTGGGGGCTGCTGAGATACCTCAGTGGTAAAGAGCACTTGCTATTCTTGCAGAGGATATGAGTTTGGTTCCAGTACCTGCTTGGGTCAGCTAACAATCTGTCTATAATTTCAATTCTAGAGGATCCAACACCCTATTTTGTCCTCCACAGGACCTATACTCATAAACATAACTACACACATACACATACATATAATTTTTAAAAGTTGAAAAGATCTTTAAAAACTTTTAAAAGATTAATTTGAGAGAGAAGGGAGGGAGGGAGGGAGGGAGGAAGAGAGAGAGAGGGAGAGGGAGAGGGAGAGGGAGAGGGAGAGGGAGAGGGAGAGGGAGAGAGAGAGAGAGAGAGAGAGAGAGAGAGAGAGAGAGAGAGAGAGAGAGAGAGAGAGAGAATGAGGATACAGCAAGGGTTCAAATTGAGTTTAGACAATTATTTGGGAGAAAGTTGTATTTACAATTAATAAATAGTCCAAGTATGGGGTATATGGACAGGCCTGTCAGTGTCCAGTTAGGAGAGTTAGATCTGTCTATAGAGCTGCAGACACGGAACTTGAAAACTGTGGTGGTCTGAATAAAAATGGCTGCCATAGGTCCATATAGAGTGGCACTATTAGGAGGTGTGGCCTTTGTTGGAGGAAGTCTGTCATTGGTGATAGGCTTTGAGGTATCAAAAGCTCAATCTAGGCCTGGTGGCTGACTTTCTCTTCTTGATCTCTCTCAGCTCTTTCTCCATCACCATGTCTGCCTGCATACCATGATGCTTCCTACCATGATGACAATGAACTAAACCTCTGAACCATAAGACAGTACCAATTAAATGTTTCCCTTTATAAGAGTTACCGTGGTCCGTGGTCATGGTGATGTCTCTTCACAGCAATAGAACACTGACTAAGACAGTAGCTTTTCATTAATGAATGCATCTAATCATCATGTAGTCAGATGATATATATTAGCATCAACACTTTTATGCCCAGCCTGTGCTCGACTGCAGCAATGCTTTTAAATCATGGTAATTGGGCTGTTATGGTTTCTGCCACAAGTCTTGGAATATTGATGCTCAACTTGTGCTCATCCTTTTCTCAGATTAGCTTAACTAACAGTCTTAAGGCACACTTTTAAATTTTTATTTTTCTTTCTTGCTTTTTTTTCTGACATGGAAATTTGTGACCAAGTATGACTCCTATGCTGTTTCTAGGTTAGTATATAGCCTTTTTGTGATTCATGTAAAGGAAATATGAAACTATTCTTCATAGTAGATCCATTGACCAACCATCTCACAAATGTATGTCCAGATCATGTTCTCAATGAATTCCAGAAGTAGAGTCCATTGTCACAGATGTCAAAGGGGGCAGTGGGAAGACATATGCTGTGTGGTATGGTTTCAATTTGCACTTAAAAAGCTCCCTGGTGGCATGTGTTTCTCCTCTCTGTATCCTGTCTACTGTAGAAATGTCTGTCAGAGAGAAAACAAAGGGAGAAAGTTTAGCTGTTTAGGGGAGGTGGTGGGTATTGTATGAAGATAGGAGGATGTAGGGCAGAAATTCTTCCTGGACTCAATTTCAGGATTATGATAAGAGGTGGATGACTGACTTCTTCATGCTCTATTCAGGGGACTCTTGGATTTGGCCTTTACTAGCTGCTACTGAGAAGATGCAGACTTAGAGAGAGAAAAGCCCAGTAGTCACAAATGAGAAATAAGTTGACCAGCATCACACAATTTGCCATCAGGAATCTAAACAATCTCAACAGCTAGCCAAGATGGCTGATAGAGAAATACATGTGTCATACAAACATGAAGATATGAATGCCAGTCCTTAGAATCATACCGTAGCACTTGTAGCTATAATTCTAGTATTCCAACCATGAGATGAGAGGCAAAGAGAGGTGAATCCTAGAAGTTCATAGGCTGGCTACCCTGGCCTCTGTAGTATAGAGCAAGAAGAGAGACCATTTTGCATAAGGTAGAAGGTAAGACATACATACTATGGCATTCTAACCACCTCCCAGCATAAAAAACATACATAGCTAGCTATGACCAGTTTCCCCAAAGTAATTTCTACTCCAGAGAACAAACTATATCAGCTGCTCTGGAGCACGCATCCAGAGCAGTAGGGAAGACATCCATTTCTGCCTGTCCATCTCACTACTTCATGTAACCTTAGCTTTACCTCCTCTGTACAGCCTTTGATCAATTGGAGAAGTCAAAATGAGGAGGGAGAGAGAGAGAGAGAGAGAGAGAGAGAGAGAGAGAGAGAGAGAGAGAGAGAGAGAGAGAGAGAGAGAGAGAGAGACCAAGACTTACTTATGCTAAAAAATAGACTCATCTTATTAGAAATTATTTAAATAGGACACACTGACAAGTAACACTAAGATTCTCCTGAACAATTTTATTCAATCAACTTGGCAAACAAAATTAACCCATTAGAATGCCTTGTCCACATTTTTGCCAAAATCTTTACCATCAATCAGACTTTACAGATTACACAAAAGCTCACTTAATAGCCATTTCCCATCAAATATTTGCTATATCCTATAGTCTGTACTCCAGAATCTTCTTTCATGACCATCCCATTAATTCGGTGCTAGATACAATTGTGTTAACAATTGCATGCAGGGGGGAAAATTTTTCTATTCATTGAAAAAAAATCAGAAAAATCATATAAAATAACCAAAGCTAATTCCTTTTGGATAATTAAAAATAGCATATACGAATTTGTGACTTGACTATATATGTGTAAGACAATATCTTCAAACTGGTAAGCAGATTCATTACTAGCAGAGAGTGCATTTGACTTATCCATGTTTTTCTCCAACATGCCCCTGGTGAGGGAGTGTGAAGCAGGCAGTGACTGCCAACATAGAATCTGAAGACAGTTTCTGCCCCTTTTAAATAAGCACACCCAATACTTTCATCTGCCTCCCAGGATGTGGTAAGGATTTGGTCAGTCAACTTGCACAGCATACAAAATAAAATAACTCACAGTAAGTACTCAGTAGGCATTAACTGCAGACAAAGAGTGACACAAATGCTGTAGATGTTTGACTGGGTGTGAGCTATTGCATAGTGAGGTATTCTAGACTGTCCATATGTGAGGGTAAGAGGAGCAAAGCCCATGAAGATAAGGCTAGCGGGGGAGCCAACTCATGTAGTCTGAGGAAAGAAAATGGTCTTTAATCAGAAAGGATGTTATTGGTGTCTAGGCTTTAACAATATAGGCAGAGAGTCACTTCTAAAAATATGTCCAATATTCTCTTTGTTCTTGCACCCTTTGTTATAGACGATTCAGAAATCACACTCAACACCCGAAATCCCATCTGTGATGGTTTGTATATTCTTGGACCAGGGAGTGGCACCATCTGAAGGTGTGGCTTTGTTGGAATAGGTGTGACCTGGTTGGGATGGGTGTGTCACTGTGGGTGTGGGCATAAGATCCTCACCCTATTTGCCTGGAAGTCAGTCTTCCACTAGCAGTGTTTGGATGAAGATGTAGAACTCTCAGCTCTGCCTGCACCATGCCTACCTGGCTGCTGCCATGCTCCCACCTTGATGATAATGGACTGAACCTCTGAACCTGTAAGCCAGCCCCAATTAAATATTGTTTTTTTATAAGACTTGCCTTGGTCATGGTGTCTGTTCACAGCAGTAAAACCCTAACTAAGACACCATCCCTATCGACAGGCTTCAGGGCATGGTCACAAACAAGATCATCTTTTCTGACAGTCAAGTCATACATAAAGAGATTAGCAGCAGACATGGGATCCTCCATTAAAGTTACAAAGAAGAGGATCTCTGCTGACCTATGCTTCTTCATAATCAGTTTTAGAGCTTCACATCACATACTGGTACAGCATAGGATTAGGAGAAGGAAGAAGGCAACATGTCTCGTGAGCACAGTATATCAGTAGTGCTTACTGTTCTGGCCTTCAGAGATCTTTCAGTTTCATGTGCTGTGACTTTTCCCTCTAAATAGAGGTTACACACATTTACAGTAAGCTCCCTCTCTGGATTTCACCAGTGACATTTCCATGTGTCCTCTTGATCCCTTCACCTTGAGCCCATCATTCTATGTGCACAGTCTTCCTTAGATTGCCCTCTGTTTGTTCTGCTGATACCTCTTGATCCAAGTTCTTGGCCTTTTCCCTGCTGCATGCAATTGTTAACACAATTGTATCTAGCACCGAATTAATGGGATGGTCATGAAAGACGATTCTGGAGTACAGACTATAGGATATAGCAAATATTTGGTGGGAAATGTCTATTAAGTGAGCTTTTGTGTAATCTGTAAAGTCTGATTGATGGTAAAGATTTTGGCAAAAATGTGGACAAGGCATTCTAATGGGTTAATCTTGTTTGCCAAGTTGATTGAATAAAATTGTTCAGGAGAATCTTAGCACACACTAATAGCTGTGTGCATAGCATTTCAGGAGATAGGCTATGAGGATGCTGACATGGTAAAAGTGTCAATGCCTCATAGATTCAAACCATGATGACACTACAGGAGAGTAGTGATAGATTAAAGCAAGGCCTGGATGGGGAAAGGAAGGCATTAGTGGGCAGATGCTATAGAGTTACACTTTTCCCTGGCCCTTTCTGTATTATCTTTTATGCTTTGTGGGCCACCATGATATGGATGGCTATGACTCATTCTTACTGCCATCATATATGGATACATCTGACACTGAGGGTCAAAATGGTAATCTGTCCCTTGAATTGTTCTCTTAGGCATTTGGTTCATAGCAATGATAAAAAGTGAGAAATATCATCATGGAGGTGGGAGGAGATGATGGTAGAGAGAGGGAGAGAGAATGACCAATTGATTAGCCTCGTGCCATATTTTAGTTTATTTTTATTTGGCATACATAATTTCACAATGCTAAACACATTACATTTTAATTACTATTTAATACAAATCCGAAGTAGAAAACACCTGAAATAATCACATTAGCAGGAGTAAAGATGTATTTTCATTCATAGTTTCAGAGTATTCAGCCAATGGTTGCCTGGAACCATCAATGTAGGAGGCATATTGTGGAGTGAAAGTAATAATTTCATGGAGACAGGAAACAAAGAGAGTGGCAGGAAAGGATGTGAGGGTCTTACTGTCTTCAGCAAGGGTACTTACTTCCACCCACTCCAATTTTTTAAAGGTTCTGCTGCCTCCGAACAGGGTCTCGAGCTGGTAACCAAGACCAAGCCTTTCACATGTGAGCCTTTTGGGATCACTAAAGTCCTGAACCATGACATTCTCTGGCCTTGGAATATGTGATCAGTACACTGCTTGCTTTGAATGTGAGCATTGGAAATGCAGTCTATGATATGCATGCCTGAACTTTCTATCATACTCTTCCTGTTGCAACAATCCAAGGTTCATTAAACACAATGTCCATTGAGAGAGAGAGAGAGAGCTATATATGGAAGAGTCAATATAAAAGACAGGAACAAGGGTTTATCCCCAAGGCTTTCAAACAGATCCATGTAAGTCTTACATTGTTGAGAGACTGGCAATCATCAAGAATTCTGAAATAATAAGAAAACACACAAGAAGTGTATGACATGTCTCCACATATAGTCCAAGTTCATGGAAGACATGACCCACAAACTCATAACCTTTTATGCAGCCCTGAAACTCATCATTGCTGATCTAGCCATCAGAATGAGAACAGCTGGATTTTATTGGTATTTGGAATCTGTTTGGAATTACTTTGTTTCTCATCTATTCTAAAAGTATTTTTCAAACCTCTCTAAATAATCCAGAATGCAGAAAATGTTTTCTGTGGACTGTTAGTAAATGTGGGTTGTATGGTACACATCTGGGAGCTACATGAGGAAGTGGTTTGTGTTGTATGTTTTTATATTTATCATTTTTTTCAATCTGATGTTTTGGAAAAAGAAAAATGACCATGTGCTTGTGCCTCATGCATTTCCCAGTGGTGTTCAGCTTGTTTAGATTATCTTTTTTTCTAAATTATAATTATCTTTTATTAAGGCCAAAATACCATTTGGCTTGCAGCAAGCATAACCTGGCTGGGGAATCATGAAGATGTGATTTTGATTCATTCACAGATTACAGCAAAGGCATTCATTTATGGTCATTGTAACAGGCACTTTGGGTATTTCTTAATAGCCCTGAAAAATCAAAACTTGTAATATCTGAGAAAGTGCCAATTTAACTGAACTTACTACGAGACTCCTTCTAACTCTAAATTATATTTGTTCTCAAGATGTTATATTGTTCAGAAAAATCTAACAGTGACATGAGTCCATTCATGACTTCTTCAACAGAAGAATCATTTTCAGCTGGGAAAGAATTCCTATTGCTTTTCTTTTCTTTCCATTTTTCTCCTGTGTATATAACTAGTGTGACAAGGAAGAGACAAAAGTCCCACACATCAGCTCAACTAAACAGATTGGTCCTGGTGTGAATGGAGACCTGGATCCTGATATTTGAATCAATTAATGTGAAAACATATGTTTCAGTGAAGGTTTTTTAAATTCTTGCTATCATTGTCTCCTGGATTTGGCATGATTAATACAATGAGAAAAAACTAAGGGGTTGAGGATATAATTCAGTGCTGTGGTGCCGGCTTTGCTAGCCTGGGTGAGCTCTTGGGTTCAGTACATAGCACTGAATAAAACAGCATCATACCAGGAAGACAATGTATTGGGTACCAGAGATGAGAAAGGCATTGAGAATGTTTTCAGGAGAAAAGGTGACAATAACTCTAACAGGAAGCACTAGCAGAAAGGCCAAATGGGAATAACAGAAAATCCTAGGCTATTAAAAAGCTGGCACAACTGGTGGTTATCATGTAGAAGAATGTGAATTGATCCATTCCTATCCTCTTGTACTAAGGTCAAATATAAGTGGATCAAGGAACTCCACATAAAACCAGAGACACTGAAACTTATAGAGGAGAAAGTGGGGAAAAGCCTTGAAGATATGGGCACAGGGGAAAAATTCCTGAATAGAACAGCAATGGCTTGTGCTGTAAGATCGAGAATTGACAAATGGAACCTCATGAAACTGCAAAGCTTCTGCAAAGCAAAAGACACCGTCAATAAGACAAAAATGCCACCAACAGATTAGGAAAGGATCTTTACCTATCCTAAATCAGATAGGGGACTAATATCCAATATATATAAAGAACTCAAGAAGGTGGACTCCAGAAAATCAAATAACCCCATTAAAAAGTGGGGCTCAGAGCTAAACAAAGAATTCTCACCTGAGGAATACCGAATGGCTGAGAAGCACCTGAAAAAATGCTCAGCATCCTTAATCATCAGAGAAATGCAAATCAAAACAACCGTGAGATTCCATCTCACACCAGTCAGAATGGCTAAGATCAAAAATTCAGGTGACAGCAGATGCTGGCAAGGATGTGGAGAAAGAGGAACACTCCTTCATTGCTGGTGGGATTGCATGCTTGTACAACCACTCTGGAAATCAGTCTGGCGGTTCCTCAGAAAATTGGACATAGTACTACCGGAGGATCCAGCAATACCTCTCCTGGGCATATATCCAGAAGGTGTTCCAACTGGTAAGAAGGACACATGCTCCACTATGTTCATAGCAGCCTTATTTATAATAGCCAGAATAATAGCTGGAAAGAACCCAGATGCCCCTCAACAGAGGAATGGATACAGAAAATGTGGTACATTTACACAATGGAGTACTACTCAGCTATTAAAAAGAATGAATTTATGAAATTCCTAGGCAAATGGTTGGACCTGGAGGGCATCATCCTGAGTGAGGTAACACAATCACAAAAGAACTCAAATGATATGTACTCACTGATAAGTGGATGTTAGCCCAGAAACTTAGTATACCCGAGATATAAGATACAATTTGCAAAACACATGAAACTGAAGAAGAATGAAGACCAAAGTGTGGACACTTTGCTCCTTCTTAGAATTGGGAACAAAACACCCATGGAAGGAGTTACAGAGAAAAAGTTTGGAGCTGAGACAAAAGGATAGACCATCTAGAGACTGCCATATCCAGAGATCCATCCCATAATCAGCCTCCAAATGATGACACCATTGCATACACTAGCAAGAGTTTGCTGAAAGGACCCAGATATAGCTGTCTCTTGTGAGACTAGGCTGGGGCCTAGCAAACACATAAGTGGATACTCACAGTCAGCTATTGGATGGATCACAGGGTCCCCAATGGAGGAGGTAGGGAAAGTATCCAAGGAGCTAAAGGGATCTGCAATCCTATATGTGCAACAACATTATGAACTAACCAGTACCCCAGAGCTCTTGACTCTAGCTGCATATGTATCAAAAAATGGCCTAATCGGCCATCACTGGAAAGAGAGGCCCATTGGACATGCAAGCTTTATATGCCCCAGTACAGGGGAACGGCAGGGCCAAAATATGGGAGTAGGTGGGTAGGGGAGTGGGGTGGAGGGTATGGGGGACTTTTGGGATAGCATTGGAAATGTAATTGAGGAAAATACTTAATAAAAATATTTAAAAGAAATGAAGAAAGAAAGAAAGAAAGAAAGAAAGAAAGAAAGAAAGAAAGAAAGAAAGAAAGAAAGAAAGAAAGAAAGAAAGAAAGAAAGAAAGAAAGGCTGGATGTCAGATGCGGGAGGATTCTGGGACTCAGCTCTTTCACAGGCATTTGTTATTGCTCTATTTGGAAAATGTTCTAGAATATAAACTCTGGAGAACATTACATTTCAAGAACAGAATTCTTTTCATGCATGTCTCTTTTAGGCTGTGCCTGTTTCCAGCTCTCTAGAGTTGGAACTGGTTGAGGTTACTATAGATGTTCTGGCTTGATCAGAGGAAGTTTGATTTTCGTATGTGCATGGTACACAGACTTCTGGAATATTTCCAGGCTTCTACCAACCTTCCATGTGAGTTATACCTCAAAGGAATAATCACTTCTTCATCTCATGCTTACAAAGATACTTTCCCATGGCTTTCTTCAGAGCTGTGAAATGGTCTAGGATTATAGCCAACTTCTAGCTGAACCCTTTACCCACAACCAGCTCAGATGTGTGTAGGAACCATGAGAGAAACAGCTCTGTGGCAGCCCAGCTCTGCTCACCCTCTACTTCTTACTACATTGTCTGTTTCCCGTTATAATCAGTTGGCTGTGGCTAGGTTTACATGTCTGGATGCTCTGCCTTCTTGACACCTGAGGCAATCTAAAGTCTCTTACATTCAGTATCACCCAGATGATGAAAGGAATGCCCAACAGTTAAACACCCCATAATGCTATCATCCAAAAGGAAAAGAGGCCCAGTGTGAAGCTTTTATTCTTCTTTACTTGGTTCCTATTTTTATGTTGAAGTGCTCTTTAGAGCAACTGATTAGTGGTCAGAGGAATTATTCTTTCTTTCTGGGTATATTTCTATTAAGTATAGTGCATTTCTTAATTGTTAACATTTCCCAAAGTTCTGTGTATATATAGATTATGTGACACAATTACTATGGAACTGTATTTAGTAATAAGATGAGGTATGGTATGTGTGTGGGACCCATATGTAGTATGTGGTATAAGAAAGGGCCTTCACAGTTAATATTTCTCATAATCATCTTAGAGTAATCATTTTTACACTCTTATATTCTGTTACCCTGGTAGAGACACAGTTTATTCTTCTTGCTCCAGTAAATTCTTAAGTGTCAATTTTTCACTTTTATAATGTCCTCAATTGGATGGCAAATTACACGAAGACTCTAATTCAGAAGATAATTTCATGAAAGGGATGGAGTTTAGCTGTAGGTCAAGGCTAGCAGATTATTTCTAATTTATTCATCAACTCTAAACAAGGGAAGCTTCAGAGGGGCTGGTCTGAGGAGAAATCAACGCTGTGTTTTAGATCAGAAGAGGTGATATAAAATCTAAGTATCTAAAATGAGATCTTCCATAGGTATAGTAGAGTATACAATTTATTCCAATTATCTAATGCAAGACAGAACCTTGTAGATTGCTTGCTGTACATCTATAGCGTACACAGTTCACAAATGATTCTTCTTTTGAGTTTGTGTTATTCTTTGTGATAACTCGACCCAAGCAGCTTTTTAAGTATCTCCAGAGGCATGCCACCTCTCTTATTCTCCTTTTTCCTTACTGTGGCTCTCGCCTCTTACTTTTCCTCAGCACACCATGTCTTTGCCCATGAATTTCATATGCTTGGAATGATCTTTTCCTTTGAACTATCCATGACTATTCTTTATGGTCAATGTATTCTCTAATTGTAAAGATTAAACCTCATCCTAACCAGCCCCTTCATTTCACTAGAGTTAATGAGTCCCTCTCTTCTGTGCCTTTGTAGCTCTCTTCATGCATTTCCATTACAACGCTCATTATGCATTTCTGGTTTTTCATCTGTCATCCTCTGCTGGAAAACCTATTATAATAGAGCAGGGATATTGTCTTAGTAGATGCATGAATTAGTGAGCCAAGAGACGAAGCATTTCACTATTAACTCTAATGCTGGCTCTGCTGTTGCCATTAGAGCAGCAGAAGAGGGGTTCAGCAGAGCAGAAGGACCACCTTCAGGTGCTCCATTGTTCTAACTCATTAGCTTCCTGGAGCTATTCTGCATTATTTCTAACATCTCCATGGTTAAATATATTTAGGAGACATTCATTTAAGAAGAGATGAATAGGTTGCTTTGAGGCAGAGTATGCCACGCCCTCGATTGTGAGGCTGCAAATTTTCAAGAACATATGAAATCTTTTGTGATTTACTTGATCTCAGCTACATTTCTCAGTGGAAACTTCAATGGACTTTATAATTTGGGGAAACAGACTTTGATCACTTCTTCCAAAGTAGTAGGATTTGTACAAAAGCTATGAGCTTCTCTTTCTTTCTTTCTTTTTTCTTTTCTTTTCTTTTTTTTTCCGAGATAGGGTTTCTCTGTGTAGCCCTGGCTGTCCTGGAACTAGCTCTGTAGACCAGGCTGACCTCGAACTCAGGTGCTTCTCTTTCTTAAGTATCTTCTCCCTACTCTTGTTTTATAGAAAGCACATAATAAGGAGAGTGTCAGAGTGTTGACCTTGCTTTGTTACCAATAGCTTAATGAGAAGCAGAAGGAATTCTTACTATAACCATTACTGGTATCTGTATATTCTGTTCAAATTTTGCCAAAACATTCTATACCCTATTGCTAACCAAGGTGTAGAAATTATCCTTTGTGTTTAGGCTGGAAGGAAAGGGTGTCTCATAGATTGTTTGTTTTGGGTTTTTGTTTTGTTTTGTTTTGTTTTTCAGAGTGAACGTGGATATAGTTTGCCCTATTTTGTTATTGTTGTTGTTTTGACTTACGTACAACTGCTCTGAGCAGTAAAGTTATGTTAACTCGTCTAGAATATGCTTTTCTTCCTCTATCTTTAAAGTTTAGAGACTTACTTTCTATTGCTTAAAGTTTAGAGAAATTCAAGTTTACTTGAAATTAAGAAATGTGTTAAATTCAGCCTCTTCTTTTATTTTATTTTATTTTATTGGATATTTTATTTATTTACATTTCAAATGTCATCCCCTTTCCCAATTTCCACCCCCTCAGAAGGCCCCTAGCCCATCCCCTCTTTTCCTGCTTCTATCAGGGTGTGTCCCCATCCACCCAACCACCCATTCCTGCCTCTCTGCCCTTGTTTTCTCCTAGACTGTGGCATTGAGCCTTCATGTGGGACCAAGGGCATCTTTTCCCATTGATGCCCGACAAGGACATTCTCTGATACATATACAGCTGGAGCCATGAGTCCCTCCATGTGTACTCCTTGGTTAGTGATTTAGACCCTGGGAGCTCTGGTTGGTTGATATTATTGTTCTTCCTATGGGGTTGCAAACTCTGCCTCTTCTTTTTATTTCTTTTTAGCATCACCAATACCTGGGTATCCTCCAAGATTCCCTTATTGGACACCTTCTTATCTTTAGGTAAAACCCATATAGAACATGTCTGTGTGTACTCATTTGTTTCATTAATTGCTTTGGGTAGTTCCATAAAATTCATCCCAATTTTAATATAGACTTTTAATTTATTTTGAAAGAGTTAGTCTTATATATTTCCTTAACATCATTTAAAATTCATCATGTTCTCACATTATTTTTCTAAATAACATTAGGACCATGCGTGATGCTAAATCCATTATGAAATCACATAGTTATGTCTATTTAATGGCACTTTCCCTTACAGATGACAATAAAGATGATTTGAAAAATAGACATTTTTCTGTGTGACAATCCAACTGACAGCTAAACGTGCTTTTCTCTCGTCTCCTACTTAAGAGCTAGGGAAGTCTTACTCTGTTCTGGAAACAATGCTTTCCTCCCTTTCTCTACCATCCCCCTCTCTTATTAAAACAATGCATGCGCAGAGGTTTAGAAGTTATGTGTGTTGTAATACATCACTGTCATTCTGTTTGATGCTCCTATAGCTCCCTGCGTGGCCAGTGGGAGTCCCTGAAAGCCAGCTCCAGTGTCCCTTCGGCGTGACTCCATTAATCTTTAAACATAGCCCCCATAAATCCTTCTGGCTGAATTTCTACTATGGATGGGAAGCTGAGTTGCATATAATTAAATTATAGAATGAAATAAAATGCAACTGGCTCCCCCTGTCACTGCACGTATATCAGTGCACCCAGCACTTTGTGTAGACCATTTAAGATCATTTGATGTTCTCATGTCTAGTAATGTCAGCATATTTTAGTTTTGTCTTATTTCTACTTTTACAAGAATCTAATATATCCTGAACATGCAATGCTGTCAGTAACTATTATTCTTAAAGGATTTTAAGATAGTCTGAGCACCCTTATCTTGTGTCAGGGAAGAACACTGCCCGGGGCAAGTACAAGCCTGTGGTTGAGAAGCGTCAGCTGGGATACGCTGAACTATCATCTGATTTACTATAGTGACCCTTGGCTACACAAGACTTAATAAAAATGTTGGCTCTACACCAAAACTTTGATTATTACTTTTAATCTTTAAATGGTAACCAAATAATGTAGACCATAATTTAAAGACCCATTCATACAGATACTCAGAACTGTTCAAACTACTGAGACTAAGCAGCTGTGAATGCTAACTCATAGATGGGACATCTGTAATAATTCTTCTTCCTTACGCTCAGGAAATACCACAGAAGAGGGGGACTAAAGCAATTAAGAGCAGGAGAACCAGGATGAGGACCATGCCATGTCCAGAAACAAAGGAAGTAAAAAAGGGGACTATGGGTGGTGGTTAGGAAAGCACTAGAGAAAAGAAGAAGACTTGGGCAAGTTGATTTGAAAGGGGAAATGGGAGAAACTGAAGGGAGGGTTTAACTGGGGAAGACAGAAGGAGGTCAATACAGAAGTACAGGGTAATAACAATGAAAGTCTCAGCAGGTTGTATATATTTATGCATTTATAGATATATGTAATAACAGTTAAATAAAATAACTTTAATAATAATAGTAAATTTTAATAATAGAAATAACAATAATAAATAGTTAAAGTAACGCCTTTAAGAGGGAGCAAAGGAAAGTACATAAAGGGTGTGAGGAAAGCAGAGAAAAATGATGTAATTATGTTTTAGTTTTTTATTATAATATATTTAAACAATGTTGAGTAGGCTAGTTCAAGTGTCATAAAAGAAATCATTAGATGGATTTTTACTTGGGGTTGGGACAGAATTTAACAACTTCTGAAATGGCCCTAGATCCTCCCTCCTGTCATTTTGTGCTATGTACTTATGTTAAGTGGCATTTTCAGTATTGAAAATTATTAAAATAAAAGATGTCACTCGGTTCTGGGAAAGGTTGACAGTGCTTTATGTCTTGCAGTATCAATTACTCAGTCAAAATTTCATCCTTTATACAAAAATCCAGCTATCACATTTTTCTCATTTACATGAACTTGGTTTCATTTTTAATTAATGGTAAATTGATGTTTACCAAAGAATAAATTTCATTATTTGTTATCAGAAAAATAAACAACAACATCAACAAACTGTTTGTAAGACAAAATGCAAGCAAAATAATCTATTCCTAGTCCATTCTTTGCACTGCCATTTCTGTGTCTGGGGGAACTTTGTCCATAATAATTCAGGAAATCATTCTCATTTCTCTAAGATTTGGTTTAAAAGTCTTGCTTTAGCTAGGTGTAACATGCCTTAATCCCAGTACACAAAAGGTAGAATCAGGTGAGATCTCTGTGTCTGAGGCCATCATGATGTTTAGAGTGAGTTCCAGGACAGCCAGGGCTACACAGAGAAGCCTTGTCTCAAGAAAAAAAAAAAAAGAAAGAAAGAAAAAATAAAACAGAAGAGGAAATAAAAGTACCCTGACAAAGAAGCTAAAAGCTTACTTTATCAGTTGTTGCCATTGCTGCTGGCTTCTTGCCTTGAGAGAGGAGAACACAATCTTGTCACAAGTTCTCCTTGTTCTTTTTGCCCCACATAGCAATGTCACCACGTCCGTCCCAATGTTCTCTGAGGGGTCACCATATGACTGTGAGCAGCAAGCCTGTGTTAGTTCCATAAGGGTTATTAGAGCAGACTGTCATACCTAGTGTGGTGTGAGCATCAGGCATGTATTTCCCGAGAGGGCTGGAGACTTGAGACCCAAGACCAGGGTGTCAGAGAGGCTGGCTTCTTCTGAAGTTTGTGACATAGGGAGTCTGTGCATGTTCCTTTCCTGGGCATGTAGACAGCTGTCATTCTCCTTGTTTCTTTTTCACACCACTTTGTCTGTGTACATAAACTTTTCTGTCCCAGTCCCCACTTGTTATAAAGATACCAGCTATGTTGCCTTAAGACTCACCATACAGCCCCTTTTAACTTAATTATCTCTATAAAGACTATCTACTGTTAGCCTCTATCAGCAGACCAGCAACAGTAGATAGTCTTTATAGAGATAATTAAGTACTACCGGAGGATCCAGCAATACCTCTCCTGGGCATATACCAGAAGATGTCCAAACTGGTAAGAAGGACACATGCTCCACTAGGTTCATAGCAGCCTTATTTATAATAGCCAGAATAATAGCTGGAAAGAACCCAGATGCCCCTCAACAGAGGAATGGATACAGAAAATGTGGTACATTTACACAATGGAGTACTACTCAGCTATTAAAAAGAATGAATTTATGAAATTCCTAGGCAAATGGTTGGACCTGGAGGGCATCATCCTGAGTGAGGTAACCCAATCACAAAGGAACTCACACAATATGTACTCACTTATAAGTGGATATTAGCCCAGACACTTAGGATACCCAAGATATAAGATACAATTTGCTAAATGCATGAAACTCAAGAAGAATAAAGACCAAAGTGTGGACACTGTGCCCCTTCTTAGAATTGGAAACAAAACACCCATGGAAGGAGTTACAGAGACAAAGTTTGGAGCTGAGACAAAAGGATGGACCATCTAGAGATTGCCATATCCAGGGATCCATTCCATAATCAGCTTCCAAACGCTGACACCATTGCATACACTAGCAAGATTGTGCTGAAAGGACCCAGATATAGCTGTCTCTTGTGAGACTATGCCGGGGCCTAGCAAACACAGAAGTGGATGATCAAGGTCAGCTATTGGATGGATCACAGGGCCCCCAGTGGAGGAGCTAGAGAAAGTACCCAAGGAGCTAAAGGGATCTGCAACCCTATAGGTGGAACAACATTATGAACTAACCAGTACCCCGGAGCTCTTGACTCTAGCTGCATATGTATCAAAAGATGGCCTAGTTGGCCATCACTGGAAAGAGAGGCCCATTGGACTTGCAAACTTTATATGCCCCAGTACAGGGGAACGCCAGGGCCAAAAAAATGGGAATGGGTGGTTAGGGAAGTGGGGGTAGGGTATGGGGGACTTTTGGGATAGCATTGGAAATGTAATTGAGGAAAATATGTAATAAAAAATATTTTAAAAAAAGAAAAAAAAAGACTATTACCCAAATTTTGAGGCCTTAAGAATTAGGACTCTGACATATATTTTGGGTAAGGCAAAACTCAAACAGTGATTGTATTTTTTTTTTCTATAACACCAATTATGGGGCTTAAAAGAGCAAATGTTCCCATAGAGAACACTTGTTCTCCAGTGTGTGGTGCTGTTTGGGGAGGGTGTGGAACTGTTGGGAGGTATAACTGGTGTGGTTTTACTGAAAGAAACAGGTTGCTAGGAATAGGCTTTGAGATTTTATAGCTTCATTTCATCTCCAGTTCAGTCACTGTTTTGGTATTTTTAGTTGAAGATGTGATCTAAGCCTTCTTCCCGGGCTGCCTGCGGCCCTGTCTACTGTGTGTTATGGTCTCTCCCTCTGGGACTCTAGACACCAGTAATCTTTCTTCCCTACATTGCTTCTGTGTTTTATCACAGCAGGAGAAGAAGAGTCAGTAATGCAAGACAGGTTAGAAGTACACTCTAAAAGGTCCAGTTCATACTGTGACAGCCATCGATCATCCTGTCTGTTTCTTAATGTCTTCTAACAGCACCTGCATCTGTCTTCTCTATTTACTTTTAAAGCACTAAAGGTGATCAATGCTACATCTTGTTCTGTAAGCATCTTCCAGACTTTCTGTGTTGTCCATAGCTTGATTTCAAAACTTGCATTCCATAAACATGTTTTCATTATTATTATTACGACCGTATAGAAGCTACTCATTGTAGAATTGTCACTTGATCTTGGCCTTCTTGTCTCCAAACTTGAGAGAGAAAAAATTCAAGCATTTAAGTTCCCTGGCCTTGTATCTTGTGTTGGCAGTCTTAGCAGCTGAGTGGACTCTCTTCCTTGAGGTTTTTGTGTCTGGAAGGCTCTAACCCATGATTCTATGCTGAACACAAATAGCCGGGCGAGCTTTCTCGCCTTTGCTCTCTTGAAGGATGGGCACCTACCACTTCCTAAGTCCCACCTTCTGCCTGCTTCCTGTATAATCACAGGGACACTCAGTCTCATGATGCTTCCTGGCAAAAACATCTTTTCAGGATAAAATTTGGAGTCTCTGAGAACTGAATCTATCTCTATCTTTCAATCACTCATAGAAATAGAATTAAAAATTAATGATTTTCTCTTGAAAAAATTTTCTCAGGTATTAGTGATAAAATAGCTGTGTATTTTCTGTTTCTGTGCTTACTTTGTTCACTGGTTTTGTTGTTGTTCACCTGGAAGTTTCTAGACTCCACTTTTTGGGGGTTATGATGTCACAATATTGTAAGCAGACTGTTGGTATTTTTTCTGGTTATATGTTCTCTTCATCTCAAGACATGTCATTCATAGACATCTATTTGTGGGGGCTTTCAAGAGCAAAGGTTAGGACTTTCTAAACAAAAATGTCAATGACAGGCACCAATACTCTGTCTTTTGATTATTAGTTGGGTGATTTCCTTTTTTCCTGGTGCTGTTTGAAAAACTCTTTTAGACCCATGAACTGGGCAGTTGCTTACAACTGAACCTTTTCACACTGGGCAGTGTCAGGATAGTGCTGAGAAGATAACCACTTCATCTTGAAAAGGAACAGGATGTATAAGTTCCAGTGTCTTTGAGACATATTATAAATTACACAGTTAAAAGTAGAACCTGGGAATGTAAAGAGTGAAGAACGAGTTAGCATTCACCCAGTTTCTAGAAATAACTGTTTTGTCTCTTACACAATTTGTTTTACTCATTCTAGAAACTGCCCTCTCACAACTTCATTGCAAGAAAATTATACTAACTTAGTTATATAATTTGGAAATTATAAGAAAATTCTTTGTTGATAAATTTTACTCCTGAAAAAAACAAAAAAATTAACATACCCCTTGGCCATTACCATTGCCTGAAGGACTGAAGGACCAGGCAAGAGATGTAAAAGCAGCATTGTACTGGGAACCATCATTTACTGTTTTAAATATGATGACTAAATCCAGACAAGGGACTCTCTACAGCTGCTTATACCAGGGATTAAATGATTGTGAAATGAGATCTTAGTAGTCCTAACAGTGCTCATGCATTCATTCTCAATTGCATCCAGGAAGTCTTACCTTCTTAATAATAACAGTGTACAATGCTCACTATCTGATACTCAAAGCTACCACCAACCATACCAAAAATCATATTTGAAATATCAAAGAAAGCCTCTTCTCTCATTTATGATAAACCCTCAGCATTGTATCTCTTTATAATTGTAACAGCTTCTTTTTTAAATTTTATATTAGTTTTTCATTAATTATTTTTTACACTCCATATTTTATCTCCCCTGTCCACCCTCCATCTGTTTCACATCCCATAATACCTCCTCCCCACCCCCTTGTCTCCATGTGGATGCCCCCACCCCCACCCCATCTGACCTCTAAACTCCCTGGGGCCTCCTATCTCTTGAGGGTTAGGTGCATCATCTCTGAATGAACACAGACCCAGCAGTCCTCTACTGTATGTGTGTTGGGGCCTCATATCAGCTGGTATATGCTGCCTGTGTGGTGGTCCAGTGTTTGAGATATCTCAGGGGTCCAGATTAATTAAGACTGCTGGTCCTCCTACAGGGTCACCCTCCTCCTCAGCCTCTTCCAGCTTTTCCCCCAATTCAACCATATGGGTCAGACGCTTCTGTCCACTGATGGGGTGCAATTATATGCATCTGACTCTTTGAGCTGCTTGTTGGGTCTTCCTGAATGCAGTCATGCTAGGTCCCTTTTTGTGAGCTCTCCATAGCCTCAGTAATAGTATCAGGCCTTGGGACCTCCCCTTGAGCTGGATCCCACTTTGGGCCTGTCACTGGACCTTCTTTTCCTCATGCTCCTCTCCATTTCCATCCCTGTAATTCTTTCAGACAGGAAAAATTATAAGTCAGAGTTGTGACTGTGGGATGGGAACCTCATCCCTCACTTGATGCCCCGTCTTCCTGCTGGAGGTGGGCTCTATAAGTTCCCTCTCCCTAATGTCAAGCATTTCATCGAAGGTCCCTCCCTGTGAGTCTTGAGAGTCTCTTACTTCACATTCTAGAGGGTTCCCCCAACCTTCTCTCTCTTGAGGTTGCCTGTTTCCATTCTTTCTGCTGGCCCTCAGAGTTTCAGTTCTTTGTCCTCACCCAATACCAGATCAGGTTCCTCTCCCCCTCCCACCACCACCAAGCCAGCTCTCCCTCCCCTGTCCAAACAGCTTCTAAAATATCGTTTTAAATGGAAATTAGAATCATTTTAAATTTTCCTCTGTAGCAATAATAACCTTTCTTTACAAAGGTGTGTCTTATCTATGAAAGACTTGGTCTTTTCATGTGTGTATGTTTTTATTTTAGGCTTTACTTAAATGACCAACATCTCTTGGCAGCCAAGAGTCGGGAGGTAGATAACCATCAACACCATAGTCTAAGTGAGCTTCCGTTAACTTCGAGCTTTGGTTTAGGTCAGCACTGGAAGGTGAGGTTAAGTACTTCTTTGTAGGATTCCAGCTCTCTAGAGTCTGAGAGTCTAGTTTCCAGCCAACTTATGAAAAGCAAGCTGTAGCTTTCTTGCATGCTTTCAAGCTGTGTCTGCCTTAAGTGGTTCCAGCAAATGCTTTTCCAACAACTTTTCATCCTCCAGAAAGTTTTTACTCCTCTTATCCTTGGATGGCCCATCTCTAGCTATTTGCTTGATTTTACAGTATTTTCCCCTCTGTAAGACTTCAGCTGCTGTGAGCACCAGTTACACTCAGTGGCTCACAATGTGGGTTCATTCCTTGGTCCTATTGCATGACAGTGTGGGCTTAGCAGCTGTGTGCTGTTACTGGTGTCTGATTTGTTCCCCTTGTGGTGCCAAGGGCAAGGCAGCAGCCCTTATCTGAGTGAGACTCTCTGCCCCTATAGGGAGAACAGGAACCCAAGAGGTCTAGTGTCAAGCTACGTGAGGCCATTTGAAGTCTTTATTTAACATGTGACATTTAAACTTCCACTCATATCCCATGAGCCAAATACAATCAATTTTACCAAAATTGAGTTCAACATAACAGGATAGTTAGATAAATATATTTCATCTTGAGTGAAGTGTCCCCACAGATTAAAACACACACACACACACACACACACACCTCATAAAATAACCATCTCTTGGTTCTTATGAAGTTATTTAAATTCTTTGTAATTTGGTTTCTTTCTTACGTTTCTTAAATTGTGTGTGTATGTGTGTGTGTGTGTGTGTGTGTGTGTGTGTGTGTGTGTGTGTCTGTGCATGAAATAGTAAATGAGTGAGTGGAAGGCAGAAAATAACTTACTGAAATAATTTTCTCCTTCTGCCATGTCAGTCCTGGGGTTTGAATTTGAGTACCCAGGCTTGTGGCAAGCACCTTCATCCACTGAGCCATCTCTCCCCTCCCATAGATGATTTGTTTTAAAAATGAAGACAAAGGCAGCATCTTCATCAAAGTTTTGTTATAAAGAAGAAATGAGTGGATGTGGTTAGGGGCTTGGATGGTTTGCAGCGAAGAGTAAAGGATTACTGAATGCTGTTCATCATGATTTTGACCACAACCGTTGTTGACACAAGGGCACTTAGCAACCTATAAATACTTCTTTGTGGAAAATAAACATAGGAAAACTATCTATTTGCAAGTAAATGATACATTCACATGAGTAGGGCAGAGGCATGCCCATCCTTTCAGGGTCACTCTGTGCAGAACTCCAGGAACTGGGAGAGTTTTGATAATCTGATAGTTTATTTCCTTTATATTATACAAACCTTAAGTGTTTAACCAAGATGGCAGTCTGGATAGGGGCAGACAGTCTTTCTGTATCTGGTGCTCTGAACTTGGAAGGAAAGGAAAAAGAATGTGATGATTTAATTTTTTTCTTCATTATTTTTGGAAAGATAATATCAGATAGTCGTTTGGGAGATCAAAATGATATTTCCCAGCTTGAGGTTCTATTTATTTCTTTTAAATTTTTTCCCTCTTTTTTTTTTTTTTGTTGTTGTTAAATGAAGTTAATTTATTGTCTAGGATCAAGTTCTCCAGTTTAGGCAAGTACTCCAACCCCACAGTGTTTTTATGTTACTGATTCATATTATTCCTCGTTGAGCTGTGCATCTGGGAAAAGGCAGATTGCTATCTGTACCTAGAACCAAACACGAGCTCCTCAAGGTCACAAAACAATACTCGCTCCTCATTCCTACTCCAAAATGAAGTGTTTTCATTTTAAACACTATCTTAATAGTCATCTGGTATGCAATAGTATTTTTATATATTGTGAGTGAGAAATTCACTGTGGAGCCATCCCAGACTTATGTATTTTTGAAAAGACATTGTCTTCTGGCAAAAATGGTAAATTATTTATAAGTATTTAAGAAGGATGAGGTAACCAAATGCTATTATCCCATTAGTTTGGAAAGCCACGCTTCATAAAAACTTGTATTCTGTGATATTTTAAAACAAGTTGACTTTTCAGAAAGTATGAAGAGAAGGCAGTCAACCAAACAGTTTCTTCTAGCATGAAGGATAAAAGCAAGTAAATAAGCAAACAAACAAAAAAACAGACTTGAAAGAAACACAAATCAACAGAGCCTTAAGATATTGTTGAGGGCTGGAGATGATTTGCATCTGTGGACTTCTATCTACGTGCTCTGGGGAAGCAGGGGTAGGATCTGGAACAGCATCAGAAACTGCTCACATATGCCAACCATCGAGTCTGTTTACCAGTCCCATGGATATTGAGAGCACCCTAGAAATGATCGAGGGGCTACAGTGTCCCTGCAATGAGCACCAACACAATCTATGAGCATGGGTGTTGGGGAGGCTTATGACCAGACAGGTGTAGTGGGTTCTGACCTATGCACTGAACTGACCACTTTCACATTTCATACCTAGGTTCTGCCATCAAATATGATGAAATTTCACGTTAAGTGATGATAACAACATTTTCCGATTGTTCTCATTGTTGTGCCTGTTTCATTGCAAATTTGAGGTTTACAAAAAGAAAGGAATTAAAAGGGTATATGTGCCCATGTTCATTTAATTCCTACCTAGGGCATGTCATCTACTGTATGTGTGTGCATGCTTGTGATGTGCCTGTGTGTCCTGTGTGTGTTTGTGTATGTGTGTGAGTTTAGTCTTCCCTGTATGTTTAAACTAACTGAGTTAGAACAGTGCTATCTTCACACTTTCTTAGAGCTACTACCCTCTACCCCAGCTTTAAATTTTCCCCTCAGGTTACAGGAAGAAGGAAACACATTTGAGTGGGCTGTCGACATCTGGTAATTTGTAGGGTCTTGAAGCAATTACATTAGCCTCTCAGCAGCATAATTGACTGCAGGCAGCGGTCCCTCACTGCACAGCTATGTATCCCACAGTAAAATGTGCAGAAGGCGGGGGTTGGGGGAGGGTTCTGGCAGCATCTATGGAGGATGAAGCATTTCAGCTGCACTTGTTTCAGCACCATGGTCATGATGACCTCAAAAAGGAGATTGCTTTCTTGGAGGCGAAGGATGTGGACCATCAAATGAGGTAGAGCTACTGTTCTTTAAGAATGCAGCATGCAATGTGATTCTTGGAATGAAATAAACCAAAAAGAGCTTCTGGGTTTATCTTATTATGCGTTGCCTCCTTGAGAGAAAGCCTGCTCTACTTCATGTCACACAGACAAGGAAAGAGGCCATGTGCTTCTGCTCACAAAGTGAGTCTGTGTGCATGCTCACAGGCAGCAGTCACTGTAGATAAGTATTTACCAAAGGAACCACGGCTAGGCTCAAAAGTGCACAGTAACAATAACACAAAAGCAATATCTGGCCACAGTAAGCAGGAGGAGAATGACTGTCCATGTTCTGCTTGTGGAATTACAAACTGGTGCGCAAAGGTTAGAGCCCACCTCTGCTAAAACAGACTACCACAGATGTATAGAGCCCAAAATTCTCCATGTATAAATTTAATGTAGAATCATTATTATACCAAATAAACACAAACAGGGGTGCCTATTGCAGTATCACTTACAGAAAATGATGAATTAGAAACATTGTAAATATCCATCACTAGGAAGTAAACAAGTAAATCAAGTTAAATTGAAAAGTTAGGGTCTGGGGAGAAGGCTAGGCTAGGCAAAAGCAAGAGGACCTGAATTCCAAACTCCAGCACTATCCAAAAGCAAGAAGAAATGTCAGGTCACTATAATCCAAGAGCTGGGAAGTAGAGGCAAGGAGATCCCTGGAGCTTACTAGCTAGCCATCTGAGCCAAGTGGGTGAGCTTCAGGTCCAATGAGAGATTCTGACTCAAACACTGGAGTAAAGAAAGGTTGTAAAGAACCCAGCACATCACCCTTTGTTCTTCATATGTATACACATGCACATACACATGCACATACACATACACATGCACATATACATACACAAGCACATACACATACATATGCACATGCACATACACATGCACATACACACATGCACATACACATACACATGCACATGCACATATACACACACATACACATACAAATGCACATACACATGCACATGCACATATACACACACATACACATACAAATGCACACACACATGCACATGCACAGTAGATACTAAAACTTAAATTGTCAGAACTGTAGCAGAGTTACACCCATACACACACGTATTTACTATGGCCTAAGGGGAAGGTGGACTATACAAGAGACTAAAATAGGAACTATGGCAAGGGCACGAAGCCCTTGACCCTGGCTTCTAAGATTAGTGAATCTTAGGTGGAGCCCTTGTTGATCCCAGCTGTTATCAATGAATTCTATCCCAGGTGGTTCCTGTTAGACCTTTTGTGTTTGCATTCCTCTGTTTTATGTAAGATTCTGGTTACCTCAATTGTACCTTGCGAATATGTCACCCAACTTCCTTATTGTCCTCTGCATAAAAAGTCTGATGCTCAATTCGAAAATTACACTCAGATTCCACACGAAAAAAAAAAGAAAAGAAAAGAAATGGTGTATTTATTGTTAAAATAAGATTGAAAGCTCTATCAAGTCTCTGCAGTTAGCCTTACTGCAGGCTTCACCTCCCTCTGTCCTTTGTGAGCAATCCCTCTCTCTGCTCTCATCCAGCTTACTATTTTATGTAGGTCGAGGGGTCATTGTTAGTAGACATAAGATGTTTGGAGAATGGTCAAGTAGTGAGCACTGTCATAGAGCTTTCTGACCTCAGAGCAGCTCAGAGGAGAAAGAGAAGCCCTGGAGCCCCGAAGACCCCTGCAGGAAGTACACAGACTCAAAACTATTTCCATAGTAATAAAGACAGCACTTATCATCTTTGCTCTTACATTTTCAAAATATTAGACAGGGGTTTCCAGAAGATCCAAGATGTGAAGTATTGTAACAAATTGAATGCAGAATCAGATAAGAGAGTCCAGCTGTGCTCTTTTAAGGCAAGCCTTAGAGAGATTTATGGAAATGGAAAGCAATGCTGTTCTTCTCAGTAAGTGTTCTGTATTTGGAAACACAGTGTTTGAAACAGAAGTCTGTTACTTCCATTAATTATCTTTATTTTTGCTGTTTAAAATTAATCAGTAAATACTTTAAATGACATTTTAATAGCTAAAAACCCATGTAAACAAAGGTGTGTTTAGATGCTCAATAATTAAAAATATTTATTTTTATGTGTGTGTATGTATGCTTCTGTGAGCTCAAGAACACATGTATGCAGGCACCCCAGGAACAATACTAAGCACTATTAACTGCATAGCCATCTCTCTAGTTTCTTAGTGAATAATACTTGTCTATTATTTGAGGATGCCAGTACAATGATTCTCAGTAGCTTTTGAAAGTGTGTAGCACTGCTGAGCCAGTGGGGTTTGGGGGACAACTGGGTTAAAGGATGCTGAAATGTGAATATGGAAGTAGACGGATGATGATGATACGTACAGACTTCCGTGTGGGGAGAACAACATTGCCAGACTAATCCAGCTTTCTTGGCTGAAAAGTACATGAGTCAAACCAAATTAAAGTATCAAATTAAGGGTAAAGATTATACTGACAGATGGAATTTTCTCTCTGAGCGAGTAGCTTGAAAGAAGAATTCTGAAAAGACAATTATTTGGTAACTGCTTTTTAGTTAACTAACTGACTAATTAATTAATCAATTATTTAGGGACAGGGTTTTATTATGTAGACCAGGCTGGTCTTGAACTCATGGAAATCTGGCTGCTTTTTCCTCTCAAGTATTGAGTTAAAGTCTTGTTCCCGCCTGTTAAACTAGTGCCAGCTACTTTTAAAGTTCTGTAGTCAGCATTAGGACATCAACAAAGAAATTTTGTTCTTTATCTTTAAAATATTCATCATTTAATTCATATAATAAAGAACAGAAGAAAGTTCCTAAGGAAATTTAATCCTAGGATATTTAGGTTTGGTAAAATACATGACTGTATAATCAAGCATTTATGATAGTCTATTTGCTATAATCGATTCACCTGGTTATGCTATACGGACAACATGAGCATTGTATCAGTCAGCAAAGACTAAGTAGCAAACAATCCCTTATCTCAGTGGCTGCAATTTTTATTTTTCCTTCATGTTATTTGGGAATAGTTGGGAGGCTTCCTCTGTGCATTTGTGCATACCACAGTGTTCACATGCATCATCAGGGTTGTATGTGCTGGGGAGCAGAGTTGGATAGTCAGCTACTCCCAATTCCTACCAATGTCTTCTGGAAGGGATATAAGCATCTTAGCCGGCTCCATGGTCTTGTTGTCACTGGGAGCTCGTTCAGTACTTCTCTTGGCTCTTCAGTCCTCAATGCTGTACCCAGGGAAGCCAAATGAGACACATAGAATGTAGCATAGAAGACAGGGTTTATGATAAACTGGTGTACTCTGAAGAAATCGGAGCAGATAATAGCCAGAGTGACCACTGTGGAGGAAATGTTCTCTGGGGACAAGGATGGACAATGGCCAGAGAGACCATTGTTCTATCTCCCATTTTTAGGTAGGCTTTGTACTGTCTCCATTTCCCTGTCTAATTGATTGAAAAGTCCATCAGGTATTACTCTTAAGGAGAGGGACCATGGTATATCTTTGCTCTTTACCAGAGGCCTTCTGCTCAATAGTAATCATAAGAATTTTAGGGAAGTTTAGAGGTCATGTTGTTATCCAAGGCCAGAAATACAGCTATGATCCCATTCTTGTATGTGCAGGGAGCAGAGCTGGATAGTCAACCACTATCAATTCCTTTACAATGCTGATTGTGAAAGAAGAGTCCATTCTCAATAACCTTCAAGTTTGCTAATCACGAACCATCTAGCAGACATAGCCTGACTCCTGAAGCCAGTGATGCAGCAGCAGTGAGGGACCTGGGGAAATGTAGTTAAGAAGAAGGAGAAGTGAATGGAGTAGCAAGAGAAATCTAGAATTGCTTTTGACAAGTGCTGCTTAAGGAAAATAAATTGCAGTAAGCATCTAAGTCGAGATCAGAGAGTTGATCCAGCTGAATCAAATTCAAGAAGGATATTTCTCCAGATGAATGAAATGTCTTCCAGCTGAAACAAACGTCCTGTGGCATTGGTTTCTCCTCATCCTTAACCCTCAAGCTGCATTCCTTGACTCCCTTTTCTGTTGTAATACCAGATGGGTATACTAATTTATTTCAGAATCTTTATTTTTGTCTCAGGCATAACTTTTGTGACAATGTTAAGTTCACTAATTCCCAATTCTATGGATTAAACTAATGGGCAAAAAGTACTGTAGTCATACCACCAACTAGCATTGTAGGACTGGATGGAACTCATCATGGACTGGAAATAAAGAAATCTCTCTCTCCCTCCCCCTCTCCCCCCCCTCTCTCATTCTCTCTCTCTCCTGAATGTATGAATTCTTTCCAAAAACATAACATTTTCATTAAATAAAAGCATAGACAATTTTGATTTTAAAATAAGAGTCTTTTCCCGTGTCTAAGCATGGTTCAAGCCCAAGGACCCTAATTTTATTTTGTGCTTTATGTTGAAACAAGAGTCATAGTTGGTGATTACTTGTGTTCATTCCTTTGCTGGTTAAGTTGGTATGGCTGTCATTGCTCTGCTGAGCTACTCTTGCCTGGAAGTAGGCCAGCATAGATGGAAAGTGGTGAGAGGAGAAACTTGATCTGTGAAACACAAGAAAACAGGGCTTCACATTTAAGTATTCACGCAAGAAGAAAACTGTCAGTCATTAGCAAGTTGATACAGGTTAGCAGGAAAGAAGAGACTCCCAGTTCTCTATCACAATAGATAGATCCGCACAGTCTAAGAGCATTTGGGCAAAGATTTCAGGTTGTGTTGGTTATATTTTATTAATTCTCAGAAAAGAACAGAATGAAAACACCATTCAGAAAAAGGGCATGGAGCATAAACAAAGGCTGAAAAAGAATCAATTTACAGAATCTACAAAGTCAGTCCATTCAATGGCCAATTCAGTTCAGTGGTGTGTGAACCCTCTTTGCAGCATCCAAGCTCTCACAGGCAAGAAACTCATCAGTGGTAATCTGGTGAGCACCTGACTGGAATGAAGCAAGGACAGACACACAGACATACACACCGAAAACCTGGGATCAGATGTTCTGTAATCTCTGAAATGAATTGGCGTCAGCTATGCAACAACCTAGAACCTTGGTACATTGTTTACTACACGGATCTGGAGAAGGAGGTATTTCTCCAGTAGCTTGTCTCATGGATGGTCTCCATAAGGGAGCAGTCTAAGGTTGTAGTCATCCAGAAGGGGAATGTTGCAGCAGCTAGCTTTGTTACCCAGTTGTCAACAGTTCATAAACTCTCATGTTGGCTTTGCAAGTTCCCACTGGTCTTAGGCATTCATTGGTCCTTCTCAATAATGCACAATCACTGGGGACTTCATCTGCTCCTAAGACAGTCACTCAAAGCTTCCTCAGCACCCCACAGTAGTCACTATGGCCATGGTCATGTACTGCTTTTGGAAGCATAGGAGTGCTAGCCACAGTTACATCTTTTGTTGTGTTAATGTATATTCCTCAGAGATCTAGAATCGTCTAAATGAGCTCTTTTGTTAAGATTCTGAAAAGGACTGTATTATCCCATTTGCCTTTCACACTAGTTTCAGAAAGTATGAATTCATGAATACTGAACACTAGTCCCTCTTTCACAGATAAGAAAACTGAGGCATGATAAAGTCAAGAAACTGGATGAAAGTAGTGAAATTACTATACTAAATGTGCACCAACTAATACTCATGTTTTAAAATATCACTTGAATGCAAATGCATCTTCATGTGACTTATATCACTAGTGTTTTATTTGAGAATTCATAACAATGCTCTTGGTAGACCATCCATAGTACTGACTAGACTTTATCTGTGTCAGCTTTTACATTTCTGATGGCCTGCACTTTCTAATTACCCAGTGAAATTCAGTGCAAGGTGAATAACCACTCAATACAGAATAATATATACAAAAAAACCAAAAACAAAATAAAGATCGGTTCTCCCAAAAGCTTCAAAAATCAGGATCTTTTGCCCAAGATTTGTTAAAAATTTTTTAGTAAAATTCTAGCTTGTACTTTATCTGAAGGGTCTGTGCTCAAAAGAGCAGGCACTTTCAACTATATAATACAAGGTCATCCAGGAATAGAACTGATGACTGCTTGGGTCATTTTTATGACATAATGTCCTAGTTAATTCTTTGGTCAACTTAACTAACAAGCTGGAATCATTTGTGAAGAGGGAACATCAATTAAGAAATATGTTCTTCAGCTTGACCTGTGGGCCAAGTCTCTGGACCATTTTCTAAATTGATGATTGATGTGGGTGGTACCACTCCTGAGCAGATACTCCTGGGTTCATTAAGAAAGGAGTTTGAGCAAGCCATAGAGAGCAAGCCAGTAAATAGTATTCCCCCCTGCCCTCATAGCTTCTGCTTCAGTTTCTGCTTCCAGGTTCCTGCCTTCAGTTCCTACTCTGACTTCCCTTCACGATAGACTATTAGCTATAAGATGAAATAATCCCTTTCATCTCCAAGTTGCTTTTGCATGGTGTTTTATCATAGGAGTAGAAAACAAACTAAGATAATAACATGTTCAACAAACCAATCAGTCAATTAACAATTAACCAAAAGGCCAGGCAAGTTCTAAATCAAGGTGACCCATTTGCACTTCAGTTTCCAAACATGTTAACCAAATCCTTTCTACCTTGTACCCAATAGTGGCCTTTGTTTTCCCAGGAGTGCTGCACTAAATCAAGAGTGCATATATTAAAGATATTATAAGAGAAGAATGGGTGGAGATGTGAGCCATGGCCTCTTTTTTCACAACCAGATATTTTTTTCTCTTTCCTGAAACTAAGACTTGGATCATACTGACCATTCTCTCAGGAAAACAACAGGCATGAAAGGGAACACCTGCAGAAAGAACAATTACTGTGATCCTGCATGTGAGGACAGCTTTGGGATTCTCACTTCATTTCTTCCTGGTTTTATTACTCACATTTCTTCTTTTCAAAGTCAGCATCTGCCAGGAATGAGAATCTGCAGCCCGAATTCTAAAGTTTAGGTTACCCTTAGTTCTGACCAAATGCTTCAATTTCATGGGCTTTCAACCTATGAAACATGTCTCATTGCTTACAAAGGCTAAACATTTTTTCTTTCTGTGACAGTGTCTTCTTGTATTTGCCCATTTCTTTCAACCTATTGGGAGTTTTAAATAGCATTATATAAGTACTATGAAGTTTGGATAGAATTAATAATAAAATTGCCTCGCTCTCTCCCTGTGCTTGTCATGGGAACTAATTTAGCAGTGGTAAATTAATAGAGGCACTAGTGTTCCTTGTACATCAATGAACTAAAAACAGCCTTCATCCTCTGGAGCTCATGATCCGCTGAGAGAGAAGACATGATCACAAGTTAACCATAAGCAAGGGTATCCTAGTGTGTATTGTAGGGGAAATAGTGAGGAGAAAAGTAAAGAGATATAAAATGGATGCCCAGAACAATCAAGGAAACAATAACAAAACTCACTCACAGACAGAAGGAGAGGGAGACAGACAGACAGATGATAGATAGATAGCTTTTTGGTTTTCTTCCAGTAAGGGAATTAACTTCAAATGACCAAGGTTCTATTCCCATGACCTCTTCCAAACCTAAATACCTTGGTGAAGGCTCCATCTACAAATACTATAATTTGGGGGATTAAGGTTTTCAACAGGTAAGTGTTGAAGAGACACAGAATTCAGCCCATAACATGTACAGATATGCACACTCAAACACCAAGGACAGCTGAGTGGGACTTGATCAGAGGACTGTGGGACGTGAGTCAGTTTGTGGAGACCCTGGGAAAACAATGGTCCAGGGATAAGAGAAAAAGAAGGTCAAAGGTCGCATTAATCGGGAATGGACTGAGTATGTTTAAAGGACATCACCAAGCCTGGAGTGGCTGAAAGGAGAAAGTAGTTAAGGGAAGAACAAGTCTGATGGAAGTGTGGGGGAAATGAGTGGCCAAAGCCTGGAAGGCACCCCGCCAGAGTTTCCCTATTCTCTGGTCAGTCAGGCGTGGGAGGGCTGCTATCTACCCTATCCACTCATTCCTGAGTGGGCATTCCTCTAGCCCACTCTTCAAGGGGTGTTCAAGGGGCAGCCCTGCCTGGGGACCCGTCCCCCCCCCCAGGTTTAAGAGCTTTATTATAGAAATGCAGGGGGAAAGAGAGAAGGGAGAGGGAGAGAGGGCGGGGGTTGGGGGGAAGAGAGAGAGAGAGACAGAGAGAGAGAGAGAGACAGAGAGAGAGAGAGAGAGAGAGGAGAGAGAGGAGAGGACAAAGAGAAAGGAGAGAGGAGAGAGAAGACAAGGAGAAAGGGAAGAGGAGAGAGAAGTGAGAGGTGAGAGGACAAAGGAGTGAGAGAGAAATGGGTGCTGAGCACCCCTTTTTATGCTCTTCACTGTTGCTAGGTAACTGGGGAGGAGTTTAGCCTGAAGGTCAGAAGCGTGGGCCATTGCTTAGTGACTACTGACCATGCTTCTCTTGTGGAGGCTGTGGGAGGTGCTACCTTAGGCAGGGGGCCGAAGTTCCAGGAGCAAGAGGGAACGCCTACCGTGTCATGTAGGTGAATTATGACCATCTGGGTTCAGACCTCAGCTCGACTGGATGAATACCAGCCTGCAATTTCCCACAGCCTACCTCTGATTGGTGGAGAAGGAAAAACAAAGAAGAATATGGAGCAGGGGAATGGTTTTATACAAAATAGTATCATGCTTAGGCATCCATTCCTGGTACACCAGCAGATGGGGAAACATAGGAATCGTATGTTAAAAGAAACACTTTTGGAACAACGGTTTACTGACTGATGTTCAGGGTCTGCACTCATTAATCACCTCAGAGCTGACACTTAGCCTTTGTCTAAATGCATGCAGTCTACTCTATAGCTCCTACATAACATCTACTCTTGGAAGACAAGTGGGCAGTTAAAATTTTCATCAATACTAATATGGACTCAAATGTAAAAACAAAGCCCATTTGATTTCAAAATGTGTCACTCATGGGTTATTACAAAGAAAACAGTAAATATTTCCTACACTAAGCCTCCCACTCTGCTTGAGTTTTCCAGTGAAAACTTCCCTGCAGCACTTTCTTTCATTTTAGTATTCATAGACCAGGTTGCCCACGAAATATCCACTTCTGAACCTGTTTTGCAAGTGAAGAGGGAGACTAACAAAATGAGCCCCATGTTATCAGATGAAATTCTCCCACCTGAGCCCAGGAGCCAGAGGCAGTGTGTTGATGGAGTGTGCCAGACTCAGCTCTCCAGGGAGAGAAAAGCCACTGCTGTGGCTGCTCTTTCCCCTCAGGCAGCATTTTATTTATCACCGGGTACAGCAAACTTTCCGTGTCATACAAATCACAATGCATGTAAAGAAATAGTAAGGTTGATTGCAAGGAAAGGAAAAACAAACAAACAAACAAACAAGAAACGTTTCCTTTAGTGTGGAGCAAGAAAACGACTGACTTATGGACCAGTGGGTGATCTGATGATCACCCTTCATCAATTTACAGCCATTCCCAAAGATGCTTAATAACATCATTTGTTATCACACCCAATTCAGGTGGCATAATTATGAGAGAAGAATGACAAGACCCAGGATCAGTTCTCCATGGAAACAATAGTGAGCAGATTATCCAAGGCTTCCAGTAGTCACCTATTTATAAATCATACTGTTTTCACAAGAAGGTAATTAGTTTAAATGAGAGAAAATTTTGACAAGTTGTAAGCATGAGAAAAAAGGGCAGGCATATCACACAGTGTTTGGCTTCTTGAGACGTGACATTTGCTCTGTGATCAACCGAGGCTGTGGTTCTACACAAACTGAGGACCCAGCTGCCCTGTGTGTTGCCTTTCCTGGTCAGAGGAGAAGTAGGTTCTGCAGAGCTTGTTTGTCTCCAGACTAATAAATACACACAACACATAGAATGCTTTTCCCTTTTCAGATCCCATCGTCACTAGGTTCTGGTGTTAAGCTTGAAAGAATGGCTTGCAATGCCTTTTATTTCCTGGAAACCCTCCCAGTTTGCTTTTCAGTTTCCTATGATTTTTCACTGAGGAGTATCTCATTAGTAAGAGTGCTCAGTTTTATTTCCAATCTCCTTTGCTCTATTTCCCAACAGACCTGTATCAGGTAAGGAGTCCACAGGAGCTACAGAACAGTATCATTATCACCTCATTGCTCCAGTGGATGCTCACTTTGGAAATCATCTTTCCTTTGCCAAAATACCCCCTGTCCTCCATGTGTGTGTACCCTGATCAGAGCGTTCAAACAACCTACGTCATTGAGCCCAGCAGTGGCCAGGTGCTGTCATTGGCCCAATGGAGTAGGAGAAGTGACATTGCCCAATTCTTCCTTAACCATTTCTCGTTGAAAGGTCTACATGATTATTTCATTTCCCTTTGACATGTTAAAGAATCTTCGCCCAAGTCAAAGTGACAAAACTGTTATTGTTTTTACTAAGGACATCATACTTTAGGCCTATAGTTATATAAAGTCCAAATATAATTTAATTTAAAGTTATACATAGTATGAAGTGCCAAAGCTCACTCGCTCTCACGCTCTCTCTCTCTCTCTCTCTCTCTCTCTCTCTCTCTCTCTCTCTCACACACACACACACACACACACACACACACACACACACACAGATATTTACTTGTAACAGACTCTTCTACTGAACACCATTCTGCTTGAAGGTTTTACTGCATCATCCTATCATATTCTAAGATTTGATGTAATCGCATTTTCTCTCGTATCATAAGTTAACAGCAACCTCTCAGCATTGTCAGATCTCTCTTGAATGGAAGTCTGGAGAAGTAAAAAGTTTCAGAAGTTACACTGATGTCAGTTGATTGCCTAATGAAGTATGAGTAAATGGGGCAAAAACCTGTATGTATGTAGGGACCTAGATAATGATCCACAACAACAGGATGTGCATTAGTAATAACAAGAATTACAAAGGAAACATGTAAACTGGAAATTCAAAGTTAAAAGGTAGGAAACAGCAGCTGAAATGTACAGTTCCTCTTGTTTCCCAGGCATGTGAAAGCTTTCCTCCTTTGCAAGGAAAGTGTTTTGCTCTGCTGACCTTCCTGTACGTGTTGTTGTATGTTAAATGTGATCCAGGTGTTATAAAGGATAACTAAAACAATCTGGATGAGGACACCCAGCCTGTTACAGTTATACCCTATAGGGATGAGGGTTGTCAAGAGTCAATGCTCTGTATGGTACATGAACACTGCTATGAACCCCTTAGCATCCTATTGTGGTGCATGGGGGGAAGCATGTGTTCATTGACTTTGTCAATGATAAAACCAGAATCAGATATTAAATGGGATTACAGGGTAGGGGCTTAACCTCTGATGATGCCCTTGTCAGTAGATAGATGCCCTTGTTGGTAGAGCAAGAAACTGGTGGGTTGCTCTGTTTCCTAATCTGTGAGTGTACATGTAGGTCCTCATGTGCAACTGAAGAGGATAACTCATGCCAGGAACCAAATCTGCTGATCTCTAAATAGTTTATGTGGCTGTAATTAAATTCTGTATTGAAATGTTATTGAATATTTTCTATTTCTTAGAATAAGGTAAACATTCTGATCACTAATATTTATGATTATAATTTTGACGAGTATAAGATACTGAGTTGATATAGTCAGTCATAATTTTATTTAACTGACATTGTTTGTGGCTGAACATTTCGTTGTTTATAATTTTGGAGTATGATAATAAACACTGTGGTAGATATAGCCAAGGCATATGGCTGCTTAAAATTGGACTTATTTCCTGAGGATAGATCCCAGAATTCAAATTACTGAGTCAAAAAAGTACAAACAGTTTTAAAGATGCTTGATATGTTTTGCCAAATGATAAATCTGACAATTTCAATGAACTCCCGATTCTATCAGCTTCCCATTGGTCAGACAGATGCACTTTTCCTTGAACATCATTGAGCATCATTTAACTCTATCTTTATTTCCACAGACAATGTCATATTTCATATTATACTTTTCTTTTGTCAGTTCTCAAACATGTATGAGTGATGGATCTTAGAAAATAGACCTTATGTAGTTCTCATAAGGTTCCAAGGTATAACTGTTCTGTGATTAATTACTCCAAGCCACCAAATATAAGATTTGTATTCTATATACAGATGTATGTCTTCAGTCAGTAAATGAATATGGACAATATAGCCATGCAATAGAAACTGACTTGAATTGTTGTTAAAGAGAATAGAAAGGACAGTGGCAAAACTACTTTTCTTCCTGGAAGACCCTCTCAGAAGTCACCTAGGACTCTTTGTCTTTGTTTTTATTGTCTAGGCATAGTGCATGCTGAGTTTGTAGTGAGTAAAGAGTCATGAAAATGGATAATACTCTGCACACATGCATGTATGCACACATGTACATACTGTGCATGTGTGTGTGTTTGTATGTATCATGTGTGTATGCATGTATGTGTGTGTGTGTGTGTGTGTGTGTGTGTGTGTGTGTGGTGTTTAACATCAAGAAAGAGATGCTTGGAGAATGGATGGAGGGGTTTGGGAAGTGATAGTGCTATCTGCTCATGTAGGTAATTCTCAGAGTATGTAGAAGGTACTGATATGTGTGTGGGTAAGATGGAGGGGGTCTTTACATGTAAATGGGAGGTATACATACACAGATACACACATGTTTGTGTAGACCAGAGGTTAAGAGCAGGTGTCTTCTATTGCTTTCCACCTTACTTTTCAAGATGGTTTCTGCATTCCCAGAAATGAGAGTACAAGAACCCAGGCACATTGGAATTATTTTTGCGTGGGTGCTTGGAATAAAACTCAGGTCCTCATGCTTGCATGGGGAATCTTCCCAATCACCTCACCAAACATCTTATGACTGCAATCGGCAGGTCATGTCAGAGTCTGCATTTCTTTACTTTCCTATTGTCTTCTATAGTTTATGAATTGTCTTTCTTTAAAATAATCTGTACTAGTATCTTTAGCAAGAGAGTCTTTAAAACTGTAGCTATTAATACATGGTTTCAGCCTTTTGATTCTGGAGCAAAGTTTGAGAGGCCAGGGAACTCTCTACTGTCATGATTATTTTGGAGTCACCTTATTACATCCTTCACAACAGAACCCTAAGGATGATCAAACATCTGCCTCATCCCTTGCTCCAGTTAGAAGTAGATTGTCACTGTCACAACATCTTAACAATGACAGTGAGTGTAGTTTTAACTTATAGTTTTATAGTTTCTGAATAGATTACACTTTGCGGAGCGGGGAGTGGGGATTTGAGACAGGGTTTCTCTGTGTAGCCCTGGCTGTCCTGGAACTCACTCTGTAGACCAGTCTGGCTTCAAACTCAGAGATCTGCCTGCCGCTGCCTCCCAAGTGCTAGGATTAAAGGCATGGGCCACCACTGCCTGGCTAGTTTACACATTTTGATGTCTCTACTTTCAGTATGAATGGAAGCATGTATCTTACATTTTCACTGGAATCTGTTTTGAAACCATGAGGAGACCAGGGTGATATGAATATTAAGAGGAAAACAGTAAAAATAGGCGAAATAACTTATTTTTGTATAACATACATCAACTTGACTAGACTTATAACTTTGCTGAGGGAGAGGACCTATCTCCCTCTTTCAGTGTGCTCCTTCCTGGAAGGGTTAGATGGAGCAGGATGGCCTTCCCTGTATGTGATCAACACCCTTCTGTGAGCATGGGGTCTGGACAGAATTAAAGGGGGAAAGGAGAGAAGTCAGTAGAACCCCATATTTCCTTTCTGTCTGCTTTGTGACTCCCATGTGACTTTCTTTAGCCACACATGTCCAAGAGCTCTTCTGTTCCTCTGGAGTGTGTAAAGCCAAATAACTCAGACTGAGTCATCTGAGCTCCTCAGCCAAAATGCTTTCTGGCATAGGTGGCTTCTATTTGGTGTTTTGGTTACAGAGAGGAGAAAAGCAGCTACCACATAATTCCACAAATCTTTATTGTATGCTAGTGAGACAGACACCTCTCCATAAGCAGCTTCATTATTGCTTAAGATAACTTGTCTCCTGCTTTCTGTTATTTGCAGGAAGTATCTTAATTATTAAACCTGAATTCATTCCCATGCTTTGGAATTTGCTAAAATATATCCAGGTGCTAACTGGGGTCAGTGGACAGATAATAATTTTTCCCAATTTTTATTAGGTATTTTTCTTCATTTACATTTCAAATGCTATCCTGAAAGTCTCCCATACCCCCCCTCTCCTACCCACCCATTCCCACTTCTTGGCCCTGGTGTTCCCCTGTACTGGGGCATATAAAGTTTGCAAGACCAAGGGGCCTCTCTTCCCAATGATGGCCAACTAGGCCATCTTCTGCTACATATGCAGCTAGAGAAGTGAGCTCTGGGGGTACTGATTAGTTCATATTGTTGTTCCACCTATAGTGTTGCAGACCCCTTTAGCTCCTTGGGCACTTTCTCTAGTTTCTCCATTGGGGGCCCTGTGTTCCATTCTATAGATGACTGTGAGCATCCACTTCTGTGTTTGCCAGGCACCAGCATAGCCTCACAGGAGACAGCTATATCAGGGTCCTTTCAGCAAAATCTTACTGGCATATGCAATGGTGTCTATGTTTGGAGGCTGATTATGGGATCGATCCCCGGGTGCGGCAGTCTCTGGATGGTCCATCCTTTCATCTCAGTTCCAAACTTTGTCTCTGTAACTCCATTCATGGGTGTTTTGTTCCAAATTTTAAGAAGGGATGAAGTGTCCACACTTTGGTCTTCATTCTTCTTGAGTTTCATGTGTTTTACAAATTGTATCTTGGATATTCTAACTTTCTGGGTTAATACCCACTTATCAGTGAGTACATATCATGTGAGTTCTTTTGTGACTGGGTTACCTCACTCAGGATGATACCCCCCCATCCATCCTTTTGCCTAGGAATTTCATAAATTCATTGTTTTTAATAGCTGAGTAGTACTCCATAAGGACACATACTCCACTATGTTCATAGCAGCCTTATTTATAATAGCCAGAAGCTGGAAAGAACCCAAATGTCCCTCAACAGAGGAATGGATACAGAAAATGTGGTACATTTACACAATGGAGTACTACTCAGCTATTAAAAATATTTATTTTAATATTGGGAACACAAGACAAAGCAAAGAGCTAAGAAATGGGTTGGTGTAGTTGTCTTTGGCTCTTTTCTGCATCCTTCTTTCTTCTACCCTTCTCCACCCCTATTCTTCCACCCTTTCAAGCCCCTGACACTAGATAAGAGAGAAAAAAGGGATAGAGATGAATAGAAAGAGACTCCTGAATAAAGTCAGGGGTCAGAAAGGGGCAACATTATCTTTAGACTACTTCCTGTTGACTAAGGGTATCAAGTTCCTTAGGGCAAGCTTGATATTCACCATCAGGATATTTAATTTCTTCTTGTTGCTGTTTCTTCTTTGGGTACAAGTCTTTAACAAATTGTAATGAGCATTGATGAACAAGTCACCTTCAATCCATCAGCACCTCCTACTCCTAATCTGGAATGACTAACAACCACCAGCACTACCTCTTCAGGCTCTAGCATTTATACCCTCTGAAAACTCCCCAGAATTACAAATGTCCCACAATCATAGAAAGTATCTGTAGCTGGCAAATCACACCCATGCCAGATCATGAGGTAAACCAAAGCCAGCTGCTCTGGACAATCTGAAGCAGCCCCATAGCCCACACCTGGGATTAAAATGAAAACTTATTCCTATAACATTTCTGTGTGTGTGTTTTTTTTTTTTTTAAGGAAGCAAAATTTCAAATTTCTCACTATAGAGTAGGAAGTAGCTTGTCCCATGCTCTGTTCCACTCAGATTCTGACTGGAAGTTAAAAGTTATAAGTAGACACAGTATCATTTTCATCTCCCTGCACTCTGAGAGAATCTGTGCTATATAGTCTCCTAGAATTTCTGCAGTGTAGAGTTACCTTAAGAAACCTGAATGAGGCCTCAGGAGAAAGGTCTGACGACAGAATCTATTCACGAGGAAAGAGGACTCATGGTTTCTAGGCTACACTCATAAATGGCACCTGCTAACCTGGCATTGTGAGATTGGCAGAATATCATATGTGTCAAAAATTCCCCAGGAGTCAGTGAGGCAGTATAGCTGCTTGTATTATCAATGCTTATTACATTCCCCCCAAACTGCTTACACCAGTGTCTGCACAGAAGACACTAAGGGACCCTACCCACATTTGGTTCTGATTGGTAAATAAAGATGCTGACATCCAATGGTTGGACAGGACAGAGGTAGGACTTTTAGGATTCCTGGGCTTGGGACCGAGGGAGGGAGGAAAAAGAGATCTACCATGCCTTGAGAGTGAGACTGAGGGAAAGATACACAATGCCTGAGGAAAGTGCCGGACAGAGAGGCACGGTAACCATGTGTAGGAGCAGTGGGAGAGTGGTCCAAAGGGCTTCCCTATGGGGTCCAGGGCAGCCAAGATAGAATATGGGATTTAGTAAGTAATAATGTGATTATCGATGGCAGGTGGAGGTTAGGAAGTGGCCCAGCCATTGAGCTGATTAAGGTATATCAAAATATAAAGGCTGTGTGTGTATGTGTGTGTGTGTGTGTGTGTGTGTGTCTTTGATTTGGAAACTCTAAGCATTGGTGAAGGTAGCAGGAACCTGCCACTGAGATTTACATATAAAAGAATATTGCTACAAGTCAGCCTCCTGTATCCTGTTTTTAGCTAGATCTTTTAACACTCAGCTTTAGTAGCAGTTCTTATAGGATCCATTAAAGTGAAAAGGCAGTCATGCCAGTATAGAAGGGATAGTCCTGACGTTTGATATTTTCCAATCTTGATGTTAACTTAGCAGGAATCTGTTTTGCCCTTGATCTCTTCTCTTAGTGATTTTTTAGGTAAACTGCCCTTATTCTTGCTTTCACTTACCATTTAGCTGTGGAGTTCCATCTGGTTTTTTGTGTTTAGAGTTGAGCACAATCTTCCTCCTATTGCACTGGAGTCTTGATACTAATAGCTACAGTTATTAAATAAAGCCTTCTATACTGCCTTAACAAGTGTCAGAATGACTTTTGTTTAGCAATAGAAGGGGGTCAAGAAGTTGGACATTAGGCCTGAGCCTAACATGATCATCATATCCATGTTTTCTCAGAACATTGAGATCTTACTCCTTCAGTGAAGACAAGACTTTTGTCAAAGTAAGTGGATTTATCGGCAGGCATCACTCAGTCACATCTCTTGTTAATATTGTTCTTCATCGTTCTATTCAAAGAATTGAATGATAATTCCTAGGACAAATATTCAGGGACCTGAAAAGTGCTTCAGGGGAGTTAAATTCTTTCAACTGTCTTGAACAGCTCCCACACACTTCCCCCCAGCTTTCCACCCAGGTCTCTGAGTTGTTCAGTGCAAGGTCAGCGGTCACATCTGGCTTCAATATAATAATATCTTCACTCCACATGTGGGCATAAGCTGACTGATGCCATCTTTATTTCTGTGAAAAGAACCATTTCCCTCTCTTCAGGCCTCAGGTAGCTGTGACTTTGTGAAAATAGCGTCCAACTCCTTTTGTATGCTATAGAAAGCCTTACCTTCTCCAACTCTCTGAGTGGAGTGCCCTTTACAAAGTCGGATAGATAGCTGCTTAGTAGGTGCTATGATCTAGGTTTTCTGTGATAAACATCACACATGCTGTAAAGTATTAGTACATTTTGCATCAGAGAAGTTTGTTAGTTATGATTTACTTCAGCAGTCAAAACCAAATCATTCTGTTTTGGCTTTCCCTATTTAAAGTTTAGAGAGAGAAAAAGGCCCACATACTCATTTCCACCCTGAAACATCCTTACTAAAACTCTAGCACATACTTAGTCCATATTTGCAAACTGTATCACATGTTCAACTGCCTCCTGGCTTTTTCATCCCTTAATAAATGCCTCACAGATATCCGTAACAATGAACAAGGATATCGGGGTGATATGCATTCAGGTCAGCAGCTCTCAACCTGTGGGCTGTGACCCCTTTGGATGTTGAATGGCCCTTTCACACAGGTTACTTAAGACCATCAGAATATCAGATATTAACATTATGCTTCATAACAATAGCAACAGTACAGTTATAACGTAGCAACAAAAATAACTGTATGGCTGGGGAGCACCACAATGGGAGGCACTGTATTAAACGGTCAAAGCATTAGGAAGCTCGAGAGACACTGGTTTAGGTGATTCTTCCTGGTATACCTTATTATTTCATAAACAAGGACTCCAAACATAATCTGAAGTATGATGGTGATTTTTGTTAGCTAAAATATGCCATACAAAATTTCAAGAATTCTGTACCTTTTAAAATATATAAAATTTAGAATATCCTTCCCCCATAGGGATCACATATAATTGGGCAATGGCCTGTGACTGACTAATACATTTGATTTAAAGTCTCAAAAATGCATTTGAGCCCATTGCAAGAATATATGTGTAAAGATACTTAAAAGACTATTGGTGATTCAGGCAGGCAGCTGCACAGCCCAAAAGTACCCTGTGCATAGTCATGAACAAGTGAAAGCTTTATCCTTGTAGTTACCTGCCCAACTGGCAGCCAACAGCTCTGCGAACATCTCCTTTCCCAATGCCCAACAATTGTTTACTCTCTCCTTCCCTCAGGGGGCGGAACCTCATGGTATCTGTAAATTTCATGAGCTTCCTAAATCTTATAAACTTATTCTTGTGTAAAGAGAATCTTCAGTCTAGAGGGCAATGGTGTCCAAAAGCAAAGTCTTTTAAATCTGCCCCCCTATGGAATGAATGATTGGTTCTTCAGCTCCAAAATTTTTCTGCTAAATCTCTAAGCTCTAATGGGATAGTATTAGTAGACAGTGCCTTTAGGACAGATAATTGGGCTATGCAGTTAGATGTCAATAATGGATTAATTATTAGAGATATTGCCTGTATGGGAAGAGGCCTGCTTAGTTACTACTGTATTTCAAGAAGAAAGCATTCATGAATAAACTCACTCTAGTCTTGTACCTCCAGCCCTGGAACTGAAATATTCATGATTGCTGTTTAAGCCAACCAGTCTAAGTTTTTTTTTTTTTTTTTTTTTTCCCAGCCTGAGCTGATCACAACAGCATGTAGATTGCTTGTTTTATCACTGTAATCCAAATACCTGAGAGCTACTTATGGGAAGAAGAACACACAATGCAAAGAAAGGAAGTCCATTGTGGCAAGGAAGCCATTGCAGTGGGAGGGACTCATCCTGCGGTTCAGTGAGGCCAAGAAATGAGAACACAGGTTTCATTCAGTCTAGTAGCCCAACCCATGGGGCCGTGCCATCCACATTCCAAGTGGGCCTCCTTTCCTCAGTTAAATCTCATTGGAAATGCTTTCACATACAGGAGTAGAGCTGAGTCTCCTAGGTGACTTCAACTTCAGTGATGTTGACAATGAATATTGACCATCAGAGGCTCTAAAATCAACATCTTTATGTACCTCTGGCTGCTATAAAATCACACAGCCTTTCTTTGTCAAATATGATTGGCAAGTCCTCTTAAATAAGTGCACACAGCAGGACTCCAGGATGCCTAATAACCTTGACATGCTATATGATGAAAATAAGATCAAGAATATTCTGATCATTAAAGCATTCAAACACACTGGCCAACTTGGGTTAGAGAAAAAGAACGACAACAGGCAATGGAGCAATTGTAAGGAACAGAAATGCTTTCTCCTTTCCCTTTGCCTCCTCTGACTCAGTTCCACTTAGAACCCAGTAGACAGATGCATTCCCAGACCCATATGGAGAATAATTCTTAGTCCTTTTTTTATGCCATGACTCACAAACAAATCAATGATAGCAATAGTAGAAAACACAACAGGAGGTGACAATTTCCTCTTAGAATTTCAGGATGGATGCTCAGCTATTTTGGATACAAGGCTGTTCAGCTTTGGAAAACTGAGAACTGGATAAAATATCCTTTCAAACAGAGAAGGGTGGCATTTAATGTTTCTTAATTTAATAACCCTGGCCTAGTCTCTGTAGACTCAGAAATACCATTAATTACTTTTCTCATTCATGAGACAAAATACTTGACCAAGGTAACTTTTGGGAGGAAAGACGTATTTGGGGTTTATGATTTGAGAGGCATCAGTAGGATCAGCAGTGGCAAGAGCATGCAGTGACTTCACCACATGGCAGTGCCCCAGCAAGCCGAAAGACCTAGAATGGAACCAGAGAATATTAAACTATGAAGGCCTACTTCAAGTGACTCACTTCCTCCCAGAAGTTCCATAGCCCTGCAAACTGTGAACAAAGTGTTCAAAGCATGAGTCTCTGGGGAACATTTCCAATTCCAAACATAATAGCCTTGTTCTAAAAGCTAGTCAAACCAGTTGCTCTTTAAAATGCATCTAATACGAATGGAATGATAACCATATTAACAATCTTTCAAACTAATAGCTCTGCCTCTGGCAGGTTGCGGCTGCTCTAGATATTCTGCCAATTACAGCATCTTTATAGTGTATTCCTTATGCAAACTATCCTTCTTTCATATGTGCATATTTATTAACTCCCCAATGCCCACACCAAAGATGAATCAGCCCCTTACACTACCATTCCTTGGGGATTACATAGTTTCTAATAGCTATTCCAGAATACCAAGTTATAACACTCACTACCTACAGGACTTCTTTGGTTTCTGACATAAAGTCTTTATCATTAAACAGTTTTTTTTTCAAACAGTTTCCTCTATTCAATTCCCGAATTCTGTTTCAGTGGGACTCAGTTGTGTCATGACTCTGAATTTATAGTACGTTCATCGTTGATACTGATGATAACTGGCCATGAACCAGAGCATGGAATGCACCAGAGAGACTCCATTTGCAAGCTGATGCAACAAGACTATGTATCCTCTACAAAGAAGATGCTGAAAGCTGCTCCAGACAGTGTGCACAAAGACATTGACCAGCACAGCTACAACCAGTAGCATGCTGAAAATCAGGAACCTGAAAGTGTTGACATACACTAGTCCTCCAAGGTCTAATCACATGAGCTCCAAGAATGTGGTGAGTCACAAGTGTTTGGGGGTTGACACTTGGATCCAGGTTTACATTTTTATCAGATCATTGGTTAAGTTGAAGAAGCAATAAAATTAAGAATAGATTGGTATACTTCTAGTAGCTGCTTCAAAATATACAGACATGTATACATATGAATTTATACAGCCATAAATTACACTTATATACAAAAGTAGCAGAAAGATAAATGACTGTTTTATAAACAGTTATATGTGCCTTTACATAGATACCATGTTCACAAACAGCCCACTGGGGTATGTTCACATATCTATTCACCCAGTAGGTGGGATATTTTGCTCTTTCATTTCTCAGAATGCTCATTCATATTTGTAACAAAATTTCCTTTACAAAATTACTCTGGATATGCAATCTTGAAAAGTATCTTTCAAAGGTAGCCATGATGAGGAGAAAGAAGATGGCAGTGTGACACAATCTGACTTCTCTGTCTGTGCCACATCTCTGGGGATGCCTGATGCTGACAGAGAATGTCTGCCATAATCTCTTGGGGAACATGAGGAAGAACAGTGAAGTGATGCCTGGCCTCTGCATGTGTGGCATTCTCTTTGGCCTGTTGAGACTTGATGGGTGAGCAATGCCACTCTCTCTGGAATCTTGTCAGATTCTGTTGTTCTGTTGTTCTAAGGGTGTACAAAGAGATGTTTTCTCTGATGGTTGTTTGTAAAGATATAACTGTCCTCCCCAACACTGCTGATGGGGCTTGTAGAGAACTGGGTGAAAGCAGTTATGTACAGGAAAGAAAGTTTCTGAGATTCCTGCTAGTCCATCTGCTGTACCCCATTACTATTATTATTATTATTATTATTATTATTATTATTATTATTATTATTATCTTGACACTAGAGTGTGGCTGCCTGGGTGATAGTCAGGTGGCCTTCTATTCAGGTGTAGATTTGGATCCTGCTTCTAGGCTCCCACATGGAGTTGTTTGATTATTATATAAGAACTCTGCATGACCTTGCCTCCTTATGCATCCATGCCCATTAAGAATATGGTGCTGGGGTTTGAGTGATGGTTAAGTTTATAAAACTGAAGATCTTTAAGAATTTGTATGAATTTAAGGAATTTTATTCTTTGTGCATAGATGCCACTTTGTCCCAGTTTCTTGTCTGTCTCAACTTCCTCACCCTCTTTCAAAGAACAAGGTCAAAAGCAAACTTCACTCTACCTCTCTTTGTTCAAACTGCATCCCTGAAGATGTCCTTCTCCTTGTTCCCCTGTATCATTGCTCTGTACGAAGCTGCCGGCTACAGGATAGTCCACTTGCCTTTTCCCACCCAGCACTGAGTCTTGGAGGATGAGTAGACCTCTACCAGTTCTAACTACTTACCAGAAGAGAAAGCCAGGCAGATATATGACATTCTCCCTTTATTTTTTGTGGTTGACTATACTTTGGCAGATTCACCCTGCTAAGCTGCTCAAAGGCTTGTGATTATATACCTATACAGGGTCAAAATCTCAGAAGGAATGGCCCTTGCTTTGAAGCTATGTGGCTGCCATCTTGAAATCTTTTATGCTTGTAGATAAAAGGCCCTGGATTTTCACCTTTAACTGCTCTTGACAACTTATGTAGCAGGCTGTGTCGGCGTGGCATGCTTTTATCCTAAGTGTGAAAAGTGAGGTAGCAGGTACCCTGTGTTTAAGAGAGTAAAGCAGAAGAAAGCTAGAGGCCTGAACACCTTGCCAGTTTTGGGTTAAAGGAAAAAGAAATGGTGATTTCTCAGTATCTATTCATGATTGCTTCCCACAGCATGCCTGCTCTTGCTTCATGGCCCTTCAGCATTAGAGAGATGACAGGAGCTTCCTTTCTTCATTCTGAGGGTGAGGCTGGGCACTGAGACTTTTATCAAGAATTATTAGGATGTGATACTGACTTGTTGGTCTTTGAAGCTCTGATGAAAGGCCCTGGGAAACGTTGGTTGGAGTTCACACTGAAAAGAGCTCAAACTGTGCTTCCTCCAGTACCTACCCTTTTGACTCATATTTCAAAGCACCTAGACATCATAATAAAGTCCCTCTTGGATTCCTCTGCTTAGGGAAATAGAACAGTTTGCTTTAGCCCTTAATCAACTTATCATTTATTTATTCATGATAAGAATTTGTCTCTACTCATTTGATAAAGAATGATGTTAAATTTTGTCTTTGATTTTATAGAAATGATTTTATAGAAATAAAACATAGAACTATACTTAGGGACTACTGTGTATGTAGCTCAGTGGGGAGAGTGCTTGCCTAGCTTGCATAGAAGCCCAGGTTCAATTACCAGCACTACATAAAACAGCTGTGGTAGACTCCTGTAATCCTTGGAAAGTAAAAGGAAAAGAGAATTGAAGGTTCAAGGTCATATTAACTCCGTGGAAATTTCTAGGCCAGTCTGAGATATGTAAGGTTCTCTATCAAAGGATGTGTATATGTGTCTGTCCATGTGCATGCATGTGATGTAATTCTATTTCAATTAAAATTCATATAAAACAATAAAAAATAGTAACATTACAGTCATAATTATCATTAAAACTTCAAGATAATTGTTCTAGATCCATGGTGGTAGACAGTCTTATATGTGAACGTGGCTCCCGCAGGTTTTGACAACCCTTGGAAGAAGGCCCTTGTTCTTTCTTCACAGTCTCATTGAAACACAAGGCTTAGCACATCACAACACTAAGACATTCATTGAAAGCATAGCATTAAAATGGGCGTTTGAGACAGGTTCCCTCTTACTCTCTAGCCTATTCTAGCCTACAACTCAGTTTGTAGCCTAGGTGAGATTTAAATTTATGATAGTCCTTCTTCACCTTCCTAAATGTTTGGGTTGCAAGAGTGACCCTGTACACCTGATTACATGTTCCCTGAATTTCAATATAAAGGACATCTCTTTTTAAAACTAGTTTTAGGACTTGAACTGTGACTCAGCAGTTAGGAGTACTTTCCTGTTCTCTCGAAGAACCCAAGTTTGGTTCTCAGCACATATATTGATTGGCTCACAACTGCCTGTTATATGAGATAACAAAGGGGATATAAAACCCTCTTCTGGCCTCCTGGCCACACCAAACACATGGCATAAGCCTTACCAATAGATATAACAAGAATATACACAAATAAAAGTAAAAATAAGCCTTAAGATATATTATGCTTAATAGCAGATTATACTATTTACTAATATGTGCCAGTCAGCTCATATAAATTACCTATATGAATCCTTACACCAGCTTCATACATTATAGTGATTAATCTCATTTTATAAGTGGGGACAGTTGAAGCCCCAAGAGGCTACATGCTGTTCCCAGGTCCACATAGAATGAAGAGAGTCAGCAAGCATATAACCTAATTATGAATAAGCAACTTTTGATTTAAGTCAAGCTGTAGAGCAATAAAATAATTTACAGTCAACCACAGAAAAATAAAAGCCATGTAAGCAGAAAACAACCTGCAATACTATAAAGTGCCTCTTGCTGCTCCCCCACTAAATGGGGGAAAGACAGAAGAGGACTTCCAGGAAGTCACCCCCAAAAGTGCTCATTGGGATCAAGTTATTCATCTCCAAGGGAACATGACTTTGAGGAAGCTGGAAATAAAATGATTTGATGTAGAAAGGACAGCTTTTGGTGCTATTTGAGTCAATGTTGTTAATGTCATAAACTACTTCCAATAAATATTAGTCAAGTGATATGGATTAATATAACAAATGAATCCCCTCTGAAGATAAATTTCCAATATGCCATAGATGTATACTCTTAAAAACTTGGAACCTGTATCCACTTCTTCTGTGTGAACTACATGCCGTGACTTCCTTCATGAAGATTCAATGTAGAATGGGAGAAAAAAAAATCTAAATTTTTTGTGGAAAAGCCTCCTAACATCTCTGCCTGGAGGTCAAAGTTAGTATTACACTAGTCTGCCCTCTTGGCACAATGTCATGAAGATATTATTTCACTTCCTTGGCCTCTACCACTGAAATCCAAAAGCCCAGGCTAACAGTGAGGCAGCTACCATGCAAATGTCACTTGATGAACATTCATCAAAACACACAAAACTATGAAAACAGTCTGCCATTCAGAACAATGACTTAGCCGGGCGTGGTGGCGCATGCCTTTAATCCCAGCACTCGAGAGGCAGAGCAGATGGATTTCTGAGTTTGAGGCCAGCCTGGTCTACAAAGTAAGTTACAGGACAGCCAGGGCTATACAGAGAAACCCTGTCTCGAAAAACAAAAAAAAAAAAAAACAAAAAAAAACAAAAAAAAAAACCAAAACAACAACAACAAAAAAACAAAAAACAACAAACAAACAAACAAAAAACCCAAACAAACAACAAAAAATAGAACAATGACTTAGAGTCACAGGGAAAACAACCTTAGGGGACCCAAACAAGGGCCTGGAACGCAAAAAGAAAAGAATAATATACGAACATTATAAAAAGCTAATGTCAGATACTGCTATCCAGTATTGAGATGTACTGAAGAAACTTACAGGAGAGAACCTTTCCGTACTATTTTCTCAATTTCCCATACTTTAAATCTATTCTAAGATACAAATAGATTTGAAATAGTGAAAGTAAGTGAGTTTTACCATTTCTGAAATCTGATTAAATGACTGGTTAGATGCTCTTATTGGGTGCTCTTATTGAGTCTCCCTTCCTTCCTTCCTTCCTTCCTTCCTTCCTTCCTTCCTTCCTTCCTTCCTTCCTTCCTTCCTTCCTTCCTTCCTTCCTTCCTTCCTTCCTTCCTCCCTCCCTCCCTCCCTCCCTCCCTCCCTCCCTCTTTCTTTTCTTTTCTTTTCTTTTCTTTTCTTTTCTTTTCTTTTCTTTTCTTTTCTTTCTTTTCTGTAACAGGAAGGCGTGCTTGGTAAACATTTTCATAACAACTTCAATGATGATTACCGTCTATAAATTGGGAGGCACCATGCTGTCCCATAATGAACCTTCTGCCTCTAGGGACCACTCTCTTCAGATTGATGTCAGGGAGCCAGGTGTGGTTGGAGGCAGCAGATGGTGTCTGATGGCCAGGCTGTGACTTCCAGTCTCAGAATGCCCGTGGAGTGAGACGTTCTTTTTTAATTGCCTACCTTTCTTGAAGCACAGGCTGAAAAAAACGGTTGGAGGCTAATTCTGTGTGCTCCACATGAATTAATGAGTGACATAGCAACTATTTTCTGTTACATGACATCAATTGGAATGTATTCTACATGCTTGATATGGAAGATTCAAAATGTCCCTCCCACATTCCTATATGGGACTCCCAGGAGGATTTCTTTAGCATTCCTTAGAAGGGGGTTACATGCATTTTCAATGTTAGGAAAACTATTATTTGTAATTTTTGTATCAATTCTTTTGAAATTGGACAAGGGCATGGATATTATGAGAAATGATAGACACAGAGGTTGAAGGCACCTACCAGCTAAGGCTTTATGTGGTCTCCAGATGAGGTGACTCATGGATCGTCTATGGCAGAGATACGTTATTCTGCTCAGAATAAGCTAGAAAGATCCAGAAAGCTGACTATGTTTTTAGTATTGAATGTGAGATTAACTGTGAGTATAAAGCAATGATCTCAAGTCTGAAAATAATTCAAAGGTTTTGCTTATCTAACATGATGCTATAAATTTGCCAGGGATGTCATAACGTCCATAGTATATACTGTGGATTTCCCTCCAGAGTACTTGAAATTGAAAAACTCAACTCAATCCTGGCAAAATGCAGGGAAAAAAATGGTCTTATGTTTTCCAATTCCATGTGTTTAATAGTAAGCAATGAAGGATCCACACAAGGGAAGTCTACAATTTTTATCTCAGCATCTTAATGCTGATTATATAACTTTATTTTAATTACATGTTTCAGGCCAGTGATATGGCTCAGGGCCTAGTGGTGTTTGTCACAAAGCCCGACAGCCTGAGGTTGATCCTTGGGACTCATGAGCTGGAATTACTGCAAGTTGTATTCTGACCTCCACATATTCTGATCACACAAATGCCGCCACACTCACAAAAATAAATAAATGTACAAATTCAAATATAATTCCAAGTGCTATTTTAATGTTTTGACCTTAAATGCTTGTTATATTTATGATTGAATAAAGTGATTTTAATATCATAAAACCTATCTTAACTACAATGGGTCTTATTAAATAATGAATCTTATGATTCATTTTATGTACAACAAGCTATACTGTGAATATTTTAGATTACTCATGTTATTACAGTCTGATGTAATGATAATTATCATCCTGATAGGATAAAATCTTATTGGTTCTAAATCAAATATTCTCTACTTTAGCAGTAAGCTTTTCATTGCTTTTAATTAAGTAAATATTTCCTAAGCAAATTGGGTGTTCCCAAGGATATCAGAAGATGTAAATATATGCAAAAATATTGGGCTTCTTAGAACTCTTAATAACTTATATTGTATTATATTCACTTATTTTGTGTATCAAATATTATTCAAAACACTCTCTCGGGTATAATTTTTTTCTCATACATGTGTGAACAAATATGAAAGAAAATTTGCTAATTTTGTGTGCACTAAAAACAATAGGCCAGAGATTCCTGAAATAGAGTCTGGGGTAATTGTGTGGGGGAGTGTGGCTTCTACAAAACATTCCCTGCCTCCTCTGCTACCATCTACTTCATTTTATCTCACATTTCTTATTTTCCCTTTTATCTAGAATTAAATCTACTGAAAATATATGTCAAGAAAAGGATTATGTTGGTCTTATCATGCTAAGTAGACATCATGGCTAGAAGAATTTCCAGGAAAAGTATTTGCTCATTGACATCTGGATGGGTTTACTTGGGAGATGTGTGTGTGTGTGTGTGTGTGTGTGTGTATTGTGTTCTTTCTCTGAAGTATATAATAAAGTTGCACAGAAAGAAAAATACAAGGCATACAAATACTGCAGGACTAGGTAGTTGGCAAAAAAGAACAAATTCAAGTTTTTAAACATATTTACCTGCACCTAATTAATCAACTGGTTCAAGAGTTCAAAATAACATCTCAATAAAACTCATCGCAGAAAACAAATGATGGATAAGACAAAAAATTCTCAATGAAATAAGAGAACGACCACAGCCCACAGGCATATGCATCTGAATGTGACATCTACCCGAGCTACTCAAGGCTGTGCACACAGTCTCAGATTCCTGTCAAGAAACAGGATTGAGTTATACAGTCAGAGTTGCTTGGTTAGGTCATCCAACAAGAAGAAATTAATATGAAATTGCAGCAGTAAGAAATGAACACAGACTGGAGCTGAAGACCTTAAGCGCTTGCTCTCTGCCTGAAGACCAGATACATTGGGAACTATCCACATTATCTATGCACCATGGGGTTTTTATTATTTTAACCTAAAGATGTCTCTTTTTTGGTAATAACAAATGTGTTTTTTAAGAAAAAAAAGAAGGCCTGGTTTTTCTCAATGCACCTTTAACAGTTTTTAAATTGTTTCATATCTGGTCAAATTGAGATTTTTTTTTAAAAGAACTTCATTTTTAATTTGCAGTAAAGTTTACAACTTGATTTTTTTTTTCAAAAAAAAAAAAAGCCAACAAATTTCAAGCACCTGTTAATAAAGGTCTTAAATAGTTAAAAAAAAAAGCCAACAAATTTCAAGCACCTGTTAATAAAGGTCTTAAATAATTAAAAAAGAAAGAAAAAGTTGTTTGATTAGTTGGTTACATCCCAAGCCCTGGAATTAGAGAAATCACAGGGATTTGAGAGACAAAATGGGTGTGTAAAGCTGATGGAGGACCCAAATGACACCACAGGGGACAGATAGGAACCTAGTGGGAGCAGGGAACAGGCAGAACTGTCTGGTGCTGTGAAATATCTGAATTCATGCATGGTAAGACACCACGAAACCCAGACACTATTGCATATGCCAGAAAGATTTTGCTGACAGGACCCAGATATAGCTGTCTCTTGTGAGGCTATGCCAGTGCCTGGCAAATACAGAAGTGGCTGCTCACAGTCAGCTATTGGATGGAACACAGGGCCCCCAATGGAGGAGCTAGAGGAAGTACCCAAGGAGCTGAAGGGATCTGCAACCCTATAGGTAAAGCAACATTATGAACTAACCAGTACCCCCCTCCCCCCAGAGCTGTGTCTCTAGCTGCATATGTAGCAGAGGATGGTCTAGTTGGCCATCAATGGGAGGAGAGGCCCTTGGTCTTGCGAAGATCATATGCCCCAGTACAGGGGAATGCTAGGTCCAGGAAGCAGGAGTGGGTTGGTTGTGGAGCAGGTGGCAGGAGGGTATAGGGGACTTTCAGGATAGCATTTGAAATGTAAATAAAGAAAATATCTAATAAAAAAATAGTAGGTTAAAAAAAGTTGTAGACATTTCCAGTTGCTTCCCTCTCTTTAGAGCAATCTCCATGAGCAATTATCATGGGACTCCGGTACAGATATAAGTGGGGTGGAAATACAGAGGAGTGAAATATCAGCAGAAATCACTTGGAAAATATAAGTGGCATGAAATGGGGCTAGCTGATTAAAAAACATCACAAGGAACAAAAATAGCATTTCACAATATGAGATAATCAAATGTGGCATGTTCTGTTGCTGGGTTGTTTTTTCAGGGAATGCTCAAAGGACATGCTGAAAGGTTGGAAGAAGAGATTACATGACAATAATTACAGGAGACAAAAATCCAAGCTGCCTTTGCACAGAAAAGAGAAAAGAACACAACACAGAAAGTTTTAGGGATTTAAAAAAAAAAAAAACATGCACCAAAAACAATGCTAATAGGACTCTATTCTTTCCCTTGGAAATTGAAATTGCAAGAGTATCAGTCTCAGGCTAAGAAGAGAGCAATGACATGGAGAATACATAACTATGGGGCCTGGAGATTCACTATACACAACACAATGGAATAGAAAGATAGGCTTAAAGTTGGGAGGGAGAAACCTTTCTGTGAATAAATCTGTGAATGTGCAGTCTGAAAATGGCTGTGCCTGGGAGAAAGATGACTCAAGCAGAGTTTTCCCCTGTAGAGCCCCCTTTGAAATTCAGGAGTAAAGGGAAAGGTTTTGTATATGAGTAGGGTGGGGGGAAAATGACACCTTGGGGAGAAGCAAATAAAATAGAAAATCAATTTTAACATTCTCCACCCTCAGACTGAAAAACCAGGAAGGAAGGCGGCTGTTGTCTCCAAAGAACCAAGGAAATAATCTACAGTGTTGAGAGGGACAAGAGGGAGAGGACAATTAGCTAGTCAGACTTGTCAGTCAACAGATTCTTCTAATACATATATTAGTTCAGGGAACGAAATGCTAAGAGGCTCTTCTCAAAAATAATAAATGAACAAACCAATAACAGCTCCCAAGAAACAACAGCAACAACAAAACAGAAATCCAAACCAAACAACAGCAACAAAAGCCCTGAAAACCTGGAAATGGCTGTCAAGTGCTAGTCAAAAGATTTTCTTCAAAGTAACAATTTAGCAATGGAAAATAAGCAAAAGCTGGGATGGCTACTCCCCACTTTACATATAGCATGGAGACTGAATCAGTTTGGGGATAATGAAGATAGGATAGAGATTAAATTTCAAAAGTAAAAACGTTAGAGAGAGTGGAAAAATGTTCATTTCTTTTATACACATGTATTTATATGTGTGCATGTGCATGTTTCTAAGCATGTCTATGGACACCACATACAGGTGCCAGCTGAGGTCAGAAGAACACAGTGGAGTCATTCTCCTGTAGCACCAGTTACAGGTACCTGTGCGCTGTTGCATGATGTGATGATGTAGGTCCTCTGCAAAATCAGTAAGTTCTCTTCACCTCTGTTATATCACTGCAGCCTCGCTGTTTATTTCTTAACTATTCATAGTAGAGTCATGGGTGTGTAGTAAGGTAATACAGATTGCCTGAGAGTGGAAGTTCAATGGTGAGACACTTATGCTGAATTTATAAGGCCTTGAGTTCTACACAGTCAACACTGGCAGATATCTATCTACACCTCTATCATGCTATCTACACACCTCTATCTATCTATCTATCTATCTATCTATCTATCTATCTATCTATCTATCTATCTATCTATCTACCTACCTACCTATGTATCTATTATCTGTCTATCATCTATGTGTCTATCTACCTACCTACCTACCTGTCCATTTATCCATCATTTATATCTATACCCATATCATCCATATTTATACATACCTGTATCTATATTTATTTCTAGATTATGTAATAAATAACTAATAATAGCCATGCGTCAAGATCTTAATGGCTTCTCAATTTTTCCTTTTTACAAAAATCTTGAGAATAACTTTAGGGGCAATATCTTTGATGAAACAATAAAATTTATTTTCTAACTTTCAGCATCTCCTTCCCTTTACTGCAATTCATTTTTGCTTGTGTTAAATATAAGCATGATAAAATGCAGTACTCTGTAGAACACAACAAGAAAAGAGAGTTGGATTTGAACCAGTGACCAGTGTGGAATGTAGTGTAAAATGGCTTAGAGCTTGAAGAAGGGATCATGGTTATGAGTGCATCAGCTACAGTGCTCTCTCTTCACACGAGCTGGTTCGTCTTCCTATACTTGCTTTGCTTTTTCCTTCGGGCAGGGAGGGTGAAGATAGTGAGTAATCCATAGCCCATGACCATTCATGCAGACTGGTGCTATTCCTCACAGACAGAGTTACAACTAAATCAGTCAGGTTTCTATGGGATTTTATCTTTTCCATTTAGTTACTATATCTCTCTTAAGGTAACATCAGTAGTCAGTAAAAACAAACATTTTCAATCCAGTAAGATGACAGAGTAGGATTCAACCAAATTTCCTGATACTCTTTTTTGTGCTATTTTCTTAAATGTGGCCATTATGCCCCATTTAGAAGACTTTTTGGTCAAGGTTTATTGGTATAATATGTAGGAGATTAACATAGCTAAGATATTAAAGATTTATCAGTGATATAGATACTTTCTTTGATCAACTACATGTACTGCATCTATCTGTGTAGCTGTGTATTTAACAACAGCGACAGAACTAGAGGTGTTAGAAATCAACTTGGTGATTATCATTAAGACCCATTCATAATAATGGAAGTATTAGGTTACACTGCTGTATCTTTTTTCTAGAAATGTATCTCATTCTGGTTCTGCCAGTCAGTCATCAAAATGATACCCATGTATTTCAAACGGTAAAGGTCAACTTCTTCTCTCTCTCTCTCTTTATTATTAATTAATTTATTTTTAAACTCCATATTTTATCCCATCTCTGTCCAGCCTCTGTTCCACATCCCATACCTCCGCGCCCCCCCCCCCCCCGTCTCCATGTGAATGTCCCTACCCCCTACCCCACCTGACCTCTAAATTCCCTGGGGCATCCCATCTCTTGAGGGTTAGGTGCATCATCTCTGTATGAACACAGACCTGGCAGTCCTCTACTGTATATGTGTTGGGGGCCTCATATCAACTGGTGTATGCCGCCTGTTTGGTGGTCCAGTGTTTGAGGGATCTCAAGGGTCCAGATGAATTGAGACTGCTGGTTCTCCTACAGGATCACCCTTCTGCTCAGTAAAAAGTTGTTGGGAACTTCTACAGCTTACTGAGAATCAGGAGGGATAAAGCCACCAAGCGTTCCAGCTTGTGGAGCATACATCTCTGGGTACCATAGGGTAATAGAAAGACACAGATGTGACCAGTTGTGCTGTCATTCAATAAACACTGAGTGTCTACTCAGTATGAAATATTCACTAAGGCAAAGAAATGTACATTAGAAAACCTGTCTCAAGATGAGAGTGTAAAATAGGATTTCTGTGAGAATCTTTTTAGTAAATTTGTGAATAACTCATAAAACTACTTTTTCATCCAAAAAATAAGATAATGATCGCAATGCCCCACAAAGCTGTTTTAAGTGGTGAATGAGCTATCAAATATGCTTTCTGGGCCTGAATATGATGCTCCCCTTCACTTTGAATTTCCTTTTTTAACTATTTAGAAGGGTTTGAAATGAATTGCAAGGTGATCACTCATAACTAAGGCATTACTTAGTATTAAACACCACTTAGAGAGAGAGTCTAATATTCTATAACTCCCATCTATTCCTGTAGTCATCACAATATTAGATTACTATATTTTCACAAATATTGGTGCCTCAAGAGCAGTTCTTGATTTTATCTTCTCTTTACTAACAGCTATGGAACAACCCCAACGAGCTTTAGCATTTGTAGACACTCGCTCACTTCACTGGCAGTTCTAGAACACAGCATTTGTTCTGTTTGAAACAGGAAGTGGTATTACGGTGGTGTTAATCCTACAGTGTTTAGGAAATTCTTAAACCAAATGCTGAGCAGACATGCCAAACCATAGAATTTAATGTCCACCCTCTTCAACTTTGAATGTTCTCAAGGGGAAGATCTTGGATGAACAGACATAAAACAGTGAAACTCAGTGGGGAACCCAGAATCAAAACACCCTATGTATCAACTTATTTTCATAAAATGTCTCTGAGAACACATGGTTGGGGGAGCTCTGGCTCAGCTGGCTGTGCATATGCAGAAGATGAAATTAGATCATTTACTTACATTATAAAAATGAATTCAAAATGAAATAAGGACTTACTTAACTCAAGGCCTGAGACACCAACCACCTAAAAGAGCCTTCTGATGAGATGTAAGGTTTTATGGTGTCTTGTTGTAACAAAGAGAATGAAAACTTCAGAATTAAAACAAGAGACTCTGCTCCAAAGGGAGTGAGGTTGCAAGAGGATCAAAAATCACCAAGGAGGCGAGGAGACCACTAAAAACTGTAGAGAAGCTCAGAGGCCAGGCAGCACAAAGGCACAGGCAGTAAGCAGCTCCAACTGTGGCATCCTGGGAAGGGGAAGAGGCATGGAAACAAACACAGAAGTGACTTTGAATACTAAGACTATTTCCTCTGTATCCTTTCCACCCTGATAGAAGCAGAATATACAGAATATACAGAATTAGATAATATAAGCTTTTCAGAATTACTCCTATCCCAAGTCCGCATCCTTAGATGAATCATTAGTATTTTTAAAGTCTTACTTTTTTTGTCCTTTCCAAACATGATCACCTCATGTGATAGGCACCATACCTGAGACAATTTGGTATCATATCTAGGAAGGTTATCAGTAATCCAGAAATAGTCAATGTCTATTGAGCTTGGGATGCTTCACACAGCAACTAAACCATCCACTACCTAGGTGGGAGGCCAAGACATCTCTGAGGCTCCCCGGAAAAGTGTCTATTTGGTCCATCAGGTGCTTTCCTCTTCTTTCCTGCTCATGTGGTATATTAACAACAATCCTACCAGCATCTCCATGGAAACAGGCACAGATGTTCTGAAATACACCTACGGAAAAAAATCCCTACCTAACAGCAGCCCTGTTATTTAATTAATTCCAATATTTTTCTGTCAGTTCTTTCCCTTTGAAGTTGCAGATTGCTTTTCAATTCGAGATTCAATTTCTTCCCAGTAACAGATACCAATGGTTTCCTTTGTCTCATTGTCTCAAGATTCAGAAATAAGATTCCCAGACTGTGTGCTAATAGTTCATCTGTAATCACCATTTGCTGACTTTTGTCCTCCCAGAAAAGGTCACCCGAGTGTTATATGGATGATGTTGTCTGCTTTTGTCATAGCCTGGATGAGCCAATGTATGCATTTCTGCCTTGTAACTCTGAACCTCACACAACTGCTATAGCAGTTAGCAAATACCACCTGAAGCATTTCCTATGTTCATCTGATGCCTTCCTTGCCTCCACAAGTATGACCATGTATCATTAGACCACAGTTGTTTTGATCGCTTCCTTTCTTTTTGACATTCTTTTGTTCATCTGTATATGGTGACTGAAATTTGACTCAAGGCAAGATATTACCTGTCTGAATTCCTAGCTTGGAACAGGATTAGATTTTCTTCTTCCACTCATTTTTTTCTTTTACATTTTTTTATTGGGTATTTATTTCATTTACATTTCCAATGCTATCCCAAAAGTCCCCCACACGCTCCCCCACCCATTCCCCCACCCACCCACTCCCACTTCTTGGCCCTGTCGTTCCCCTGTACTGAGGCATATAAAGTTTGCACAACCAATGGGCCTCTCTTTCCACTGATGGCCGACTAGGCCATCTTCTGATTCATATGCAGCTAGAGACATGAGCTCCAGGGGGTACTGGTTAGTTCATATTGTTGTTCCACCTATAGGATTGCGGATCCCTTTAGCTCCTTGGGTACTTTCTCTAGCTCCTCCATTGGGGGCCCTGTGATCTATCCAATAGCTGACTGTGAGCATCCACTTCTGTGTTTGCTAGGCCCCGGCATAGCCTCATAAGAGACAACTATATCAGGGTCCTTTCAGCAAAATCTTGCTGGCATATGCAATGGTGTCAATGTTTGGAAGCTGATTATGAGATGGATCCCTGGATATGGCAGTCTCTAGATGGTCCATCCTTTTGTCACAGCTCCAAACTTTGTCTCTGTAACTCCTTCCATGGGTGTTTTGTTCCCAAATTTTTTAAATCTTGTAAAATATCATGTGTGTGTGAATATGGTGTGTATATGTGTATAGCTATGTTAAGTGTTCCTGCGTATGAGTGTAGGTACTCATAGCTCAGTGGATGTCAGAGGGCATCCTTAGGTGTTTGTTGATCCTTACCTTCTACCTTTTAAAAGACAGAGTCTCTTGTGGCTTGCCACTCTGTGCACACCAGGCTAACTGGCTTGGCTTCCCATAGATTCCCCTCTGTCTACTTCCCATCTCCTAGGAGAAGTGCTGAGATCACAGGTGAGTGCTATAGGCATGTGTTTATGTGGTTCTGGAGATAAGAGCTCAGGGGGTCAGGTTTGCAAAGAAGAATCTCCCCAGCCCTTTTGTTCTCATCTTAAACTGTGCTGAGGAGACATTAATCGAATGACGAGAACAACTGGTAAAAGTTTAATTTTGAAAAAAAATTCCCATATGGATTTTTTTATGTCATAAGGGAGCCACATTAGATGGGACATCCTGTTATTAGTAACATATTAGAAACAACACATGAGACCGATTTTCTTTTAAATTTTACCAATAACAGTCACAAGAATTCTGAGCCTCCCAGAAGTCATACGGAAGAGACACAAAATGGCACAAATAAAATGTAGATTAATTCAGTGGATAGAGTAAATTTTTAGTAAGGGTTTTCTGCCTGCCAAATGGCAGCTCTGTTGAGACTCCATAAGCAAGTGGAAGACAAGTTACACACACAGCCACTATAAAAGCAGCCTTACTGTGTCCAGTATCCAGATAGTCTGAGGAGAACCAGGAAAAGCCCTCATACCTCTCCCTCAGGCACCAGATTTATCTTATGGAAAATAAAATGATTTAAAATGCAATGAAATAACTGAGAATGCAGTCCCTCTTCCTCATAGAGAGCTGTCATCTGCTCTTAAATCCCATCCGGAAGCTCATTTATATAATATCCTTCACCACTGTATCAATAAACATGAGTGTGCGGCTCGGGCTAGTAGGAGGTTAAAGAAAGTTGGTGTATATGAAATCCCAATGAGTACAGAACAATTCTTCTAGTTTTATTACATATTAAATTGTTGTCACTAGATGAAAATTTATAATTATTAAGATAAGAGTTTAAGTTTAAGTTATTTCTCCAGAAGAAGTCTTATCTTCCAAGCAAATGTACAGTTGAAATGAAGGTAGGATGCAATGCTGATCTTTTGTCAGATTTTACTAATGTACATTGTATATAACTCAGAGTTGATGCTAATTATGAAATATGGAACATAACTTATTCTTTATGGTAATTTTATGTAGAACATCAGTGCTGTCATAGCTAAGGAGTATACAACTTTCTATTGCATGGGGGGGGGGGCGATATTTGGAACTACAAATCATGCCTCTGGATTTTCATTTATAGCAACTGCCTAAAAATTATAAAGGCTGTTACACAAGTACCAGTCCAGAGTTCCTAAGAGGTATCTTAACTCTCACATTTCTATATACCCACAGATAAGCTTTGTCAGGTATAGTCTTCCACCGCATCTTCCCACCACCATATCAGAACACACTAAAAACTGTAATAAAAGCAAATCTTGGGGATTATAAGGTTTGGAAGAGTGAAAACAGTATCAGAATTATCTTTCTATCCATGACCAGGAAAAAAAAAGGTGAAGTATAGCATTTAGGATCTATTTTGTAGCACAGATATAAATTGTAGTTAATAATGAACAGCATGGCTTGGTCTTCATATCTATATTGTCAGCAAGCTCTTAGCCAAATAATTAGTTCCAGTTCATCCTTAAGGGCTGTATGGAGAAGAGAAAGATGCATTTTATTAGGTAGTAACAGAATGCAGGAGAAAAAGTATCACCAGGACCAAGGAGATGGTTGCCTAAAGAAAGGAACAGGCCAAGAAAAATCACCTTGTTTGGTCAGTGTAGTCCTGTTAGGTGGGAGAACATGTTGGGCAAAACTCTCCTTTCACCTGGTTATCAGTTGGGGACCTAGGTCTAGACAGTTGTGGAACCTTGGAAGTAAACTGTGGCATAGGGTTACATTGACTGGAGTAGGTGTGGTCAACCAGACTCAATTGGAATTTTGAAACACTTGTGAAAGAAACCCATTTTTCACCAAATGCTGATCATTGTAATGTGTGTTAATAGAAGCTTCAGGATCGCTTTAGCATTGGAACAGTGAAATAGACCATATAAGAGCCTCCTGAGTCTCACGCTGAATAAGAAACCTAAGACTTGAAGTTTAAATTCCATTTCTTCTGCCTATGCTTCCTGTACTCACATCCATGCACCATAAAGAGCCTGAGACATGCTTTAAAAGTTTAAGTTGGCTCTTGTTACTACTGTTTCATTCAATATCTGTAATGACTCACAGGCTCCTCCTGGGCCAGCTGTTCCTCAAGGTCTTGTTGGAGAACATCTGCAAGACCTTTGCCTTCTCTCTGGGCTGTACCTCCCATCGTGTTCCAGCCAAGGCAGGCACCTTTCTATGGCTACCCAAAGCACACCTCCTCAATGCCTTTGCTGTCAGTCCCAGTAGTCTTGTCTACTTTGTTTTCCAGTTTCTGCCCTCTTCTTATCAAGCAGCTCACATATTTCTTGAAACCTTCTCTGCTTCTAAAGCACAGCCCTCATGGAGATAGAAGCTTATTCTTGTCCTCACAAGTGCACTTCAAGAACATGTCTGCTAATGGATTCCTCCCACACACTTTGTTTACAAGAAGAACATAAGTGAACTTTCAATTAATGGATAGAGCCAAGGAATAAAGAGAAACAGTCGATTTCACAGCAGGTGAGTGGTGGACTAGACTTTATAGCCAAACTACTTTCCACCATTTATTCACTAGACAGAGACTTTGCCAGTGCCACTTGGTGTGAGATGGAGGAAAAACATATATAAAATTCCCCTTAGGTTGCAGAGTGTCCTCAGACTTTGGGCAACTAGGTTAAGAATTCAGCAATATGTAGACTGAGACCTTTGCTCCTGTCAAAAGAAGGGTTTTGATGGCTCCATTGATCATTCACAGTCAGGTTCTTCATCAGCAGAGTTTAATGTGAACCTTGGCAGCACAACTGCTCCCCTGCAACTCCCTGAGCCTGTGTCACTAGCTCAAGATGCAATAATAAAACTGACAGCAACTGAAAGGTCCAAGCTGTCATTCTGTGCCTGCCTTCCGCCCAGTTCCTTCTAAGAGCTATGCAAACCTGCATTCAGAAGTAATAGTATGGCTGCTGTGGGGGTGGGCAGTGGACTTAATTAAATCATTAACCTTCATCACCAGTTCCTTTTAAACCAAGAAAAAAAAACACTCTAGATGTAATTGGGTATCAATATGAAATATGGCTCTTTAAGGCTGTCTCATATTCCATTTATAGAACACAGACATAATTATCATGCCTAGCTGAGCATGCTCAGAAAGGTGAACTCAATGACAGCAGCAGAAGGTGTGCATAATTGAGGGTAAGCCCTCTGAGGATAGTGATGGTGATTGTTATAATGCTGCCCAAATGTGAGCCTCTCTTTATGGTACCAGTGAGCTTAACATTGCTTGGCATAAATGAAATTATCAGATCAAGGCAGTCCTGGATTCCTTGCCAATAACGTGGAGACCATGTAAGTTATTTGGAGACATTTAAGTCAAGGTCATCACTGGAGATGGACTTTCACCTAATGGGAGACAGAAATCTTGAATGTGATAAGAAAATCATGAGCAGCAGCCAATCCAGGCAGCCTGCCTAATTCAGACTACATAGCAAGTGAGGGTCCCCAGTTGGGGATTCTCAGCTATTAATAAAGAAGGATTGTTCACAGTAGGTTCTTGCTTGATCCTTTCCAAGGAGTTAGTCCTCAAATCTATAATGAAGGCACTTTATTTTTCTATAGTATCCCACACACCTTCCCATAAAAATAATGCTAGGAAAAATGTGCAGAAGAAAAAAGCAGAGTAGATCTGCATATCCCATTGACAATAGCAACACAGATCCATTTTGATGAGGGTTTTAATGGATGGAATTCAGTGTTCCCATACTCCTTCCTCATCCTTAGGCTTAGATTAAGAAAGCAAGAGGAAAGGCTGCAGAACTCTCTACATTTAACCTTGGTAGGAGTTTGTTTGTTTTGTTGTTGTTGTTTGCTTGATTTGTTTTTATTTTACATATTACCTCATTTAGTCCTAACAGAACCAGGAAAGGCCTCAGCTAGAAGTCACAGATGTGTCAAGAGGCATAGGGTTCCATGAAAGAGCTAGGGAAACTCACCCTGAGCCACACAGCTCAAAAGGGCTAAGCAGGGCTTGGCATGAGGCAAGGGTAAAACTTAGACAAAGAGCAGGGAAATGCAGCTGCTTGTCCTGGAGATCTTCCATGGAGCAGGAAAGGAAGCACCCTGTTTGCTGCTAGAAGCAGAGCTTGTTCAAGCTGCTAAAATGGGTAGCCATGGCTTTGGACTGTTACAATGGGTCAGCTTCTGTACCTTATTTCCAGATTCTCTTTGTTAGAGCCTTTTCAGAATGTCTTTAAAAGTTTCTATGGGGACAGGCAAATTCCCCCTAACTTGGTACCTCTTACCAAGGCTGTGGACAAAAATAAATAAATAAATAAATAAATAAATAAATCACTTGAGAGAGAGTTAATGAAACATTGAAGCCCAGAGATCTTGTATAACTGGTCTGTAGTGGGCTTTGGGCATCTGTGTATTTCAAAAGTTTTCAAGGGATTTTACTGTGCGGCCAGCATTGAGCTTAAAATTATGTACTAGCTTCAAACCATGTAACCCTGTGTATCAAGCAATGAGTAGAGGATCAAAATGTGTTGTGTTAAAATCCATGCCCAGTTTCTGAACGTGAAAAGTGAAATCCATTCTCTTTTTCAAAGTGACAAAGCATCTGTGACTACAGCTTGGATAGTTGGAAAGGTCTGGTGCCTTCAGAATGCAAGAGGTGGCACCCAGTGCCCGCAAATTATAACAGAGGATGTTGGGGCAGATGTGCGTTTGATTGGACTGCATTTTCTAATCATCGGGTGGAAATTGTGTTCAGCAGACTGTGGCTGACTATATCAGAGCACAGAGCAGTGCGTGGGATGAATAGTTGAGAAGCTTGCCCCAAGGAAAGCCAGAAAAAAAAAATGGGGGAGTTAAATTCGACACCTGAGCTCCATGTGCATAATAATGAGACTGCTAAATAAAAATTCAAAACAAAAATAGTTACTTAGGGATTTATATGGGTCAGTCAAAAGCTCTGGGTGCTGGAGAATATAAACATGATTGACGCCAAGGCTGTATTGTGTAGGTCCCTTTTGTTATTGATAGAATTGTTGGCTATACAACCATCATACAAGGGAAATGAAAAGGTACCACCTAGAAACAGCCAACAGAGAGGAGCCGAGATGATTAAAATACAAAGGAAGGAAAAATACAGACAAGCAGTTTCAGAGCCAGACATGTCTATGGTTTTATTCTGCCAGATTTAGCCACTTAGTGCATGTGTGGCTTTTTTCCTGAACTCATCTTTGCAGGGGAATGAGAAAACCAAGCTTAACACATAGCGGTAAGGCCTTGTAATTGTGAGTGTTCGGTGCTCAGGACAGGCCTTAAACAGACTGTAAATTGTGAATATAGAAACTATGATATTAGTGTGATCATGTAATCTATAATGCAAATTGGGTTTTTGTTTTTGGTGTAAAAGAGGACTCTTTAATAATTATGGAGTAATTACAATAAAATTCTGAAAGATCTTAAGAAGTCACTTTATATGGTCACTCTATGTAGGATAAAATTTGTTGCAAGCTGTTCCTGATAAGGGATCAAGGGTATAGGATGTGAATTAGGCTTCCTAGGTTTTAAATTTGTATATATCTCTCATTAGCAATGTAATTTTGAGTCAGTTAACCAAGTTAAATCTATTTGCTGCACTATAGAATGGAGATAATTATACCTCTACTTCAGAAGTAAGTATGAAAATTAAATTTATTTCCTGTAATGTTTTAGGCAAATCTGGAGGGCTTAGTATGTACTTGGGAAGTTTTACACAATATTAGTATTGCTGGTCATAATGGAAGATTTATAGCCAGGAGTGGGGTAGTCAAAATAATATAGGTTGTGGTAAAGGAAATATTGAACTCGCAGAAATACAGGGCTCAATTCACCAGAAATAAAGTGATACAGAAGTAATGATAACTTTTAGGAGAATAATTTACTACTGTAATAGGACCCCAAACCTTACAGAATGAGAGAACAGGGAACAGGGATGTAATCTTTTGCCTATAAAAGCATTCTTGTAAATGCTTGTCAGTGAGAAATGGTACCCAGATGATTGGGAACTAGAGGGGAAATAGACTTGACAAGAGTGGTGTCTCAGACCTTCTTAGAGAATAAAAAGAGAGAACTTGGGGAAAAGTTGAGCCTGGAGTACAGAAGATACTAGAGAAACTTATGACCAGAATTAATGAGGCACGGATGGATTCCAGGTCAGATAAAAGAGAAAATTGGATCTTTACTAAGATGAGGGGGATTGTCTTCATGTTTACTTAATACATTTTCTGTTATTGGAATGAGAAAACAAACCATGGAGTTGGGGTATAGAGGAAACCATGGGCTATTGTTTTTCTGGACTGGGAAGGAGGCTTCCTCCATGGTAATCTACATAGGCAACTTTGCAACAGTATATTTATTTCTGTTATCCCAAAGAACCATGTGACTAATAAGAGGCCTTGAGTCTGTTTCTCTTAGGAGTCATCTAGTCTAGACCTACTACCCGAGATCTAATCAATATTGTACTCTTCACTCAGCCACCTTCAACTCTGCTCTGAACCCACTGCCCCCTGCTTTTTGGGTCCCATCCTTTGTGCTTTGGGTTATTATTTTTGTTTTCTTATTGAAAATTAAATGGAGTGTTTTCAAGGCTGTTTCTACTAGATCTACTACCAAGAAAATGAGCTCTCAACTCTCTTTCCCATCATAACCTTTTGTGTGCTTTGTTGACCCTGATGGATTCTTTTTTCTTACTCAGCCACAAGTTTTAACTGTCTCTTCATGTTGTTTCCCCCTAGATATCTCCCTTCAATCCACTGAAATTCTCACTTTCCAAAGTACCCCAGCTACTACCCACACTAATATTTCCATTGGATCTAGGCTTACTCAGCATTCGAACTCACCTGACCAACTTTTTGCTTAAGAGAGTCTCCAGAGTAGAGCATCTCTTCTGTAACACCCATGGGAGGTCATCCCTCATCTCCCTACATTTCCATAATGACTCAGTGAAATTACAAGTACATGTTCTGATGTTGGATCCCATGGGCTCCATCATTCCCAACTGTATAATTTACGTCAGACATTTAGTGTGCAGATCTGTTTTTCTTCCAATAGGTAAAATAGAAAAGAAAAGAAAGAAGTCCTAAGTTATATGAGAATGGAGTGAATAGCCACCTGAAAACCATGCTGAATAATATCTTCTATGTAAATGATCAATTAATACAAGCTATTTTCCCTGTTTTGTTCTTATTTTCCTTTCAATTGGAGCTCCACTGCCTACTGATTCACTCAAGCTAAGAATCTAGGGAAATTTTCTGATTCTATCTTTTTACGTTCTATAGTTCACACAGACTAACCACCAGTCATTGTTAAACATGCTTTCTATCTTCATTTCTGAATATTCCTTTGCATTTAATTACTTCTCACGTGCAAGTGTTTTCTGGATTACTGACAGTCTTCTAGATGACCCATTCGATCCCAGGTGTTCCTGCTTCAAGTCTAAAGTTACTCACTTAAAAACCAAATGAGACACTGCCAAGTTTGATTGCTGCCATGTCTACTTTAGTATACCAGCGCTTTAGATAGAGTGTGATCTAAGGACTTGCTGCCAAGTCCTTGACATGTATTCAGGAGTGTCATGGAGGTGTGCACATAAATAAGGAACAAGAAAGGGGGAGGAATGCTTTCATGGGATTGAGAAGGTTTTCAGGGAAAGAGGTTGATAGCTGCTGGTGAAGGAGTAAAAGGTAATAGCTCTTCTCCCCTCTTCCTCTCAATATTACCAGTAAGTCTTGCAGTAGGTGTCTGTATCTGTTTGCACACGTGTGTATACACATGCCATCTGAAGCAGGCACCGGAGAAGATGAATGCTGTTTACGATTAGTGCTACTGAGAGTATCATGACTGAGGGTGTGGTCCTTTGGTTAAGAAAGAAACTGCTTAAAGACCAAACAAGAAAGTGGATTGTGAAAGATTATCTTAAAAGTAGGAAAAGATGGTAGAGAAAGTCCACTGAAAAAATTTAATGCTGATGGGTAGCGATATGTTTGGTGTGCTGGTAAAGTGTTTGACACACAAACCTGATAACCTGGGCACAATTCTGCAGAACCTATGCAAGGAGAGGACTATACAGTCAGTTGTCCTCTGATGCTTAATGTGTACTGTAGCACATGGGCATGTGCCTACACCCAGCTATCCACAGACACACAATGATGCATACAGTTTAAGAAATTAATGGTGGCAATGTTAGGCTCAGAGTATTAAATATATAGGTATGTTTATATGTATATGCATAAGGGCATATACATGGATGGATATGTGTATATACACACATATATATGGATAAATATGTTTATGTCTCTAATATTAAAACAATGCTGTGGAAATATGTAAAATAGTATATATGGTTTAGACACAATTTTCATAACTAGGAAGTTATTTTTACCTTTACATTTTAAGATGTCATTTCACAGAAGAATAAGAAAATTTTTAATAATGTGAGTCTCAGGAAGGAGATGAGGGTAAGAGCTAGCTGACAGTTTTAATTGGATAGTGACCTGAGGCCCCAAGACAAGACAAGCCAATCCTAAAATTCATACTCTATCAATTGTGTCAGAATTAAGAAGACTCTCATCAAGCAGGTTTTGCTTGCTGCAGGCTTTCCAATCTCCACATGGCTATGCGTGTAGCATTAGAAGATGAAGATACAGTTTTCACCTGCTGCATATTGATGAAGCTTTGGGCTATATCTAATGGTGAAAACATATTACACTTCTGTGAAAATGGTAGTGGTGTGGGACACAAAACAGCATTTGATGCTATTATGGGAAAAGTCACAGGAAGAGTCTCAGTATGAGGTAGCTGTTTTCAGGAAAGTTGTGGAACCAGTAAGAGACTTTGGCTTTGCAAGATCATTATTTAAGAAATTTGAAAACTGAAAAAAATTCAAGGAATTGGGAAGTTCATAAAGCCAATGAAGCAAGATGAACAATGTTATAATTCTAAAACAAAGGAATTTTTTTAAACTTGGTTTTACATTTGCTACCTTAGCATAAGTGAAGTGGGTCTGTGGTTTTTTTATTCCAGCCATAGGCCAATCAAAGGCCTTTGTGAAATCTTGTCCTTCTTGAGAAAATATAATCAAGATGATCTCAGAAAAATTGTTTGATGGTAGTGTACGGTATTTGGGGGCTGAAAAGGAGCCCTATGGAGTTTTCACATCAGGAATGAGAACATCATTGAGGAACACATTCTTCTCTGAACTTTTGCTGTTATATGGACAGTGTTGGCATCATCTTTCAGCTCCTTCCTGTGTGAACAAAGATGGAATGGGAGCCATACCTCTAGACTCCAAACCATGGGATACTGTCTTCACACATCCTCACCAAAATGTGTATGTGTGTGTGTGTGTGTGCTTTTTAAAGATGTTTTTAGTAATAATAAGGTTTTTTTTTCTGTAATCTTAAAAGCATCATCCGTCCTACACCAGAAGTGTTATAGCCTTCCTGGCTCTATGGTTTTATGCTGATTATTGACAAAATTGCCTTTTGGTAAAGAGGATCAAATCACTGTACTTGAACTAGACTTCTTTCCATTTTCTGACTGGGGTATGGAACAAATTCCAAGGTCTAAACATATAAGAAGAGAAGGCAAAACCTTATGGATCTCAGGGGAGAATCTTGTATCTCTGTTCAGAGCACTATCCTGTTCTTTAAAATTGAAGCCCTAGGCAGAAGAATAATGTCTGGATGATCTAATATAATGTATCAGATCAGCCTCTATTCCAAATTATCGCAAGTTGATTCCTGAATGTCTTGAGATTTCACTGAGCCATGGAAGGACTTGAGAGTTGAGTTGGAGGTAGGGGAGTCATACTAGGTTTGGCCTGAACTGACATCTTCATGAGTCTTTAAAGTGAAGTGACAGGGCTGGGGGAGGGGGGAGAATACCCAACTGTGACTTGATTGCTAAAACTTGGCAACTGTCTTTCCTAAATTGCAAAAGCAGGAACTTCAAATGAATATAGGCCAGGAAAGATCTCTGCAAACCAAGGCTGCAAATATGCTCCCCTGCAACTATCAGATGGGCTTGTAAAAGAAGAACTTTTCTAGGCAGGGAAGATGAAAATAAGATATAGAGGCAAAACTTTCCTGCTGTTTTGAAAAAAAAAAAAACAATTTAAGCAGATTAACTTAAATAGAGTTAAATGTCTAATGACAGCTCAGAGCAAAACTTTAATTTCTCCAATTACTTCCCCAATGGCCTTGCAGTTTTGGTCATCATAGAGTTAATGAGGGGAAAACCTGTAACTTAGCTATAACCTTTTACATTTGCCCTGACTTGGGAAACATATCGTAATGGAAATGATTTGGCTAAATGTGATTTAAGGTTCACTGTTTGTAAGTCTTGGATATTGCTGAAATGACATTGAGCTAGCTCATATTTTTAATTCCATGAGGTATCCTAATAATTCTGTTGATGTACTGATGGTGGTGGCAGTGATGTTAGTTAATAGTGTGTGTGTTTGTGCTCCTGCATGCCTGTATGCATGTTTGTGTGTGTGCATATATATTTTTCTAATCATAAAGAACCTCTAAATTTCCCTAAAACTAACAATAACAACAACAAAACAGAAAGAAAGAGAAAAGAAAGGAGCCAAACAAAGAAACTAATTATTCCATTCAGTCTTGATTTCTTGATTAATTCTTGATTAGTGCTGTTAATTGTGTTAATTCTATTTGATTGAAACTCAACTCAAATTATTCTTTGGATTTTCTACTGTGTTCTGGTTCCAGGCTTTGACAGCAGCATCAATGAAATCTGTGATCTCTCAAAATTCCAACTCAATTCTTCAACGAATTAGAAAAGACAATCTGCAAATTCATCTGGAATAACAAAAAACCTAGGATAGCAAAAACTCTTCTCAAGGATAAAAGAACCTCTGGTGGAATCACCATGCCTGACCTAAAGCTGTACTACAGAGCAATTGTGATAAAAACTATATGGTACCGGTATAGCGACAGACAAATAGACCACTGGAACAGAATTGAAGACCCTGAGATGAACCCACACACCTATGGTCATTTGATCTTTGTCAAGGGTGCTAAAACCATCCAGTGGAAAAAAGACAACATTTTCAACAAATGGTGCTGGCACAACTGGTGGTTATCATGTAGAAGAATGCGAATTAATCCATTCCTATCTCCTTGTACTAAGGTCAAATCTAAGTGGATTAAGGAACTCCACATAAAACCAGAAACACTGAAACTTATAGAGGAGACAGTGGGGAAAAGCCTTGAAGATATGGGTACAGGAGAAAAATTCCTGAATAGAACAGCAATGGCTTGTGCTGTAAGATCGAGAATCAATAGATGGGACCTCATAAAGTTGCAAAGCTTCTGCAAGGCAAAAGACACCGTCAATAAGACAAAAAGACCACCAACAGATTGGGACAGGATCTTTACCTATCCTAAATCAGATAGGGGACTAATATCCAATATATATAAAGAACTCAAGAAGGTGGACTCCAGAAAATCAAATAACTCCATTAAAAAATGGGGCTCAGAACTGAACAAAGAATTCTCACCTGAGGAATACCGAATGGTAGAGAAGCACCTGAAAAAATGTTCAACATCCTTAATCATCAGGGAAATGCAAATCAAAACAACCCTGAGATTCCACATCACACCAGTCAGAATGGCTAAGATCAAAAATTCAGGTGACAGCAGATGCTGGCAAGGATGTGGAGAAAGAGGAACACTCCTCCATTGTTGGTGGGTTTGCAAGCTGGTACAACCACTCTGGAATCAGTCTGGCGGTTCCTCAGAAAATTGGACATAGTACTACTGGAGGATGCAGCAATACCTCTCCTGGGCATATATCCAGAAGATGTCCCAACCGGTAAGAAGGACACATGCTCCACTATGTTCATAGCAGCCTTATTTATAACAGCCAGAAGCTGGAAAGAACCCAGATGCCCCTCAACAGAGGAATGGATACAGAAAATGTGGTACATTTACACAATGGAGTACTACTCAGCTATTAAAAAGAATGAATTTATGAAATTTCTAGCCAAATGGATGGACCTGGAGGGCATCATCCTGAGTGAAGTAACACAATCACAAAGGAATTCACACAATATGTACTCACTGATAAGTGGATGTTAGCCCCAAAACTTAGAATACCCAAGATATAAGATAAAATTTGTTAAACGCATGAAACTGAAGAAGAAGGAAGACCAAAGTGTGGACACTGTGCCCCTTCTTAGAATTGGGAACAAAACACCCATGGAAGGAATTACAGAGACAAAGTTTGGAGCTGAGACAAAAGGATGGACCATCTAGAGACTGCCATATCCAGGGATCCATCCAATAATCAGCCTCCAAATGCTGACACCATTGCATACACTAGCAAAATTTTGCTGAAAGGACCCTCACATAGCTGTCTTTTGTGAGACTATGCAGGGGCCTAGCAAACACAGAAGTGGATGCTCACAGTCAGCTATTGGATGGATCACAGGGCCCCCAATGGAGGAGCTAGAGAAAGTACCCAAGGAGCTAAAGGGATCTGCAACCCTATAGTTGGAACCACATTATGAACTAACCAGTATCCTGGAGCTCTTGACTCTAGCTGCATATGTATCAAAAGATGGCCTAGTTGGCCATCACTGGAAAGAGAGGCCCATTGGACTTACAAATTTTATATGCCCCAGTACAGGGGAACGCCAGAGCCAAAAAGTGGGAGTGGGTGGGTGGGAGGGTATGGGGGACTTTTGGGATAGCATTGGAAATGTAAATGAGGAAAATACCTAATAAAAATATAAAAACAAACAAACAAACAACAACAAAAAAGGAATCTGTGATCTCACGGGGATCACAGCACAGAGAGGTGGCCTAGATATCTCCCTCTGGTTTCATCTATCACTCTTGATTAAGTGTACTAATATAGCTTCATTCTTTGCTTGTGATAAAACACTATAAACAAAAACAGCTTGGGGAAGAAAAGGTGTATTTGCCTTGTACTTCCATCATTGACAGAAGTTAGGGCAGGAGCTCAAGCAAAAACCATGGAGGAATTCTGTTTACTGGCTTGACTTCTAGCTGCCTTACTGATTCATGCTCACTTAGCTTTTATATACAACTCAGGACCACCTGCCCAGGCATGTGGAGCTCTAGCAGTGGGCCAGGCCATCTTACTTTAATAATCAAGTTAATAATCAAGAGAATCCCCTACTGACATGTCTACTGGCCAGCCAGATTTAGACAATTCTTCAATGGACCTTTTCTTTCACATGGCTCTAGGCTTTGTTAAGTTGACAACTGAAACTTACTAGCTCAGACATTTTCATGGGTACTTTCTGATCTCATTTTCCTGGACACTGTGTGCTTTTATCTGAACAGTCTCAGGATCCTGTTCTTGCACATAAGCAAAGGACTGGGTTCAAATAAGCCAAGATTAATTAATAGCAACCAAGAGATTCAAACCCAGGTGTTCTATCAGTACATTTAGAATTCCTTGCACAAAAGGTTCAGTTCTTATTGTTCAGCTCAGATTCTCACGTTCTATGGGAATCCCCATAATTATCCTCACGCTCATGTGGAGATAAGCATGAACTCAGTCCATCCCATAATCAGCCACCAAACCCAGACACTATTGCATATGCCAGCAAGATTTTGCTGAAAGGATCCTGATATAGCTGACTCTTGTGAGGCTATGCCAGTGCCTGGCAAATACAGAAGTAGATGCTCACAGTTATCTATAGGATGGAACACAGAGTCCCCAATGGAGAAGGTAGAGAAAGCACCCAAGGAGCTGAAGGGGTCTGCAACCCTATAGGTGGAACAACAACATGAACATGAACAACAATAACCAGTACCCCCCAGAGCTCGTGTCTCTAGCTGCATATGTAGCAGAAGATGGCCTAGTTGGTTGTGATTGGGAGGAGTGGCCCTTGGTCTTGCGAATCGTATATGCCCCAGTACAGGGGAATGCCAGGGCCAGGAAGTGGGAGTGGGTGGGTAGGGGAGCAGGGCAGAGGGAGGGAATAGGGAACTTTCAGGATAACATTTGAAATGTAAATAAAGAAAATATCTAACAAAAAAAAAAGAATCAAAAAAAAAAAAAAGAAAGTGAAAAAAAAAGTGCTGAACAGCGTGTTGCTGTTCTCTCAGTTTCTCAGTTCATGCATGTGAGGCTTCCTGAAGGGGAGGCCAGAGAGGGACTTAAGTGTGAGTTGCTTTATTTCACCTTTGCTTCTGCGCATATTAAGGAACATCAGCCAGATTCACAAAGACAGTTTTTTCATATTTTGTCTCATATGTGCAAGCTAGGGGTAGGAGAGAAATTGAAAATAGATGGATAGGGTATATTATGGAAAATGAAGGGGATCCGAGGGAAGTGGGAAGGAGAGATAATACAGAGCTACGAGGCAGGGATCTATGATCAAAGTATGTTATATGGACGGATGAAAATTTTACAAATTAATCCATTATTCTGTGGACTAAGTCCTACTACTAAGACACACTAAAGACTAGAAGTTAGAAGAATTCGGGGTTTAGCAATAGCAACCAGGATGAGGGTGCAGAGCATGGACTATGGAATCCTTCCTGGGACGCCCCAGCTATAGTCACACTAAACTGTGACCTTCCACCACTGCCACCTACTCTGGATGCCTGGAGACTGAAACGGAAAGGCTGTTCCTCAATTTCATCCTCCCCAGAGCCAGAGAAAAATAACCCAGTGCCTTGAGTGACGATGTTAATAAATACATTTTGAAATCTCAAACAACCCAGCCTCTATCCTCAAGGAGAAAAGGAAATGATGGAAAATCCCAACAAATTTGGACTTATGTGCATTTGGTGGTCCAATTTTTCCTCATTTTCTTTGGATGCCATGGAAAGTTACAGTTTTATTGCCTAAGGGCTGTGCATCATGGTACTTTCAATTCTCTCTCTCTCTCTCTCTCTCTCTCTCTCTCTCTCTCTCTCTCTCCCCACCCTCAACATTTAAACATGGTCCTAATGGCACTGTTATAAAATGTTCTCCTGGGCTGGTGAGATGGCTCAGTGGGTAAGAGCACCCGACTGCTCTTCCAAAGGTCCAGAGTTCAAATCCCAGCAACCACATGGTGGCTCACAACCATCTTTAACGAGATCTGACTCACTCTTCTGGAGTGTTTGAAGACAGCAACAGTGTACTTACATATAATAAATAAATAAATCTTTAAAAAAAATAAAATGTTCTCCTCCAGACATAGCAGCGATTGACTTCATCAGAGCCCCTGTGACTACTTGCAAGAGAGCCTCAATGTCAGGTCTGTTTATGGTTGACACTCCATCCCAGATGGTGATGACCAGGAGGAGGAGAAGAAGGATCATCAGACCTTCGCCTGGCACTTCAGCTTCTTCTCCTGCCTGTCTAGCCACTTAGCCTGGAACTTTGCCCTTCCTGCGTGGGGTCTCTGTCTTAGGAGGTGCTAGAGTTTCCAGGCTATGGAGGAGTGATTCACTGAAAGGAGGATCCCATCCCTGAAGCTATGGGGGAGTCACTATCTGTGCTGGGGGGAGACTTCCCTGTAGTGTAACTGCTTTGCTATCATTCCTGTCCTTGCAGGTCACCCCTCTGTCATATTCTACAAGTTACCACAATAAACTCATTGGTTCTCCAAGTTAGACTATGATGGAATCGTACTTTGGTTTGTTGCTGAGAGTCGATATTTGTTTACATCTTCCCAGTGGAAGAGCAACCTGAACACACTTTCATCTTCTCCATAATTATATCACCTAATTTCTGCATGATTGCTCCCCACCACAGGCCAACAGTCATCTACTTTAATTTCTGTAACTGAATTATCAACCAGCAACCCGCTCATGTTTGGACTTAATGTTCAAAATCTACCATTATCAGTAATAAAATAGTCATTCACCTTATAATGTGGGGCCCTTGTGAGCGTGAGATTGCTTGTCATGGAGATACCTTTACAGCGTGAATGAGTGTTTTTTTTTTTTTTTTTTTTTTAGAAGAACTAGTCTGTACACAAATCCTAAGAGTGGCTCTGTCTCAGCCTGCACTTGACTTGGTTGCTGGGAGAAACTCAGACTTAGTTGCTGCCAGGCAGAATGTTCTTTCTTACAGCCCCAGTGAGAGCAGACTCTAGGTGTGTAACGATCTGAGCTTTCATTATTTCAGACTTCCTCCTTTCCTAAACTTTGAGGGTTTTCCATCTCTCAAGAGATTATTCTGGGCCTGACTGTCACCATTTTCTTCTTGGTTCCAATGATGACACTGACTAAGAGGTAGTCTCAAAGTGTCATTGACCTGACTAATAAGTCTCTTCTGCTACACAGTGCAATGTCTGCAGTGTGCTAGGTCTCTTCTTTTGACTCTCTCACTAACACCAGAAAATTACCACACTGAAGTTTGATGTCACTTTTCACTCTGACATCCCTCCTTGTGTCTATTCTATCACCAAGCCCTATGTCTCATAGCTAAGTATCTCAAGCCTTGGTCCCCCTCCTCCTCTTCTCTGTCCAGGTGATGGCTGTTCTGCATTTACATTTCTGTACAGATCTCTTCATCTAAGTGCCTCTCCTTTAATCATATTTATTATGGCAGCCAGATCCGACAAGGCCACCTTGTAGCTTAAAATATTGTATGGGCATCTGTCTCTTTCTGAGAGAGCTCCTCTCTGATCTGCTTTTGGCTCGTTTCCCAAGCATAAGCTTTCCTTTTAACTTATCCCATTATTTGGTATTTTTAGTACAGCCTTGACATAGAGCTTTCCCTTTCCCTCATGGTCGAATCATTTTCCTTGGCTCCTTTGAATCTTTCACCTTTCTCCATCTTTTAGTCTTAAAGACACTTACTGAAAAAGTTACCAGTCATGATGGTTTAAATGAGAATGGCCCACGGAAGTTCATCTATTTGGTTGCTTTGTCACCAGGGAATGGGACTGTTGGATCTGTATGAAAAGGATTCGGATTATGGTCTTGTTGGAGTACGTATAGCCTTGTTGGGAAAATTATGTCGCTGCGAATAGGCTTGGAGTTTTTAAAAGTCCATGCCAGGCCCAGTTCCTCCCTCCCTCCCTCCCTTCCTCCCTCCCTCCCTCCCTCCCTCCCTCCCTCCCTCCCTCCCTCCCACCCTTCCTCCCTCCCTCCCTCCCTCCCTCCCTCCCTCCCTCCCTCCCTCCCTTCCTCCCTTCCTCCCTTCCTCCCTCCCTTCCTCCCTCCCTTCCTCCCTCCCTCCCTCCCTCCCTCCCTCCCTCCCTCCCTCCCTCCCTGGATTAGGATTCAGAGCTCTCTTGGCTACAGCATTATTGCCATGCCTTTTTCCTATCTTGATTATAGACTAACCCTCTAAAACTATAAGCAAGACCCAATTATCTGCCTTTTATAAGAATTGCCTTGGTCGAACTGCAACCCTATAGGTGGAACAACAATATGAACTAGCCAGTACCCCGGAGCTCTTGTCTCTAGCTGCATATGTATCATAAGATGGCCTAGTCGGCCGTCACTGGAAAGAGAGGCCCATTGGACTTGCAAACTTTATCTGCCCCAATATAGGGGAATGCCAGGGCCAAAAAGGGGGAGTGGGGGTGGGTGGGTATGGGGGACTTTGGGGATAGCATTGGAAATGGATGAGGAAAATACCTAATTTAAAAAAAAGGCTGCTATGAACAAGAAAAAAAAAAAAAAAGAATTGCCTTGGTCATGGTGTCCATTCACAGCAATTAAGACACCAATGAATTGATTTGAAGTGTTTCTCTTATTAGAACCAAAGGAGCCCCATATAGGTCCTTTAACGTAGCAATCAGCACATATCAATGCAACTGCTTGTTGTAGGCCCATCTTCCACAGCAATTTATAAGTAGCATTATGGAGTGGTACTCACCCATGGTCTCTAACAGTATTATAGCAATGAGGATAATAAATGAGTGTGACTAAATATACACAAATTATTGAATGAATAAGATTATTTGGGGGCGAATCCCAAAGACTAGGCTTCATCACTCCAGGCTATGAAAGAAAACAGTAAGGACAGAGCACGCCAATGTACAAAGTTGGAAAATGTAGCTGCACTAGGAGCTGTGAAGCATATACTCTGACAAGGCTGAAAATAGGCTACATCCCAGGAAGAGTCACCTGGAGAGGAAGAAGGAGTCAGGAAACAATTGTCAGAACAGAGGCCAGAAGGTCATTTTCTGAACATGGCTATTATACAGATTATTCAGGTATGCTGAAAAGCATGCAGCCATTATGATAGGCAAGGCATTCAGACTGACTCTTACTTCTCTGGTGAAGGAAAGACCAACAGACTGTCAAACCATTGTCCTGAGTGCATTCTGGCTGGTAGTTTGAAACAGCATCAGAGAAACAACAAGCCTTCAGTTACTGCACATGCATCCAGCAAGGACTCCTGCTCTTTGCTTCCTATAAGCAAAAAGTCAGGGAAGTAGTAATTTTTCAATAAGGAGTGACATGTTAGAAATTTATGGACAGATACTCTATATCAGGGCTCAGGTAGTTTAAAAGTTGGCTTGTAAAACTGTGAATACAAACAGTATTATTGTAGGTTTCTTCCTTCATGAATTTACATGAATCCAATCTACCAGATAAATATTCTGAACACATTGAAATAAATGCACATATCCTCTATGTTCATAAGAATCATTCTGGAATGTTTTAATTCTTACAAGTGTCTTGAAGCTGGAAGGTGACACAGTAGCAAAGAGTGCACACTGCTCTTCCAGAGGACCTGTGGCTGGTTTGACAGCACCTATTTTAGGCTTCTCACAACGGCTTTTAACTCCAGTTCCGGGAGATCTGATGCCCTCTTCTGGCGACTTCAGGTACTGCATGCATGGGTACAAACGTTAGACATGCAGGCAAACACAAAATCAAACTCAGCCTCCAAACGCTGACACCATTGCATACACTAGCAAGATTTTGCTGTAAGGACCCTGATATAGCTGTCTCTTGTGAGGCTATGCCGGGGCCTAGCAAACACAGAAGAGGATGCTCACAGTCAGCTATTGGATGGATCACAGGGCCCCCAAAGGAGGAGCTAGAGAAAGTACCCAAGGAGCTAATGGGATCTGCAACCCTATAGGTGGAACAACAATATGAACTAACCAGTACCCCCAGAGCTCATGTCTCTAGCTGCATATGTATCAGAAGATGGCCTAGTCGGCCATCATTGGAAAGAGAGGCCCATTGGTCTTGCAAACTTTATATGCCTCAGTACAGGGGAATGCCAGGGCCAAGAAGTGGGAGTGGGTGGGGAGGGGAATGGGGGGGGGGGGGGAAGGTATGGGGGACTTTTGGGATAGCATTGGAAATGTAATTGAGGAAAATACCTAATAAAAATATTAAAAATTAAATAAATAAAAATAAATAAAATGTTAAGGCCTACTTCTGAAAGTCCTCATATTTAAAAGATAGACAAAATAGTGAGATTTTTAACTATTTGTATGTCATTTTGAAAGTGTACTGCTTTATGATAAAAGTGTTTTTTATTTGTTCATTGTTTGCCTTATTTGTGATTATGTTGTCTTTCAATACAGGCATGGCATAAATCTTCCACTCTTGAGCAAAGCAGATAGTTTTTAAAAATGGTAATTGCTTCTTTACCTTTTGTTTCTTTTGTAAATGAAGCTTTTCATTCACAATGTGACGTTAGAGTGTTGTCTATTACATGAACAGTTGACACTCACTTACTGTAATGAGAAGATTGTTCTGCATGGGAAGTGGACCATGAAGATATCTGCATGTTCTCAGTATGCATCACTAGATAAAATGGAAATGTAAATGAAGAAAATACCTTATAAAAAATAATAAAAAGGATATATTTAAAGAAACATAATAAAAAGATTCTACTAGAAATGAAACAAATAGATTGAAAAGTACAAAAGAAAAGTGGCTCAAAATTGGTTTAGAAAGATGATTCTGACCAATATCTGCCATTTCACAGGCCTGGGTAAAAGCTGTAGGTGGAACCTGGCGATGAGTTTCAGACGCTAAAGAGAGATAGTCTGGATTTCATACTATTTCTAAAAGCACACTTCACATAGAGAAGCTGTGAGCCAACATGTCATGCGTTCATAACTCCCTGGCCCAATGTTTCCTTCAAAAACTCTAACATGCTAATTCCAAAGAACTTTGAAGACGACGGAGCCAGACCCATCACACTTCACAGAATGTCTTACACAGGTGCCTCTTCAGCAGAGGTTTTCAGAATGTGGTCCACCACCATCACCATTATCAATCACCATCATCATCATCATCATCATCTCTCTGTCTCTGTCTCTTTGTGTGCCTGTATGTGTGTGTGTGTGGGGGGGCATAATGCAAAGTACAAAGTTAAATACAATTTAATTTCCATTTAATTATGGCTGAAGTGTTGGGAGGATTCGGGTATTGTTCTCACAGCTCCCTTTTTCTGGTCTATCTCCAGTGGAGCGTGGCACCATCAGGAACAACCCGCTCCTCCTAGGACTGAAGCCTCCCTGACTAATGCCGCTTCACGGATGACCACAGGATGACCTGAGGATAACGACAAACTAACAGCAGCAAGTGTTCTTATGTCACAATCTGATCATCTTTAGCCACTAATGGTTTTCCATGAAAAGGAAGATGTATGCAAAGCTGTAGTCTTTGCTCCCAATGAACAATGTGAACTTGCCCCGGAGACTTGACTATTAAATAGTCTCATGGTTAAGAAAAACTTAAGCTCAAATAGCCCTTCTCACTATATATCTATATCTACCATTGATTCTTGGGCACCTCCCTTATCTCAATGATCTGTCTTTTCCTGGAGATGCCCAGTACCTTCCCACCTCTGTCAGTTGTAGATTCCAGATAGCCATGAGAATCAATGGGGGTGTCCTTAGCTGTGACTTATGGCACTGGGGATATGGAGCCTAAAGAGGCTACCACCTGTAGTCAGTAAGGATCCCCAATGAAGCGATAGGGACACTAACACATTCACAAAACTTTTGACCCAACATTTATCCTGTCTAGAAGAAATAGAGGGACAGGACATGGAGCAGAGACTGTGGGAATGGCCAACCAATAAAGGTCCCAACTGGAGACCCATCCCATGGGCAAGCACCAATCCCCAACATTATTAATTATACTTTGTTACATTTGTGGACAGGAGTCTACCATGGTTGTACTCTAAGAGGCTCCAGCCAGCAGCTGACTCAGACAAATGCAGACACCCACAGCCAGTGGATGGAGTTTAGGGAGTCTTGTGGAAGAAGAGGAGGAAGGATTAAGGCCCCTAAGGGCATAGGAACTCCACAGGAAAATTAGCAGAGTCAACTAACCTGGACCCTTGGGGCTCTCAGAGCCTGACCCACCAAACAAACATACATGGGCTGGATCTAGGCTTCCCCATACATATGTAGAATATGAGACTAAGACTAAGCTTAGTCTTCATGTGGGTCCCAAACAACTGGAGCAGGGGCTATCTAAAAAACCTGTACGTGGGCTGTGTTCTTCTAGCTAGACTGCCTTGTCTGGCCTCAGTGGGAGAGGATGTGGCTAGCTTCACAGAGACTTGAAGTGCTAAGCTGGAGGATACCCAGGGGCCCCAGCCCACTCAGTGGTAAAGGGAGTAGAGGAAGGATTGTGGGAGGGGTGACTGGTAAATGGCAGTGAGCCAGATGTAAAGTGAATAAATTAAAAAAGTAGAAACACTGGGGAAAGAAATGAAAAGTGGAAGCTGCAGAACTAATGGGAAACAAAAGAAATTATACAACAAATGGCAGAACAGGTAATGCTTAGACAGGTAATGCTAAAGTAGAGAGTGCTCTATCAGGGCCACAGCCACTAAGAGTTTACTGACCCTGGAGGATCTGGCACAACTCATAACTCTTGGAGTCTGATGACTGTTGTGTACTCCAACACTGAGCTGGGTGACCATGGTGACCTTTGATTCACTGAGCTTAGCCTTGAGGAAGAGGATTTGATTGGTCATTTTGAAGGCTTTGTGGAATTGATGAAAAACTGCTTATGCCAAGATACAATCTATCTGCTTCCCTCGTTTCCTCCTGCTTTAGGAGACCCAGGTGTTCCTTGTTGAAGCAATCTTGGGATCTGTCTTCAGTAGAGGTGATCTAGCCACCTCGGACGAGCTAGTCCACCGAGGGACTCTGTAGAAGCATTGGCTAGCCTAGCTACTTAATATTTTGTTATTGCTGGCTGGCAATCAAAGTTTCAGTTTCCCCTTTTACAGTCAAAATCTCAGTTTGGCAATGGTAGTAAACACTGCAAACCATGGGAATGGTAAAAGTAGGTGATGAGAAACTGGAGTGGTGACAAGCCATGTAAGGTTACTCACTGAACACCAAGGGAATCAGGGTGGTGCCACTTGAACCTGGGTCTGAAGCCCACAGAAACAGCACTAACTATTCTCTAGTGAGAACGCAATCCCATCCTGTTATAAAGCTTTCAAGTGGCAAATAATACCATGCATGTTATTTATTTCACCCTTTCAACAATGCTATGCAGTGATCTAGAAAATTACTGTGTGCTTTTACTGATAAGAGACTTAGCAAGCTAAGACATTAAATAATGTACTCTGGTACAAAGTCATTTAACATCAGATATGAAACCCAGGTGAGGAGCTATCCAAGGTTATACACCACACAGAATGCCAAGAGCCAAAGGATGGTGCTCATTCACTGGAATTGCATTTAGATAGATGGCAGGTTAGCTAAACAATCAAGAAGATCAGAAATTGGCTAGAAAAGAGAGGGACTAATTTATTGACCTATGGATGAGGATAGCAAGTGAGTGAATGAGCTTACATTGTATAAATAAGTAAGGGAAATGACAGACTATCTTCATGCTACAGAGTAGGAATGCCAGGACAGCCGCCACTCACAGGAAGGAGATGCTTCAATTAGTCATTGTCAGTTCAGATTACCCTCCACTTCCCCTGGCAGCCTTTCAGATAAACCAGCTCTCTGGAAAAACTGTCACCATCTCTTCTCACATGGTCAGGATCAAAAGTCTAGTGTTTCCTCAAACTCAACACTATGTGATAAAGGGCTGATCCTTGTCTATATTCAAACCATATAGGAATGGGGTGCAATATTGAGAAAATCCCATGGCCTCAAAGCAGGGAATCTACCCACTGTTGGTCTGAAGCAGGGTATTTGAATTCTTAGTCAAAATGTCCATGTCTTTCTGGACTATTAGTCATTTAAGATCAGGAGCTGATCCTCGGCCATTGTAGCAGCTGTTGTTGTTTGAAATAGTCAAGGGCATCAAAATGGCTCAACAGGTAAAGGTACTGGCTTCTAATCCTGATAATCAGAGTTTGACCCCACGGGACTCATACAGTGAATGTGAGAACCAATCCTCACAAACAGCCCCCCTGATCCCCACATTCTTGTCATGATATGCAATCATATGCACACAATAGATAAATAAATAAAATATAATTAAAAACAAGAAATGATGGAGAAATATTTTTCTTTGTAAACTGTTAGAAGCATTAAAGCTGTAACTGAAAGTGGGCAATATGGAAGCCAGTGAAAGGCTGGCTGTTTACACATTTCTGACTGCACACCTGGCTTCTACTCTATTAAAAGTTTCTCTGTATGTACGCATTATCATGAGAGAAAAATATAAAATTCACTTTAGAAATTAAATCCAAAGGATGAGCAGAAAGAAAAGGAGAGAGCTTGGTGAGGTGGTTTTATAAAGTTGTGCTAGGAAACAAGACCAAGGGAGACATCAGTAGAAGAAAAACAGTCAAGAAAGGGGACAACAGAACAATAGAACATTTTAGTGTCTTGGGACCTGCAGTCAGGAAATGGGGAATCTAATAGAGTTCCACATTGAAGTTTCCTCTTCACTGCCACTCACTTCTTTATCCATGCGACCCGTGTTTATGGAATTCAGAGTATGTGCAGTGCATCTCTGGGGAACAAGAACTGCAAAATCTCAGCTCCAACGGAGCAGCCCTTCTGTTGCAAAATAAAGTTAACAGACAAGGGAGTATATAAGCAATGATACCAGAGTGATGAGAGTGATAAGTGCTGTGGTCAGAGGGTAACCCATCGTGTTTGGACAGAATGCTTCAATTTGATCACAGAGAAGTAGAAGGCAGACATCAGACATAGCCCCAAGATTCCTTCCCTTGAATACATGCCCTGAGTGTCAGTGGGACTTGCATGCATGCTAGTGAGCCTGAATTAACTTAGTGAACCCTTTAAAAGGGAAAACGAGAAGAATAGAGATCCTTCCTTGAGAGCATAGGTAAGCTATAGCTTCCTCTTCTGAAACCTTGAAGAATGTAACCACCCGTGTCAGAAACCATTGCTGTGAACTATTGTTTTTAATCTGAAAGGCCCCACAGCCTCATGTGTCAAAAGCTTAGCCCCTAGCTTGTGGTCTTGTTTTAAACTAAAATTTTTCTTTATTCTTGAGATTTGACATTTGAGCCTATCTACCCCATTTCTTTCCTCTACGCCCTCCCTCATATTCTCATTGCTAGGTTTCCTGTATGTCAGTGGATAGCTCTACAACCATGCATACATAGGCAACACAGATTTGACTTAGTAAGTCATCAAAGAAGAATAGCAAACAAACAAAACCCACAAGGATACATGAAGTTGCCTCGTGTGTTTTAAGGTCTTGCAGTGGGCTTTGGGAGCTAGGGCCCAGGTTGATGAAGTAAGATGGTAGGGATTGGACCTTAAAAGGCCTCTAGTTCTTGCCAGTCTGCCACCATGTGAAGAAGTCTCTGCTGCATGCTTCCATGACATTTTTCCTCAGCTTAGGTGGACTGAAATCACCATTGAACAATGCCAAATCCAACATTCCTCCATGTGTCATTTCTTCTGGCCTCAGCAATGCAAAAGGAAGTAGGATGGAGTCCTAAGAATTATGAACTAAGCTTGGATTCTAGTAAGTAAGAAGAACATGGTTGGAAGCCAGTGGAAAAAGAATGTCGGTCCTACAATTACTGGGAATTAAGTTCTTCAGTGACCTAAGTGACTTTGAAGAGGATATCAAGTTGTAGATGAGATTAAAGCCACCTTGAATATCATCTTCCTGAAAGGCACAGAGCTGGATGTCCATCTAGGCTATATCTGGATTAGGACACCCAAAAACTGTGGGGTTATAAATTGATGTTATTTTCAAACATTAAGTTTGTGGTAATTTGTTAGGAAGCAATAGAAAAATTCCTGTAGAATGACTTTAGTAGCTCCCTGTATTGCCTTCATCAAAGGAAAGCTATCAACACAGACAACTTGTTAGGCTTCTTTACCATCTTACACTCCCCACATTTTCCACACATTGGGCAAAAACATGACAACCAGAGGCACGTCTGACTTTTGTCTGTAGCAGCACTAGAGACATCTGGCATACTTGGTGGTACACCACCCTCCCTGCTGAATGAATCACCTGTCTTCCTTAGGACTAGGGTTGTCATTAGACACAGGAGCACAAGAAAGCTGGAGATGCACCTGGCTTCAGGAAGGGGTGTGTCAGCTTCTCCTTTCTCAAAGCTCCTTAGTGCAATAGTATTTTATGTCTCCTTATGACAGTCCATTACACCCAAGTGAAGGGAGGACAGCAGAAAATGAATATTTTATTGGCTCTCACACAGTGGGCATGGCCTGAAGTAAAAATAAATGTTCTATGACATTCATCTTTATAAAATGCATTCTTGCCCACCATCAAGGGATCCAGTGAGTCATCTCTTTACACGTCTCTCGCTAGTAATTTTACTAAGTAATTATGGCCATATTTTCAGATGTTCCCTGTGCCTGGAAAAGTTATGACCAGATAGAAACAACTTTCTCTAATAAAAAAGAAATTATAAAAACACTGTTTGGGGAGTTGTTTCATATAGCAGTGCTGTGTGGTTCCTTTCAGCAAGAAGGCTGTTATTTCTATAAGAATATCTAGAATTTGTTATAGACAAGTGATTTACAGGATATTAATGTTGTGTTTGGAAAAAATATAGTATTATTAGGTAGGCATCCTATATACTAAAAATTCATTTAGTACAAATTAAAGTGTGACCTAGCACTGGTTGCTTGTTAGTGGCAAGAGGAGATAAAAGAAAACCAGGCGTGATGTGTATTCACATATGTAAGTGCTGGGGCCCACGCCCAAGCAGCTCTCTCTAGGTTCTCTCTTGAAGGTGAGCTAGTAGGGAAGAGTTTCAGAGGAGGGTGGAGCCTTGGTCTTACAAGACGTTCAGGGTTGCTGTATAATAATTAAACATGTACCCATCTTAAGTCTAAGTCACTTTGCTTCAGTAGCTGACAAACCTTCTGAGTTCTTCTGAGGCATAGGGTGTGGGGAGCGGGAAGGGAGGACAAAACTGACAAGCACCTCATCATAAACTAGCAGAGGATTAAGTAAAGTAGCCTTTGTTCTTTCTCTGCAGGAGCTGCATGGCTCTAACTTTCAATCTGCTAGTTAAAGTCACAGGAATAAAAAGGGACATATTGAAGAGTGGTTTTAGCCTTTATTTCTAAGTTCTCCAAAAAGGTTCTATAAAGGTTTTCCTCCAAAAGGTTTTCTCTAAAAAGTTCTCTCTGCTCTCATCTTCTAATCTTTCTCTTTCCCCCTGCTCTGATGTCACAATAATACTCATCCTCTCCATACCATTGCTCCCGATGCTAGGACTTTACGTCTAAGTTCTTCTTGAGTTCAGTTCTTTCTAAAAAGGATTCTTGAATCCTGCTCTGTCCAGTTCTGTCTAAACACGTTCTTTTCTCTCTCTCTCTCTCTTTGTCCTCACCACTTACAGGTCTTTCAGAATACATGGTCACATGATAAAAAGTTCACCACAAGGTTACACAGAAAGGCAAACTATAAATCAAATAAGAAGTTTACAATAGAAAATGTTTACATGCATATCTATTAGGAATAATAATCTGGCTAAACATTCATCATGTCGCCAACTTTACAGATTCATGGAGAGTTAAAAACTGTAACTTTTGTGACTAAGTAATTAGTGAAGTTTTCAATAGATAAATCCAGTCCTTATCTTCTGTCCTTGCACATAGAGTAAATCATTAGTTCCCTTTTTATAACCTTTAGTTAATGGTTTTACAACCTCTTGGAACATCCTCTGAGTAGTAGATGCCTGCTTGCTATCTCAGAAACAATTAACACATGACAGTGGAATGCTGGCAGAATTTGCATTGCAATTTTGACTATCAGAAACAGCAATCCTATTATAAAAGAGCTTAATAATACTATAATTTTAGAAATTCATATAAGATCATCATTAACAATTAAGATATCATCTATTTGTCTATATAACATCACTACAAGACATCTTTGTTGTTCTGGAGAGATGTGCTCAAAAGGATAGGCCAATACCTAGTGATTGTTCCTAAAAATGAAGTTCTCTTGGGCCTTGCCTACAGGAGCAAACCTGTTGTTGATTTTAATCCAAGGCTGACCCATCTCAGGAAGATCACTTGCTAGTTTTTACCTTCTCCTAGATGACTCTTGGAATGTAAGCATTTTGTGTTGTGGAGTACATTGGAGGTCAGAGAACAGCTTGTGGAATTTGTTTCTGTCTTTCCATCATGTAGGTGGGTCCTAGAGATTGAACTAAAATTATCCAGCTTGGTGGTAATGCCTTACCTGATGCACCGTCTTGCCAGACCATGTGTTCCTATTGACATCACTGTTATGATAGTCTTCTAATTTGTGACTTCAATCTCAAGAACACAAATTAGGACAGTTTTTGACTTAACCATCTGCTATACAACTGCATGATTCTTTAGACACATTTAGTCACAGTTTTCAGAAGGGTGAGCCATGTAGACTTTGTTGACTTGTATGAAGAAAGGCAAGAAAGGCTTGCACTTATTACCACATAGGAGCTAGCTTCAAAATTACCCTTCTCTGGACCTGTAGGCATCATGTCACTTCTGATGCACAAATAAGTTTTTTGTTCCTTGACTGTGAAGCCACTCATCATTTTCTTTTCTTCTCTTTTCTTATTTTATTGATCATGGTCCTGGGTTTTCTCTATGTTGAGTACTTCAAGCTTTCAACACATTTTCCTCCATGTCATTCCTTTCATATTCAGAGTCAAGGTATTAAGGCTTTGAGATGATGTTCCAAGCTCTACCTCAGATGTGTAAAATCCTGTGGATTAGAAACCAGTTGATTGATTGCCATTCTGTGACATTTACTGGGCTGCCATTTTTCTTCAGGCAAAATGGGTGAGGATCCTAGTCACAGATTGTTTTGAAACTTTGTTGTGTTCAAAGCCCAGCTGTGATGGGGGAATTGGGTAAGTTGACTCTCCACAGCACTCATTGAGAGAAGTCTGAGGGTACTCATCTTCTTCATGGTGCTCTCTTGGAAACTTCTTTGGTGACTGGCTGAATGAGCAGTGATTCTGCTATCCATATTACACCACTTTTAGCCAATTCTGGAAGAGAAATTTGTAGACTAGATGGTATGGGCATTAGCATCAGTAGTGTGCCTTGTTCCTTGTATAACCAACAGCACAACAAGCAGGTGCTTCCAGCACAGAGAAAGGCAGGTTCTCTTCCAGGGGGCCCTAGTTTGCTGAGTTTCTAGTGCCCTTCAGCTAGATATTTCAATAATGGCCCAATTTAAATGGTTTCTTTGACTTGCCTGCACCCTTGAGAGGATACAATGTAGGTCAAGCACATGCTGTTTGAAGTACATTTCTCAAGGACCATAGGAACATGTGTAGACCTTTTGATGATTTTGTGCTACTCAGGAGTGGCAGAGTAAAAAATTATTCATGGGGAGTAGGACCACAGGCCTCTTCCGGCCAGACCAGCACAGGGGTAGCTAGAGCGCAGGGTCGGCTGACACCCGCCAGCTACGCAGGACCCCCGCCACAGGATTTTGAGACTGCTGGTGAGTGGAACACAGCTTCTGCTCCAGTCCAATCACGCAGGACCTGAGACTGCTTTGGTTGGGGAGGCAGAAATCCGGCCTCAGTAGGGCCACAAGCCTCTCCGGTCAGAAAAGCGCCTGGGTAGCTAGGGCGCAGGGTCGGCTGACACTCGCCAGCTACCCACAACACACACCACAGGATCTTAAGACTTCTGGTGAGAGGAACACAGCTTCTGCTCCAATCCAATTGCGCGCGGGACCTGAGACTGCATTAGTTAGGGAAGCAGAAAACCGGCCTGAGTAGGGCCACAGGCCTCTTCCAGCCGGACCAGCACCGGGGTAGCTAGAGCGCAGGGTCTGCTGACACCCGCCAGCTACCCAGGACCCCCGCCACAGGATTTTGAGACTGCTGGTGAGTGGAACACAGCTTCTCCTCAAATCTTTAAACAGTGACAACGACAACAACTAACCCCAGAGATTACCAGATGACGAAAGGTAAACGTAATAATCTTACTAACAGAAACCAAGACCACTCACCATCATCAGAACCCAGCACTCCCACTTCGCCCAGTCCAGGGCACCCCAACACACCAGAAAAGCTAGACACGGATCTAAAAGCATATCTCATGATGATGGTAGAGGACTTCAAGAAGGACTTTAATAACACACTTAAAGAAATACAAAGGAACACTGGTAAACAGGTAGAAGACATTAAAGAGGAAGCACAAAAATCCCTTAAAGAATTGCAGGAGAACACTGCTAAAGAGTTACAAATCCTTAAAGAAAAACAGGATAACATAATCAAACGGGTAGAAGTCCTTACAGAAAAACAGGAAAACACATCCAAACAGATGATGGAATTGAACAAAACCATACTAGACCTAAAAAGGGAAGTAGACACAATAAAGAAAACCCAAAATGAGGCAACACTGGAGATAGAAACCCTAGGAAAGAAATCTGGAACCATAGATACGAGCATCAGCAACAGAATACAAGAGATGGAAGAGAGAATCTCAGGTGCAGAAGATTCCATAGAGAACATTGGCACAACAATCAAGGAAAATGTAAAATGCAAAAAGATCCTAACTCAAAACATCCAAGAAATACAGGACACAATGAGAAGACCAAACCTACGGATAATAGGAGTGGATGAGAATGAAGATTTTCAACTCAAAGGACCAGCAAACATCTTCAACAAAATTATAGAAGAAAACTTCCCAAATCTAAAGAAAGAGATGCCCATGAACATACAAGAACCCTACAGAACTCCAAATAGACTGGACCAGAAAATAAATACCTCCCAACACATAATAATCAGAACACCAAATGCTCTAAATAAAGACAGAATACTACAAGCAGTAAGAGAAAAAGGCCAAGTAACATATAAAGGCAAGCCTATCAGAATTACACCAGATTTCTCACCAGAGACTAAGAAAGCCAGAAGATCCTGGACGGATGTTATACAGACACTAAAAGAACACAAACTCCAGCCCAGGCTACTATACCCAGCCAAACTCTCAATTAACATAGATGGAGAAACCAAAGTATTCCACGACAAAACCAAATTCACACATTATCTCTCCACGAATCCAGCCCTTCAAAGGATAATAACAGAAAAAAACCAATACAAGGACAGGAACCACGCCCTAGAAACAACAAGAAGGTAATCCCTCAACAAACCTAAAAGAAGACAGCCACAAGAACAGAATGCCAACTTTAACAACAAAAATAACAGGAAACAACAGTTACTTTTCCTTAATACCTCTTAATATCAATGGACTCAACTCCCCAATAAAAAGACATAGACTAACAAACTGGCTACACAAACAAGACCCAACATTTTGCTGCTTACAGGAAACTCATCTCAGAGAAAAAGATAGACACTACCTCAGAATGAAAGGCTGGAAAACAATTTTCCAAGCAAATGGTATGAAGAAACAAGCTGGAGTAGCCATTCTAATATCTGATAAGATTGACTTCCAACCCAAAGTCATTAAAAAAGACAGGGAGGGACACTTCATACTCATCAAAGGTAAAATCCTCCAAGTGGAACTATCAATCCTGAATATCTATGCTCCAAATACAAAGGCAGCCACATTCATTAAAGAAACTTTAGTAAATCTCAAAGCACACATTGCACCTCAGACAATAATAGTGGGAGACTTCAACACACCACTTTCACCAATGGACAGATCGTGGAAACAGAAACTAAACAGGGACACAGAGAAACTAACAGAAATTATGAATCAAATGGATCTGGCAGATATCTACAGAACATTCTATCCTAAAACAAAAGGATATACCTTCTTTTCAGCACCTCATGGTACCTTCTCCAAAATTGACCACATAATTGGTCACAAAACAGGCCTCAACAGATACAAAAATATTGAAATTGTCCCATGCATCCTATCAGATCACCATGGACTAAGGCTGATCTTCAATAACAAAATAAATAATAGAAAGCCAACCTTCACGTGGAAACTGAACAATACTCTTCTCAATGATACCTTGGTCAAGGAAGGAATAAAGAAAGAAATTAAGGACTTTTTAGAGTTCAATGAAAATGAAGCCACAACATACCCAAACTTATGGGACGCAATGAAAGCATTTCTAAGAGGAAAACTCATAGCTCTGAGTGCCTCCAAAAGGAAACTAGAGAGAGCACACATTAGCAGCTTGACAACATACCTAAAAGCACTAGAACAAAAGGAAGCAAATTCACCCAAGAGGAGTAGAAGGCAGGAAATAATCCAACTCAGGGGCAAAATCAACCAAGTGGAAACAAGAAGAACTATTCAAAGAATCAACCAATCAAGGAGCTGGTTCTTTGAGAAAATCAACAAGATAGATAAACTCTTAGCCAGACTCACTAGAGGGCACAGGGAAAGCATCCTAATTAACAAAATCAGAAATGAAAAAGGAGACATAACAACAGATCCTGAAGACATCCAAAACACCATCAGATCCTTCTACCAAAGGCTATACTCAACAAAACTGGAGAACCTGGATGAAATGGAGAAGTTCCTAGACAGATACCAGGTACCAAAGTTGAATCAAGATCAGGTTAATGATCTAAACAGCCCTATATCCCCCATGAAATAGAAGCAGTCATTAATAGTCTCCCAACTAAAAAAAGCCCAGGACCAGATGGGTTTAGTGCAGAGTTCTATCAGACCTTCAAAGAAGATCTAATCCCAGTTCTTCACAAACTATTCCACAAAATAGAAACAGAAGGTACTCTACCCAACTCATTCTATGAAGCCACAATTACTCTGATACCTAAACCACAAAAAGACCCAACAAAGATAGAAAACTTCAGACCAATATCCCTTATGAATATTGATGCAAAAATCCTCAATAAAGTTCTTGCTAACCGAATCCAAGAACACATCAAAACAATCATCCATCCTGACCAAGTAGGTTTCATCCCAGGGATGCAGGGATGGTTCAATATAAGGAAATCCATCAATGTAATCCAGTATATAAACAAACTCAAAGACAAAAACCACATGGTCATCTCGTTAGATGCGGAAAAAGCATTTGACAAGATCCAACACCCATTCATGATAAAAGTCTTGGAAAGATCAGGAATTCAAGGCCCATACCTAAACATGATAAAAGCAATCTACAGCAAACCAGTAGCCAACATCAAAGTAAATGGTGAGAATCTTGAAGCAATCTCTCTAAAATCAGGGACTAGACAAGGCTGTCCACTTTTTCCATACCTATTCAACATTGTACTTGAAGTCCTAGCCAGAGCAATTCGACAACAAAAGGAGATCAAAGGGATACAAATTGGAAAAGATGAAGTCAAAATATCACTTTGTGCAGATGATATGATAGTATATATAAGTGACCCTAAAAATTCCACCAGAGAACTCCTAAGCCTGATAAACAGCTTCGGTGAAGTAGCTGGATATAAAATTAACTCAAACAAATCAATGGCCTTTCTCTACACAAAGAATAAACAGGCTGAGAAAGAAATTAGGGAAACAACACCCTTCTCAATAGTCACAAATAATATAAAATATCTTGGTGTGACTCTAACTAAGGAAGTGAAAGATCTGTATAATTAAAACTTCAAGTCTCTGAAGAAAGAAATTATAGAAGATCTCAGAAGATGGAAAGATCTCCCATGCTCATGGATTGGCAGGATCAACATTGTAAAAATGGCTATCTTGCCAAAAGCAATCTACAGATTCAATGCAATCCCCATCAAAATTCCAACTCAATTCTTCAACGAATTAGAAAGTGCAATCTGCAAATTCATCTGGAATAACAAAAAACCTAGGATAGCAAAAACTCTTCTCAAGGATAAAAGAACCTCTGATGGAATCACCATGCTGGACCTAAAGCTTTACTACAGAGCAATTGTGATAAAAACTGCATGGTGAGTCGGAGGACAGTGACCTGCCCTGCAGGGAGCACCATCTTGGCTCCGGGACTCCGCTGAACTTAGTCTACAGGTTAGAGTGAGGACCACAGAGGCAGACAGCTTCTGGGACAGGCGGGAGCCACAGAGCCGCTGAGGCAGCACCCTTTTGGGGCCGCAGACATCCGGCACCCTCCCAGTTGGAGGACAGTGACCTGACCTGCAGGGAGCGCCATCTTGGCTCCGGGACTCCGCCGAGCTTAGTCTCTACAGGTCAGAGTGGGGACCACGGGGGCAGACGGCTTCTGGGACAGGCAGGAGCCACAGAGCCGCTGAGGCAGCACCCTTTTGGGGCCGCAGACTTCCGGCACCCTCCCAGCCGGAGGACAGAGACCTGCCCTGCAGAGAGTGCCATCTTGGCTCCGGGACTCCGCCGAACTTAGTCTACAGGTTAGAGTGAGGACCACAGAGGCAGACAGCTTCTGGGACAGGCGGGAGCCACAGAGCCGCTGAGGCAGCACCCTTTTGGGGCTGCAGACATCCGGCACCCTCCCAGTCGGAGGACAGTGACCTGCCCTGCAGGGAACGCCATCTTGGCTCCGGGACTCCGCCGAGCTTAGTCTCTACAGGTCAGACTGGGGACAAAGGGGGCAGACGGCTTCTGGGACAGGCGGGAGCCACAGAGCTGCTGAGGCAGCACCCTTTAGGGGCCGCAGACATCCGGCACCCTCCCAGTCGGAGGACAGTGACCTGCCCTGCAGGGAGCGCCATCTTGGCTCCGGGACTCCGCCGAACTTAGTCTGTACAGGTCTGCTGACAGAGGATACTCAGAATCCCCAGAAGAACAACCTCTGAACAGAGACAACTATAACAACTCCAGAGATTACCAGATGGCGAGAGGTAAAGGTAAGAATCTTACTAACAGAAACCAAGACCACTCACCATCATCAGGACCCAGCACTCCCACTTCGCCCAGTCCAGGGCACCCCAACACACCTGAAAAACTAGACCTGGATTTAAAAGCATATCTCATGATGATGGTAGAGGACATCAAGAAGGACTTTAAAGAACTACAGGAGAACATGGCTAAAGAGTTACAAGTCCTTAAAGAAAAACAGGAAAACACAACCAAACTGGTAGAAGTCCTTAAAGAGAAACAGGAAAACACATCCAATCAGATGATGGAAATGAACAAAACCATACTAGACCTAAAAAGGGAAGTAGACACAATAAAGAAAACCCAAAATGAGGCAACACTGGAGATAGAAACCCTAGGAAAGAAATCTGGAACCATAGATGCAAGCATCAGCAACAGAATACAAGAGATGGAAGAGAGAATCTCAGGTGCAGAAGATTCCATAGAGAACATGGGCACAACAATCAAGGAAAATGGAAAATGCAAAAAGATCCTAACTCAAAACATCCAGGAAATACAGGACACAATGAGAAGACCAAACCTACGGATAATAGGAGTGGATGAGAATGAAGATTTTCAACTCAAAGGACCAGCAAACATCTTCAACAAAATTATAGAAGAAAACTTCCCAAATCTAAAGAAAGAGATGCCCATGAACATACAAGAAGCCTACAGAACTCCAAATAGGCTGGACCAGAAAAGAAATACCTCCCGACACATAATAATCAGAACAACAAATGCACTAAATAAAGATAGAATACTAAAAGCAGTAAGAGAAAAAGGCCAAGTAACATATAAAGGCAAGCCTATCAGAATTACACCAGATTTTTCACCAGAGACTATGAAAGCTAGAAGATCCTGGACAGATGTTATACAGACACTAAAAGAACACAAATTCCAGCCCAAGCTACTATACCCAGCCAAACTCTCAATTAACATAGATGGAGAAACCAAAGTATTCCACGACAAAGCCAAATTCACACATTATCTCTCCACGAATCCAGCCCTTCAAAGGATAATAACAGAAAAAAACCAATACAAGGACAGGAACCACGCCCTAGAAACAACAAGAAGGTAATCCCTCAACAAACCTAAAAGAAGACAGCCACAAGAACAGAATGCCAATTTTAACAACAAAAATAACAGGAAACAACAATTACTTTTCCTTAATATCTCTTAATATCAATGGACTCAACTCCCCGATAAAAAGACATAGACTAACAAACTGGCTACACAAACAAGACCCAACATTTTGCTGCTTACAAGAAACTCATCTCAGAGAAAAAGATAGACACTACCTCAGAATGAAAGGCTGGAAAACAATTTTCCAAGCAAATGGTCTGAAGAAACAAGCTGGAGTAGCCATTCTAATATCAGATAAGATTGACTTCCAACCCAAAGTCATCAAAAAAGACAGGGAGGGGCACTTCATACTCATCAAAGGTAAAATCCTCCAAGAGGAACTATCAATCCTGAATATCTATGCTCCAAATACAAAGGCAGCCTCATTCATTAAAGAAACTTTAGTAAATCTCAAAGCACACATTGCACCTCATACAATAATAGTGGGAGACTTCAACACACCACTTTCACCAATGGACAGATCATGGAAACAGAAACTAAACAGGGACACAGTGAAACTAACAGAAGTTATGGATCAAATGGATCTGGCAGATATCTTCAGAACATTTTACCCTAAAACAAAAGGATACACCTTCTTCTCAGCACCTCATGGTACCTTCTCCAAAATTGACCACGTAATTGGGCACAAAACAGGACTCAACAGATACAAAAACATTGAAATTGTCCCATGCATCCTATCAGATTACCATGGACTAAGGCTGATCTTCAATAACAAAATAAATAATAGAAAGCCAACCTTCACGTGGAAACTGAACAACACTCTTCTCAATGATACCTTGGTCAAGGAAGGAATAAAGAAAGAAATTAAGGACTTTTTAGAGTTCAATGAAAATGAAGCCACAACATACCCAAACTTATGGGACGCAATGAAAGCATTTCTAAGAGGAAAACTCATAGCTCTGAGTGCCTCCAAAAGGAAACTAGAAAGAGCACACATTAGCAGCTTGACAACACACCTAAAAGCACTAGAACAAAAGGAAGCAAATTCACCCAAGAGGAGTAGACGGCAGGAAATAATCAAACTCAGGGGTGAAATCAACCAAGTGGAAACAAGAAAAACTATTCAAAGAATCAACCAATCAAGGAGCTGGTTCTTTGAGAAAATCAACAAGATAGATAAACCCTTAGCCAGACTCACTAGAGGGCACAGGGAAAGCATCCTAATTAACAAAATCAGAAATGAAAAAGGAGACATAACAACAGATCCTGAAGACATCCAAAACACCATCAGATCCTTCTACCAAAGGCTATACGCAACAAAATTGGAGAACCTGGATGAAATGGAGAAGTTCCTAGACAGATACCAGGTACCAAAGTTGAATCAAGATCAGGTTAATGATCTAAACAGCCCTATATCCCCCAAAGAAATAGAAGCAGTCATTAGTAGTCTCCCAACCAAAAAAAGCCCAGGACCAGATGGGTTTACTGCAGAGTTCTATCAGACCTTCAAAGAAGATCTAATCCCAGTTCTTCACAAACTATTCCACAAAATAGAAACAGAAGGTACTCTACCCAACTCATTCTATGAAGCCACAATTACCCTGATACCTAAACCACAAAAAGACCCAACAAAGATAGAAAACTTCAGACCAATATCCCTTATGAATATTGATGCAAAAATCCTCAATAAAATTCTTGCTAACCGAATCCAAGAACACATCAAAACAATCATCCATCCTGACCAAGTAGGTTTCATCCCAGGGATGCAGGGATGGTTCAATATACGGAAATCCATCAACGTAATCCAGTATATAAACAAACTCAAAGACAAAAACCACATGGTCATCTCGTTAGATGCGGAAAAAGCATTTGACAAGATCCAACACCCATTCATGATAAAAGTCTTGGAAAGATCAGGAATTCAAGGCCCATACCTAAACATGATAAAAGCAATCTACAGCAAACCAGTAGCCAACATCAAAGTAAATGGTGAGAATCTTGAAGCAATCTCTCTAAAATCAGGGACTAGACAAGGCTGTCCACTTTCTCCATACCTATTCAACATTGTACTTGAAGTCCTAGCCAGAGCAATTCGACAACAAAAGGAGATCAAAGGGATACAAATTGGAAAAGATGAAGTCAAAATATCACTTTTTGCAGATGATATGATAGTATATATAAGTGACCCTAAAAATTCCACCAGAGAACTCCTAAGCCTGATAAACAGCTTCGGTGAAGTAGCTGGATATAAAATTAACTCAAACAAATCAATGGCCTTTCTCTACACAAAGAATAAACAGGCTGAGAAAGAAATTAGGGAAACAACACCCTTCTCAATAGTCACAAATAATATAAAATATCTTGGCGTGACTCTAACTAAGGAAGTGAAAGATCTGTATAATAAAAACTTCAAGTCTCTGAAGAAAGAAATTATAGAAGATCTCAGAAGATGGAAAGATCTCCCATGCTCATGGATTGGCAGGATCAACATTGTAAAAATGGCTATCTTGCCAAAAGCAATCTACAGATTCAATGCAATCCCCATCAAAATTCCAACTCAATTCTTCAACGAATTAGAAAGTGCAATCTGCAAATTCATCTGGAATAACAAAAAACCTAGAATAGCAAAAACTCTTCTCAAGGATAAAAGAACCTCTGGTGGAATCACCATGCCGGACCTAAAGCTCTACTACAGAGCAATTGTGATAAAAACTGCATGGTACTGGTATAGTGACAGACAAATAGACCAATGGAATAGAATTGAAGACCCAGAAATGAACCCACACACCTACGGTCACTTGATCTTCGACAAGGGAGCTAAAAACATCCAGTGGAAGAAAGACAGCATTTTCAACAAATGGTGCTGGCACAACTGGTTGTTAACATGTAGAAGAATGCGAATCGATCCATTCCTATCTCCTTGTACTAAGGTCAAGTCTAAGTGGATCAAGGAACTTCACATAAAACCAGAGACACTGAAACTTATAGAGGAGAAAGTGGGGAAAAGCCTTGAAGATATGGGCACAGGGGAAAAATTCCTGAATAGAACAGTAATGGCTTGTGCTGTAAGATCGAGAATTGACAAGTGGGACCTCATGAAACTACAAAGCTTCTGCAAGGCTAAAGACACCATCAATAAGACAAAAAAACCACCAACAGATTGGGAAAGGATCTTCACCTATCCTAAATCAGATAAGGGACTAATATCCAATATATATAAAGAACTCAAGAAGGTGGACTCCAGAAAGTCAAATAACCCCATTAAAAAATGGGGCTCAGAACTGAACAAAGAATTCTCGCCTGAGGAATACGGAATGGCAGAGAAACACCTGAAAAAATGTTCAACATCCTTAATTTTCAGGGAAATGCAAATCAAAACAACCCTGAGATTCCACCTCACACCAGTCAGAATGGCTAAGATCAAAAATTCAGGTGACAGCAGTTGCTGGCGAGGATGTGGAGAAAGAGGAACACTCCTCCATTGTTGGTGGGATTGCAAGCTTGTACAACCACTCTGGAAATCAGTCTGGCGGTTCCTCAGAAAATTGGACATAGTACTACCGGAGGATCCAGCAATACCTCTACTGGGCATATATCCAGAAGATGTCCCAACCGGTAAAAAGGACACATGTTCCACTATGTTCATAGCAGCCCTATTTATAATAGCCAGAAGCTGGAAAGAACCCAGATGTCCCTCAACAGAGGAATGGACACAGAAATTATGGTACATTTACACAATGGAGTACTACTCAGCTATTAAAAAGAATGAATTTATGAAATTCCTAGCCAAATGGATGGACCTGGAGGGCATCATCTTGAGTGAAGTAACACAATCACAAAAGAACTCATACAATATGTATTCACTGATAAGTGGATATTAGCCCAAAACTTAGGATACCCAAGATGTAAGATACAATTTGCTAAACGCATGAAACTCAAGAAGAATGAAGACCAAAGTGTGGACACTGTGCACCTTCTCAGAATTGGGAACAAAACACCCAGGGAAGGAGTTACAGAGACAAAGTTCGTAGCGGTGATGAAAGGATGGACCATTTAGAGACTGCCGTACCCAGGGATCCATCCCACAATCAACTTCTAAACGCTGACACCATTGCATACACTAGCAAGATTTTGCTGAAAGGACCCAAATATAGCTGTCTCTTGTGAGACGATGTTGGGGCCTAGCAAACACAGGAGTGGATGTTCACAGTCAGCTATTGGATGTATCACAGGGCTCCCAATGGAGAAGCTAGAGTAAGTACCCAAGGAGCTAAAGGGATCTGCAACCCTATTGTTGGAACAACATGATGTACTAACTAGAACCCCGGAGCTCTTGTCTCTAGCTGCATATGTATCGAAAGATGGCCTAGTCAGCCATCAATGGAAAGAGAGGCCCATTGGACTTGCAAACTTTTTATGCCCCAATATAGGGGAATGCCAGGGCCAAAAGAATGGGAATGGGTGGATAGGGAAGTGGGGGGTCGCTATGGGGGACTTTTGGGATAGCATTGGAAACGTAATTGAGGAAAATATGTAATAAAAATATTAAAAAAAAATAAAATAAAATTCAAAAAAAAAAAAAACTGCATGGTACTGGTATAGTGACAGACAAATAGACCAATGGAATAGAATTGAAGACCCAGAAATGAACCCACACACCTATGGTCATTTGATCTTCGACAAGGGAGCTAAAAACATCCAGTGGAAGAAAGACAGCATTTTCAACAAATGGTGCTGGCACAACTGGTTGTTAACATGTAGAAGAATGCGAATCGATCCATTCCTATCTCCTTGTACTAAGGTCAAGTCTAAGTGGATCAAGGAACTTCACATAAAACCAGAGACACTGAAACTTATAGAGGAGAAAGTGGGGAAAAGCCTTGAAGATATGGGCACAGGGGAAAAATTCTTGAATAGAACAGTAATGGCTTGTGCTGTAAGATCGAGAATTGACAAGTGGGACCTCATGAAACTGCAAAGCTTCTGCAAGGCTAAAGACACCATCAATAAGACAAAAAAACCACCAACAGATTGGGAAAGGATCTTCACCTATCCTAAATCAGATAAGGGACTAATATCCAATATATATAAAGAACTCAAGAAGGTGGACTCCAGAAAGTCAAATAATCCCATTAAAAAATGGGGCTCAGAACTGAACAAAGAATTCTCACCTGAGGAATACCGAATGGCAGAGAAGCACCTGAAAAAATGTTCAACATCCTTAATCATCAGGGAAATGCAAATCAAAACAACCCTGAGATTCCACCTCACACCAGTCAGAATGGCTAAGATCAAAAATTCAGGTGACAGCAGATGCTGGCGAGGATGTGGAGAAAGAGGAACACTCCTCCATTGTTGATGGGATTGCAAGCTTGTACAACCACTCTGGAAATCAGTCTGGCGGTTCCTCAGAAAATTGGACATAGTACTACCGGAGGATCCAGCAATACCTCTCCTGGGCATATATCCAGAAGATGTCCCAACCGGTAAAAAGGACACATGCTCCACTATGTTCATAGTAGCCCTATTTATAATAGCTAGAAGCTGGAAAGAACCCAGATGTCCCTCAACAGAGGAATGGATACAGAAATTATGGTACATTTACACAATGGAGTACTACTCAGCTATTAAAAAGAATGAATTTATGAAATTCCTAGCCAAATGGATGGACCTGGAGGGCATCATCTAGAGTGAAGTAACACAATCACAAAAGAACTCACACAATATGTATTCACTGATAAGTGGATATTAGCCCAAAACTTAGGATACCCAAGATGTAAGATACAATTTGCTAAACGCATGAAACTCAAGAAGAATGAAGACCAATGTGTGGACACTGTGCCCCTTCTTAGAATTGGGAACAAAACACCCAGGGAAGGAGTTACAGAGACAAAGTTCGTAGCTGTGATGAAAGGATGGACCATTTAGAGACTGCCGTATCCAGGGATCCTTCCCATAAGCAGCTTCTAAAGGCTGACACCATTGCATACACTAGCAAGATTTTGCTGAAAGGACCCAAATATAGCTGTCTCTTGTGAGACTATGCCGGGGCCTAGCAAACACAGAAGTGGATGCTCACAGTCAGCTATTGGATATATCACAGGGCTCCCAATGGAGAAGCTAGAGAAAGTACCCAAGGAGCTAAAGGGATCTGCAACCCTATTGTTGGAACAACATGATGTACTAACCAGAACCCTGGAGCTCTTGTCTCTAGCTGCATATGTATGGAAAGACGGCCTAGTCGGCCATCATTGGAATGAGAGGCCCATTGGACTTGCAAACTTTATATGCCCCAATATAGGGGAATGCCAGGGCCAAAAGAATGGGAATGGGTGGGTAGGGAAGTGGGGGGCGCTATGGGGGACTTTTGGGATAGCATTGGAAATGTAACTGAGGAAAATATGTAATAAAAATATTAAAAATTAAAAAAAAAGAAATGTATTCCATTATGGAGATGTAACAAAAAATTATTCATGGTTTCTGAACACATTTCCTTATTAAGTTCCATACCATTACAAATAACACATGAATCAGAACTGGAAAGTAAAAACAAAACCAAACAAACCTGTGTGCTTTATGATAAGTAAATAATTCTCTGATTCCTGATAAGTAAATAACTCCTTGGGTGAGGAAATAGTCTGCTTAGTAGAATCTATTCCTGTGCTACTAAAATGGCTTGTTACATTTGTTCTTTTCATCTTATATAGAAAAATGGACATTAAAACAAAGATATTTGGTAATTTAGCTTTATATCTTACATCCAGACAATATATCACTTATTTGAGATGGGAAATATCAGGGTGGTAACAAGGTAAGATGAGGGATGGAGACACACTCATGCTGCTACAAATCTTTATGTTAAATTAAGAGATTGTGAGAGTTGATAAAGAACTCAGTGAGAGGGAAGCAATGGATTCAATTATAGATTGTAGTGTTTATCAGAGTTATTTTCAAGCAACTTTTAGAGAAATGTAAGTAAAGATGTAATAACAAACCAAAGCTGAAAGATGATTTTAATACTAGGATCAACTATTATGATGAAGTACGTGGAGTAAAGAGATTGTGTGAGATCAGAGGACAACTCGCAGGAGTTGGTATTCTCCTTATACCAAGTGGGTTCCAGGAATTAAACTCAGGTCCTAAGGTTAATGGCAAGCATCTTTATCTGCTGAACCATCTTGCTGTTCCTGAGATACCATTTTTTTTCTTAATGTTCCTTTACTTCCTAATGAAGGATGTACATATATGACACATTCCTTGCTACCTGTTCTACACTCTTTAATGGTCAGGCTTTTCTCCTTACTCAGTTCAACACTAAGAAAATCAGCTGAAATCCTGGAAATCAGGAAAATCTTGGGAAGAAAATCTATCAGAAGGGTTTACAATGAGAAGGTCCGAGGATATAAGTTGGTCAGATTTTAGGATATGACATTTAGTCCAGTTAGAACATGCCTAATTACCCTGCTTTAGAATTCAGAACAATTTACAGTTATGAATCCAGTGATATTTGGCTGGAGCTAGATTTCATTTGGGAGTTGATGACAGCTTGTATGCTGCTGCTAACTATTGTTCCTTAGGTATTTGCATTATATGCCCTTTTTTGTTTTCCTCTCCCCCCCCAAAAAAAAACCCACTTCAAATGTAGTTATGCAATAGTTGTTTTCATATACTTCTCTACCCATAACTTAATCTGATTTTTTTTTTGTATTATGCTCCCAAACACATCCCCTTACAAGCTTAGCTGTAGCTCTGTTCATCTCCATGTTGAGATTACTGGTCCTATTGTTTTCATTGATTTTTTTTGTTTGTATCCACAACATCTATCTTTTCAACTGCTAAATATGTTTTAACTCTACTCTCAAATATATTCAGATTTTGACCTCTTCCTATACCTATGGGGAACATTCCATTCTTCTATAAGACCTATCTTCTTGGTCATTGCAATAGGCTCCTTCTGGGGTTCCTCATTTCACCCCTGTAGAGCAACCAAGGACTGCTTCCACTACAAAAGGAAAGTAGACTACTATAAATCTCTGTGTTAAATTCTGTATGTTCTATACTATCTCACTGTGCTTACCTTATTCAACCATGGTACCCTGGGTTCCTACATTATATCTGGCTCTTTTAAGAAGAAGAGGACAAGAAGATGGAGGGAGGTAAGGCAGAAAGGTACTGGGAGAAACTGTTAAGCTATAAGATGTGTGGTATAAACATGTTTTATTAGATTACTGATGACAGTTGGGTAAAAGCTAGGCTCCACTGTTACTTGTAGCAAAGTGAGTTGAGCATTAGGTGAAATACAGAGAGTCAGTAGAGCCAGAGAGATGAGACATTTCCCAGAGCTGGCTAGTGATTATGCAATTTACACCAGCTGGGCATAGTGACAGGCAATTATTAACATGAAGTTTCTTCTACACTCCCACAGAGACTGCCCAGGAGAAGCCCTGTCCTTTCCTGTTGATTAGGAAGGAACAGCTCTCAGGTCAATGGATCCCAGATACTTATGAGATGTAAGAAATACATGTCCACAGCCAAAAGCTCCTTCTATGCTCTTAGAAAAGAAACTCAATGGTTTATCGTGTGTGCTCATCTGACAATGTTTTTTTAGGGGTGCAGAATTAAATCTTAGGTAGGTATGTTATTAGGGTGTAGAGTTATACTGGGAGAATAGATTAGGCTGCTGAAATCTATGCTTGGATTTGGTTAAGTACAAGCATTTGTATGAAGTTCTCCCGGGATGGCAGCTCTGTGATTATCATAAATGTCTGTGACCTCAAGAGAGACTGGGACTATGGATGAATCTTCAGACAAAGACTCAGGTCTTATATCTGAGAAAGGAAAAGCAGTCAGTCAGTCAGGCAGGCAGGCAGAAAGGAAGAAAGAAAGGACAGATTAAGTTAGAATAATATCAAACTGCCCAATCATTCTAATGAACTTTCAAGAAGCATGGGGGCCATAGAGGCTTTACTAGTACCCTCATTGTGCACATGAAGATAGGCTAGGAGTAGTCTATTAGAGCCATGGATTAAGCATGGACATGGCAGTAGGTCCAAAAGGGATGCCAAGTGAGATCCTGGTTACCTGTTGCTTTTACAGCAGATTTAATCAATGAGGACTCATAGGCATATCATAACCATACTGGCTATTACTGGTCTACCTACCTAGGCTTGCTCCTCTGTGAGACAGTCTCTCCATGAAGCACTCTGGCATTAATATCAATAGGGCTCCTTCCACTGGCCAAGCCTCCGACTGAATATCTAGTGTGGGAAATGTCCCCAGTCAACCAATGTATGGATATCCCCAATATCTGATGTATTTGGATCTGGTTTTCATGGTGAATGTATTTTCCCTTAGCATAATTAACACTGTATATTATATTTTATAGTATATTATCTGTACTTCCAACTATAATATAAGGAATTTTTGTTTCAAACATGACCATAATCTCAGTACATAAAATGGTGCTGAAATCCTCATAGATACTTCAAAAATATCTGAGCACTAAACTACTTTTTTTTCCTTTTTTTCTCTTTTTTTTTCTAATTAGGTATTTTCCTCATTTACATTTCCAATGCTATCCCAAAAGTCTCCCATACCCTCCACCCTACTCCCCTACCCACCCACTCCCACTTTTTGGCCCTGGCATTCCCCTGTTCTGGGGCATATAAAGTTTGCAAGTCCAATGGGCCTCTCTTTCCAGTGATGGCCGACTAGGCCATCTTTTGATACATATGCAGCTAGAGTCAAGAGCTCCGGGGTACTGGTTAGTTCACTGAAACAAGTATAACTATAGACATCTCATCTCAGAGCCTTCAAGTCTTCTATTGGGAAAGTGGGAAAATTAAAGAGATACCTTCCATTAGATCTCAGTTACAATCAGCATTATTGACAGGTTAGAAGATTTGGTTAAGTCTGTAGTATTTAATTTTCTTGTTTTTATTTATTTTTTAATCTTTAATAATGCCTAACCTAGGGATAATGGTCATGGTCTGCTATGCAGTCACAAGAATCAGAGTTCAGATCCCCAGAACCCATGCAAAAATCCAAATATCCTGCCCTGTGCCTATAACACCAACCTTGAGGGACTGGGACAGGGATGGAGGATGCTTAAAGCTCAGTGGCCAGCTAGTCTCACGCAATAGATGAGATTCAGGCTTAGTGAGAAGCTCTGTCTCAAAAGATAAAGGTGGAGAAGTGGAAAGCAATAAAAAGAATCAGCCAATGTTTAAGCTTCTACAAATGCACATTCCGACTTGTAGATGTAACACACACACACATACGCACACACACACACACATACACACACACATACACACACACACATACACACACACACATACACACACATACACACATACACACACACATACACACACACACATACACACACACACATACACACACATACACACATACACACATACACACACACATACACACACATACACACACACACATACACACACATACACACACACACATACACACACATACACACACACATACACACATACACACACACATACACACATACACACACACATACACACACACATACACACACATACACACACACATACACACACACACATACACACACACACACATACACACACACACACAATCCCACACGGAATATTCACTCCCACTTAATGAAATAACTAGTAGGTGACTTCTGAAGCTAAGGCCCTCATGGGTGGAAGATGGGGAGACAATTATAAAACTCACATCCGCTGAAGATTCTCTTCCAGACTGATTCTAGGTTTTAAATCTCCCTTTAATCCAAGGGCCAGTGTAGAAAAACTAGTTTCAAGAGGTTTAATATTTTTGTCATATTAGGTCTAGTCTTGCTGAGATTTGGCAAAACTTAGTTTGCTAAAAATAATATGGGCCTCCCAAAGTGATGTCTTAGGTCTGTGTGGCTGGTCACTCACTGCTTTAATATCTGTTGGTATTGAGCATCAGGATGTGTTTATGTCACTCTAGTACTTAGAATATACTCACTCACTTCCCAAGATAATTAATGAAAGTGAAAATATAAGAGTAGTTGAGAAAATATTTTCTCTTTATACACAGAATGAAAGACATGGTGAGAAGGTGACCTTTCCAAACCATGGAAGATTAAACCATGACCTCTGGAAGGAAATATTTCACTTTCAGATTTATTTTCAAGTTTAGTTTCCAAAGTTCAGCTGAATGGAGATAATAAAGTGAGCTTGATATGTATACTGCCTGTCTGTTTATGGTTCCCAGTTTTATCGCAAGATAAAAAGATTGTATAATAGAAGTCTATAATGTTGGTCTCTGAAATAATAGTTCAACTAAAACTCACTATGCAGGCAGCAAAGCATGAATGACCTTTATAATGTGTTGTTATAACATAATCTTTTCATATAAACAACCAGCAAGGGATTCTCGTGGAATCTTATTAGCCGGGAATTTCAAAGCTATAACAAATGGATTGAGTTACAGAATTATTTCCCAATTTTGTGCTGGTGGAAGAAAACATCTGTTAACTGTATGTTAATGAACAAGACAGTCTGTTCTTTTAGGAACCCAATAAAAGGCCCTGAAAAAGCAGGGCAGTTTGGTAAATAAGAAAAATCACTTCCTCAAAGGATGACGAAGTTTATCTAATAAGAAATATTAAGAAGACAGCAGGCTTTTTTCTCTCTCATGAGAATGGCTAAATTTGGATCAAATGAGGAATGAGCAGATCTCTGTGATTCAAAGCCTGTCTAGGGCTCCTTGCTTTCTCTTTGCATGGCCAGCAGACAGGCTGGAGTTAGAAAACAGATTTGCCTCATGGAAGAAGTGTGCAGCAGACAGCCAGGAGAGGCAAAGCAGTAAATGTTAGTTCAGTTACTATTTCCACATGTCTGGCAAGTGCCCTTGGACGGCCAGGAGTCCAGACAGTCTAAAGCACATGCCACAGCATGAGCTGCCTTTTCATACTCTGTTTGGTCTCTTTGTAACCAAATTGATGCCACTCATCATGCACACACTAATTTTACATGAACTGAGCTTGGCTCGGGGGCAGGGGATGAGTTTTTATGAACTATGAGCTGGGGAATGCCCGAATAATCATGGTGATCAGTCAATACAACTTATGGGTTAAGAGAAATAGACAAATTTTTACCTTATAAAAAGCTTACATATGGGGGTTTTGTAACTCAGAGGGACCTGGTTCACTTCCTAAATTCCAATTTTAAATAATAGCATCATACATTTTAGTCTTTATCATTTAATTTAAATGTCTCAATTATTCTTTAGTATTTTATATTTAAAGACTTCTGTAGTTTCAGAATACAGCTGTAGTTTTTATATGATGAACTTATGAAGTATAAATATGAAAACATTGCTATATTTTCTTCAACAAATTATTACTAAAAAATTTGAACCTTCCCATTTATTCTCTTTAAGTGATATTAGCTAGATTTGGTGACTCAAGTTTTTAATCTTAACACTAGGAAAGCTGAGGTCTATCTGTAGTCATGACCTTAAGGCCAGACTGGACTACTTAGTGAGTTTCAGGCATGTCTGGGATATAGAATAAGACTATCTTAAACAAAATAAGGAAAGAAGAAAAAAGAATGAGAAGAAGGAGAGGAGAGAAAGGGAAGGATAGAAGGAGGAAGAGTGAGAGGAAGCAAGAGAAGATGATAAATAAATAGACGATAGATAGATAGATAGATAGATAGATAGATAGATAGATAGATAGATAGATAGATAGACAGACAGACAGACAGACAGACAGACAGACAGACAGATAGATAGATAGATAGATAGATAGATAGATAGATAGATAGATAGATAGGCAGGTAGGCAGGTAGGCAGAGAGAGAAGAGAAAGAGACAGAGAGAGGGGGGGGAGAGGGAGAGAGAGAGAAAGAGATTAAAATAACTATTCTTGCCTTAGAGTTAAAGTTTTCTGTGGCTCCATTAAATCTGAAAGTTTTGAATTATGATGCAGCTGGAGAGAAAACACAGTAGATAAAATGTGTGCTACACAAACATGAAAACTATGTAAAAAGATAGGTGTGGTGCCACATACTTGTGATCTCAATGCAGGGGAAGAGGAAACAAATAGGTGTCTTTATCATTTAATTTAAATGTCTCAATTATTCTTTAGTACTTCATATTTAAAGACTTCTGTAGTTTGCCCTAGATTTAAATTCAAACTATGTGTATACAAGGACATAGAAATGTAAATTCTACCCAGATTATATTTGCTTAATACTGGTAAACTTAGAGGCCCTCTATGTTTTATTGTTGTACACTAGCACACTTAATTTCGGTTGCCCATTGTTAATCTTTAGCTCTTGTCTGATTCTCATCCCAATCTCCCCTCTGAAGGAAGTGTGTATTTGAATGTTTTAAAGCAATTCAGACTCCAATGATGAAGGCAGCTAAGTAAGTCCATGTACAGAGAATAAACAATAGGCATGTCCCATTCCCCAACATGGAGAAGGAGGAGAGAATGGCTCATATACAGCTACACACCTATATGCCTCTGTGGATATACTGTAAATGAATGTGGCTGTGTGCTTATAGGTGCATATGCATATGTGTCCTGACTGGAAGTTTTGCTTCACACTTCGACCATTACAGGGGCACATAAACATATGTGTAAGATTCATCTGCTCATGTAAACAGCCCTAACTCAACTCATTGGGGTGCCAAAGAACCAAAGAAGAAAAAGAAAAAAAGAAGAAAGCAAAGGGAAAAACAATACAAAACAGCATTAAAACCTCAAAAGCCATAAAAGTAGAAAGGGGAATACTTAGAGAAGAAATGGCTTCAGCTGGGATGGAAGGAAGACAAGAGAAGGTAATAGGGAAGTGATTGTGAACAATGCACAGCATAAATACGTGTAAAACTGTCACTGAAACCCATCTCTATGTATAATTAAAATATGCTAATCAAAAGTTCCATCTCTCTTTTTGTACTCCAGGAAATACCTGTAGTTTTGATTACACAGCACTAAGATCCAAAGTGGAGGTGGTGCTATCTTTGTCTCAGCTCTCATAGTCTGTTCTCATATTCTGAACCTGGTCCCATGCTGTTATCTTTGTCTCCTTGGCTAGAACTCACTTCTATAGTATCTGTAATAACTGAGTCTGATTGTGAGACTACAGATCCAACATCCTTATGAAAAATTAATTTCTTATGTCTTCTTTTTTGATGCAAAACATTCAAAAGCTTATCTTGACATATTCTTTTAGAGTCTTCACTTTTGCAAGTGCCATCTACTTTTTGTAAGTGGTAAATCCTCCATGCTAGTCTGTATATAATATTTATTTCATAGCCCAGGATTTTTTTTTTTTTTGCTTTAGAATTCAACATAGTTCTCTGAATTAGAGACCATCAGTTTTGTGACATTATGAACATTTTCTTTCTTTTTTTTTTTTTTCTTTTTTTGGTTTTTCGAGACGGGGTTTCTCTGTGTAGCCCTGGCTGTCCTGGCACTCACTTTGTAGACCAGGCTGGCCTCGAACTCAGAAATCCGCCTGCCTCTGCCTCCCGAGTGCTGGGACTAAAGGCGTGCGCCACCACGCCCGGCATGAACATTTTCTTAACGTGATGGATCAAACAGCTTTGTATTAACATCTTTATTATATGATGCACTCATTAGTTATGGTGGTTTCAATGAAAATGTCTTCCATAAATTCACATATTGAAACACTGGTCCCTAGTTGGTAGTTGGTGGCTACATTTGGGGTAGTTTGGATTCCTAATGAGTCTTGATGGAGGAAGCTTGTCAGTGGGAATAGAATTTGAGGACTCTCTCTCTCTCTCTCTCTCTCTCTCTCTCTCTCTCTCTCTCTCTCTCTCTCTCTCTCTCTCTCTCTCTCCCTCCCTCTCCCCTTACCGCATGTGGATAAAATATGATCAGTCATATTCTTGGTCCTTTTGCTTTTCCTGCCTGTTGCTTGGCATTCCCTATGATGATGGATTTTTAGCTCTCTGAAACTATAAGCTAAAATAAACCCTTTCTCCCTTGGGTTGCTTTTAGTTGTTGTATTTTACCATAGAAACAGAAAAGTAACTAATATATTAGTCTAAGAGATAGTTCTTATCTGTTCTGCATTCTGGACCACAGACCATGGCTTAGTGATAGAAAAACACAAGTTTAAGAGGCATAATTATGTTGACGAATATTGAATAGTATGATTAGTATAATAACCTTAACCAGACTGGTATGAGCATTGAGTGTCAAGTTTTGTGGTGAATTTTATCCTGGAGGAGAGGGTAACTATGTATATGAGACTAAAGGAATATTGACTTGTAATTGGAGAAAATTGAATTATATAAAGTAGAAATCAGAATAAACACAAAATTACTAAAATTCTTGTCTCTATTTCAAGGTAAAGTTTTGATTCAGGATTCTTTCAGAGTCCAGCCATATTGTTTTATTTTTATAAGATAATCATATTATTAATTACCCTCATAGATCCACATACATAGACTTCAGTCTGCCTAAGTAAAGAACGTGGCTGCAAGAAACCACTACATGAAAATTAAAACAGAAAAACCCCACAAAATCCACTGTGTTGAAACACTATGTTGATGATTTTACCTGCTATAATATTTTTTGTATCTGAAACCATAACCCCAAGATTGGTTTGAACTCAGGAAATTTTGTAAACATCTTATTGTGGGAGTAGTAACTGCATATGGTAATCTGTCCATGAATAAGTCACTGTAGTGACAAGCCTTATGTCCATTCTGCCTGAACTTGAGCTGCTTAGCACTATTTAATATGTGACTATTGTTGCCAATTTGTCTCTCACTATTAACACATTTGAAAAACAAATATCCATTCTCTGACCACAGATAAAGGACTCAAGTTATTTCATTCCTCATTTACCAGAAAGTAATTGAGATTTCATTATCTTTTACATTATGACATTATTAATCCTAAATAATAACACTTATTCATAGACACCAGAAAAGGTTTAATAGAACAGTTTAGTGTTTTATGTTGAATATCTAGGCATTATTTAGCCAATTAACAGTATGTTTAAAGTTGCTTTGTCTCAGAAAATTTTATCACTTGTAAAATAAAGATGCATAAAGGCTACATGCCTTATCATACACATAAGCAAAGACTTCTCCTCTTCTAAGCTTCATTTCAGTATGTATTAAACTGATACTATTAAT